>NC_087515.1:39216956-39544956 GCF_963921805.1 Phalacrocorax carbo | reverse complement strand
TAACCATCTTCAGGTAGGGAACGCAAGTTGCAAAGAAAGAGTGTTCTGAAGGTGAAAAGTTGAGCGGGAGCAAAACTTGGTAGAAACGATTGCCTGGCTTAGCTGACACCTGGATGAGATTTCACGTGCTAGTGCGGCGGTAGCTCATGTTCACGCTCGGACCCCGCTGCTGCCGCCTCGCGCTTCAAAGCCAGGTGCTTCATTCCTTTACCTGACTGAAAGCCAAGCGTAGCCTGTTGGTTGTCTCTTCTCCTAGCTTTTCCTATATGCGTATCCTCCAAGTACCGGTACCTGATGCCTGCCGTCTGTCTGTCTGTCTGTCTGACAGGTCCGTTTGCACCCAGGCACATGCAGAATGGGGACATTTAGCTCCTTTCACACAGTTCTGTCTTTGCTGGGTTTTTTTTTTGGTTGGGTTTTTTTTTTTTTTCCCTCTTGCTATTGTGGCTGCATGAATACTCGTGAAATCTTGAGTAATTTTATTTCTTTGAGTATTTTTGTGGGAATTGAAATTTAACTTATTAGTTAGGGTGTCTTAATTTTTGAGTTAAACGACAGAATTTTCCATTTAATGTAACTTTTCTTTACTCCTCCTCCATCTTGATAACCAGTTCTTTGCTGTCCTGCCGTGAGAAACCACGCTACTCTGGGGACGTGGTAGAACCTCGCGGGGCCTGTGGGGCTGGTGCACGTACTCAGGGCGCAGGCACGCGTTCCTTTTCAGGAGCCTTTGTGGTTGCGTTACGCAGGAGCATTTGTTCTCATGGTTCCTGCAGCTTTTGTTGTGCCTTTTCTCCTTTGTGTCTTCCCCCGGGAGGGTGATGCTCTAAACCCCTGCGCCAGGGAGCCAGAGCTGCCTGTCTCTCTCTCTCGGGAGGCTGGAAGTTTTAATCAGCCCCACCCAGCTCTTCCCGGTACAATAGCCTTGAGTTTTTGCAAGATTCAACAGAAATGGCTGCGCCCTCAAAAGAAAAAAATATCCACGATTTCCACGTTGTCGTACATCCTCCCCCAATTTGGCAGCAGCCCTTCTGGCCACACGTCCCTGTGCCCGTAGCAAGTGCTGGCCAAACTGCCGTAAATTCGCCCTCTTAAATTCAGCCCCGAGGAATGGCCGTGTTCTTTGCGGCAACCCCTCGGCTAGCCAGGGTTTGCTCCCGGTTTTTCCTCAGGGCTGTTCTGCACTCGGCACTGCCACAGGACGTGCCTGTGGTGTGAAAGATCAAAATCTGGGCAATAGCAGAATGCGGAAACTTTCCAGAGCTGTTGAAACTCTGAAGATCCAGATCCGCAAGAAGCTGGAGCAAAACCCGCACTTTGGTGGGATTTTTGCCTAGTATTTTCCCCACGTCCGTGCTAAATTACTCAGATTTGCTGTTAGAGAAGGGAAATCCTTAACTTCTGTGTTGCGCATGTAATCAGCAGATCTCAGTGAGCTCAGCAAAGATCATCATTTCTATACGTGGGGTGTTTTAGAGATGAGCAGGTGGCTTCTGCCTATGGTTGGGTTTTTTTTTTTCCTCTCACACTGTGAGCGGTTCTTAACATGTCTCTTAAATAGTACGTCAACGAGACACCGTCTTTGTGGTTCCCGCAACAGTTATTTTGCCTGTGCTGAACTAAAGTAGCGTCTGGACAGCAAGGGAATGAGATATTTCCATACGCTCAAGTACAGAGTTTTACCGAGTTTATTCCCTGATGTTTTTGCTCAGGGCAGTCAACGTGAAGGTGGTCGGTACTGATGCGGCAGGGTGTTACAGAGCTTGGCCGAATCCCTACCGAAGGGCCAGGCTTAGGCGGGCTTGGGCAGGAGGTGCCGGGCCCGGGTGGGGCCGCCGGCCCTGTTGCCTAGCAACGGGTGCCAGGGCGCTCGCCATTGTCCACGCCCAGGGGCGTCAGAGCCGCCGGCCAGTGGGGCAGCTGTGCTGGAGCTGCTGCTGTGCTGGAGCCCCCTCGGGGGAAGGGAGGCCGTGCCCAGGGCTGCGCTGGAGCCGGGCTGCGTCAGGGTAGAGCCGCCTCAGCCAGCCCTCCCCAGGAGGGGCCGGAGGAGGTCTGTAGCGCGGGGCTGTGGCTTGCTTCAGGTGGGGTTTTGCCGGGCCGCGGCTGAGGCTGGGGCGAGGGGCCGTCGGGGCTGGACAGGGCTGGCGTGGGCTGGGCAGGGCTGCGCTGCGCTGAGTTTCCCGTGCCGTCCCTGCCGTGTCGGGCTTCGTCCCCGCGGCCGGTCCCTGGGCGGGCTCTGGCGTGGGCGCCGCTCGTTCTCCCCTCTGCCTGGTCCCGCCAGAGCCGCAGGCGGGTGCTGCCTGGCGGGGAGCTCTGCCGGGCTGCTCTCGCCTGTGGCCGGGGCTGTCGGCGCCCCCTTCCCCTCGGGGCTCCCTCCGCTTCCGTCCCGTGCGGTCCCGTCCCGTGCGGTCCCGTCCCGTGCGGTCCCTCCCGGGTCGGCGGGTGCACGCGCGGCCTCGGGAAGGTTCGGACAGCTCCGGGCGGTAGCGGCCGGCGCGAGGCCGGGGGGGCGTTGAAAGCAACGGCCGCCGCCGCGGTGCGGTGCGGTGCGGTGCGGTGCGGTGCGGGTGGAGCTGCCAGCGGGCCGGAGCGGCGCTGCCCGGAGGAGGAGGAGGGGGCGGGGAGTTTTCGGAGAGGACCGGCCGGGGGAGCGGCCACCTTGTGCCCAGGTATTGGGGAGGGGAGAAAGCCACCGCTTTGCTGCGGGGAGCAGGCGGCGGGCAGCCTGCCGAGAGGTGCGGAGCCGGCGCAGGCGCCAGGGGTGCTCCGGGCTGTGAAATGTGGGTGTCACGCTGGGTGTTTGAAGCGTGAGGTCACAGCCGTTCAGAGGCTGGGGACGTCGGGTGCTGCCTGTTTCGACCTCAGAAGAGGGCAGTACACACACCTCCCTTGGCGTTTGGAAACTGACAGAGTTGTTTTAGTGTTGGCACAAGGGGTCTGCAAGAAGGATCATAAACGTAAAAGTATTCAAACCCTGCTCTTCAGGCAGAATTACTGTGTGACATCAACGAAGCCTGGCCCATGGCCTTGAGCTACAGCTCAGGCGTGGGGGTGGGAGGCAGAACCCAGGCAAGGGCTTTGTGGTCAGCTGGGCGGGTTTAATTCTGGCCTTGCCCAGCTTTGTGGCAGTTGCCTGAAGAGATGGTGTGGAGTCATCTTTTCAGAGCAGTGTCACAAACGTGTCTCTGCCTGTGCTGTGGGTGCCTGTGGCTCTGGCATCCCTGCTGGCCGCAGGGGAGGAGGGGACTCGCTTTCAGAGAGACCCCCCCTGGCCTCGTACTTGTGGAAGTCTCGTAGGGCCTAGTCTAAAGGGCGCTGGCTTGCTCGTTGCTTTCCCTCTGAGTATCACTTGCAGAATTGGCGGGATTCTGGTGTTTGGCAGGCCAGAAGGGAATCTTTGTGCTTTATGTTTCTCCTGGAACGGGCCGCAGTAATGTGGCTTGTCTCTTGCAGCATCCTCTGACCAGCTTGCAACTAAGATGAGGAGGAGACTAGAGCAGCCTGGTCACCAAGTCGGCTTCTCCGCTACATGTGGCTGGGAGCAGTTCTTGGGTGACTTTAACCATCTTCAGGTAGGGAACGCAAGTTGCAAAGAAAGAGTGTTCTGAAGGTGAAAAGTTGAGCGGGAGCAAAACTTGGTAGAAACGATTGCCTGGCTTAGCTGACACCTGGATGAGATTTCACGTGCTAGTGCGGCGGTAGCTCATGTTCACGCTCGGACCCCGCTGCTGCCGCCTCGCGCTTCAAAGCCAGGTGCTTCATTCCTTTACCTGACTGAAAGCCAAGCGTAGCCTGTTGGTTGTCTCTTCTCCTAGCTTTTCCTATATGCGTATCCTCCAAGTACCGGTACCTGATGCCTGCCGTCTGTCTGTCTGTCTGTCTGACAGGTCCGTTTGCACCCAGGCACATGCAGAATGGGGACATTTAGCTCCTTTCACACAGTTCTGTCTTTGCTGGGTTTTTTTTTTGGTTGGGTTTTTTTTTTTTTCCCTCTTGCTATTGTGGCTGCATGAATACTCGTGAAATCTTGAGTAATTTTATTTCTTTGAGTATTTTTGTGGGAATTGAAATTTAACTTATTAGTTAGGGTGTCTTAATTTTTGAGTTAAACGACAGAATTTTCCATTTAATGTAACTTTTCTTTACTCCTCCTCCATCTTGATAACCAGTTCTTTGCTGTCCTGCCGTGAGAAACCACGCTACTCTGGGGACGTGGTAGAACCTCGCGGGGCCTGTGGGGCTGGTGCACGTACTCAGGGCGCAGGCACGCGTTCCTTTTCAGGAGCCTTTGTGGTTGCGTTACGCAGGAGCATTTGTTCTCATGGTTCCTGCAGCTTTTGTTGTGCCTTTTCTCCTTTGTGTCTTCCCCCGGGAGGGTGATGCTCTAAACCCCTGCGCCAGGGAGCCAGAGCTGCCTGTCTCTCTCTCTCGGGAGGCTGGAAGTTTTAATCAGCCCCACCCAGCTCTTCCCGGTACAATAGCCTTGAGTTTTTGCAAGATTCAACAGAAATGGCTGCGCCCTCAAAAGAAAAAAATATCCACGATTTCCACGTTGTCGTACATCCTCCCCCAATTTGGCAGCAGCCCTTCTGGCCACACGTCCCTGTGCCCGTAGCAAGTGCTGGCCAAACTGCCGTAAATTCGCCCTCTTAAATTCAGCCCCGAGGAATGGCCGTGTTCTTTGCGGCAACCCCTCGGCTAGCCAGGGTTTGCTCCCGGTTTTTCCTCAGGGCTGTTCTGCACTCGGCACTGCCAAAGGACGTGCCTGTGGTGTGAAAGATCAAAATCTGGGCAATAGCAGAATGCGGAAACTTTCCAGAGCTGTTGAAACTCTGAAGATCCAGATCCGCAAGAAGCTGGAGCAAAACCCGCACTTTGGTGGGATTTTTGCCTAGTATTTTCCCCACGTCCGTGCTAAATTACTCAGATTTGCTGTTAGAGAAGGGAAATCCTTAACTTCTGTGTTGCGCATGTAATCAGCAGATCTCAGTGAGCTCAGCAAAGATCATCATTTCTATACGTGGGGTGTTTTAGAGATGAGCAGGTGGCTTCTGCCTATGGTTGGGTTTTTTTTTTTCCTCTCACACTGTGAGCGGTTCTTAACATGTCTCTTAAATAGTACGTCAACGAGACACCGTCTTTGTGGTTCCCGCAACAGTTATTTTGCCTGTGCTGAACTAAAGTAGCGTCTGGACAGCAAGGGAATGAGATATTTCCATACGCTCAAGTACAGAGTTTTACCGAGTTTATTCCCTGATGTTTTTGCTCAGGGCAGTCAACGTGAAGGTGGTCGGTACTGATGCGGCAGGGTGTTACAGAGCTTGGCCGAATCCCTACCGAAGGGCCAGGCTTAGGCGGGCTTGGGCAGGAGGTGCCGGGCCCGGGTGGGGCCGCCGGCCCTGTTGCCTAGCAACGGGTGCCAGGGCGCTCGCCATTGTCCACGCCCAGGGGCGTCAGAGCCGCCGGCCAGTGGGGCAGCTGTGCTGGAGCTGCTGCTGTGCTGGAGCCCCCTCGGGGGAAGGGAGGCCGTGCCCAGGGCTGCGCTGGAGCCGGGCTGCGTCAGGGTAGAGCCGCCTCAGCCAGCCCTCCCCAGGAGGGGCCGGAGGAGGTCTGTAGCGCGGGGCTGTGGCTTGCTTCAGGTGGGGTTTTGCCGGGCCGCGGCTGAGGCTGGGGCGAGGGGCCGTCGGGGCTGGACAGGGCTGGCGTGGGCTGGGCAGGGCTGCGCTGCGCTGAGTTTCCCGTGCCGTCCCTGCCGTGTCGGGCTTCGTCCCCGCGGCCGGTCCCTGGGCGGGCTCTGGCGTGGGCGCCGCTCGTTCTCCCCTCTGCCTGGTCCCGCCAGAGCCGCAGGCGGGTGCTGCCTGGCGGGGAGCTCTGCCGGGCTGCTCTCGCCTGTGGCCGGGGCTGTCGGCGCCCCCTTCCCCTCGGGGCTCCCTCCGCTTCCGTCCCGTGCGGTCCCGTCCCGTGCGGTCCCGTCCCGTGCGGTCCCTCCCGGGTCGGCGGGTGCACGCGCGGCCTCGGGAAGGTTCGGACAGCTCCGGGCGGTAGCGGCCGGCGCGAGGCCGGGGGGGCGTTGAAAGCAACGGCCGCCGCCGCGGTGCGGTGCGGTGCGGTGCGGTGCGGGTGGAGCTGCCAGCGGGCCGGAGCGGCGCTGCCCGGAGGAGGAGGAGGGGGCGGGGAGTTTTCGGAGAGGACCGGCCGGGGGAGCGGCCACCTTGTGCCCAGGTATTGGGGAGGGGAGAAAGCCACCGCTTTGCTGCGGGGAGCAGGCGGCGGGCAGCCTGCCGAGAGGTGCGGAGCCGGCGCAGGCGCCAGGGGTGCTCCGGGCTGTGAAATGTGGGTGTCACGCTGGGTGTTTGAAGCGTGAGGTCACAGCCGTTCAGAGGCTGGGGACGTCGGGTGCTGCCTGTTTCGACCTCAGAAGAGGGCAGTACACACACCTCCCTTGGCGTTTGGAAACTGACAGAGTTGTTTTAGTGTTGGCACAAGGGGTCTGCAAGAAGGATCATAAACGTAAAAGTATTCAAACCCTGCTCTTCAGGCAGAATTACTGTGTGACATCAACGAAGCCTGGCCCATGGCCTTGAGCTACAGCTCAGGCGTGGGGGTGGGAGGCAGAACCCAGGCAAGGGCTTTGTGGTCAGCGAGCTCCATTCTTCTGGACGTGGGGAGGAGGGTATGTACGGTCACCCCTGAGCCCATCAGGAGGTGCCTGGGCGGGTTTAATTCTGGCCTTGCCCAGCTTTGTGGCAGTTGCCTGAAGAGATGGTGTGGAGTCATCTTTTCAGAGCAGTGTCGCAAACGTGTCTCTGCCTGTGCTGTGGGTGCCTGTGGCTCTGGCATCCCTGCTGGCCGCAGGGGAGGAGGGGACTCGCTTTCAGAGAGACCCCCCCTGGCCTCGTACTTGTGGAAGTCTCGTAGGGCCTAGTCTAAAGGGCGCTGGCTTGCTCGTTGCTTTCCCTCTGAGTATCACTTGCAGAATTGGCGGGATTCTGGTGTTTGGCAGGCCAGAAGGGAATCTTTGTGCTTTATGTTTCTCCTGGAACGGGCCGCAGTAATGTGGCTTGTCTCTTGCAGCATCCTCTGACCAGCTTGCAACTAAGATGAGGAGGAGACTAGAGCAGCCTGGTCACCAAGTCGGCTTCTCCGCTACATGTGGCTGGGAGCAGTTCTTGGGTGACTTTAACCATCTTCAGGTAGGGAACGCAAGTTGCAAAGAAAGAGTGTTCTGAAGGTGAAAAGTTGAGCGGGAGCAAAACTTGGTAGAAACGATTGCCTGGCTTAGCTGACACCTGGATGAGATTTCACGTGCTAGTGCGGCGGTAGCTCATGTTCACGCTCGGACCCCGCTGCTGCCGCCTCGCGCTTCAAAGCCAGGTGCTTCATTCCTTTACCTGACTGAAAGCCAAGCGTAGCCTGTTGGTTGTCTCTTCTCCTAGCTTTTCCTATATGCGTATCCTCCAAGTACCGGTACCTGATGCCTGCCGTCTGTCTGTCTGTCTGTCTGACAGGTCCGTTTGCACCCAGGCACATGCAGAATGGGGACATTTAGCTCCTTTCACACAGTTCTGTCTTTGCTGGGTTTTTTTTTTGGTTGGGTTTTTTTTTTTTTCCCTCTTGCTATTGTGGCTGCATGAATACTCGTGAAATCTTGAGTAATTTTATTTCTTTGAGTATTTTTGTGGGAATTGAAATTTAACTTATTAGTTAGGGTGTCTTAATTTTTGAGTTAAACGACAGAATTTTCCATTTAATGTAACTTTTCTTTACTCCTCCTCCATCTTGATAACCAGTTCTTTGCTGTCCTGCCGTGAGAAACCACGCTACTCTGGGGACGTGGTAGAACCTCGCGGGGCCTGTGGGGCTGGTGCACGTACTCAGGGCGCAGGCACGCGTTCCTTTTCAGGAGCCTTTGTGGTTGCGTTACGCAGGAGCATTTGTTCTCATGGTTCCTGCAGCTTTTGTTGTGCCTTTTCTCCTTTGTGTCTTCCCCCGGGAGGGTGATGCTCTAAACCCCTGCGCCAGGGAGCCAGAGCTGCCTGTCTCTCTCTCTCGGGAGGCTGGAAGTTTTAATCAGCCCCACCCAGCTCTTCCCGGTACAATAGCCTTGAGTTTTTGCAAGATTCAACAGAAATGGCTGCGCCCTCAAAAGAAAAAAATATCCACGATTTCCACGTTGTCGTACATCCTCCCCCAATTTGGCAGCAGCCCTTCTGGCCACACGTCCCTGTGCCCGTAGCAAGTGCTGGCCAAACTGCCGTAAATTCGCCCTCTTAAATTCAGCCCCGAGGAATGGCCGTGTTCTTTGCGGCAACCCCTCGGCTAGCCAGGGTTTGCTCCCGGTTTTTCCTCAGGGCTGTTCTGCACTCGGCACTGCCAAAGGACGTGCCTGTGGTGTGAAAGATCAAAATCTGGGCAATAGCAGAATGCGGAAACTTTCCAGAGCTGTTGAAACTCTGAAGATCCAGATCCGCAAGAAGCTGGAGCAAAACCCGCACTTTGGTGGGATTTTTGCCTAGTATTTTCCCCACGTCCGTGCTAAATTACTCAGATTTGCTGTTAGAGAAGGGAAATCCTTAACTTCTGTGTTGCGCATGTAATCAGCAGATCTCAGTGAGCTCAGCAAAGATCATCATTTCTATACGTGGGGTGTTTTAGAGATGAGCAGGTGGCTTCTGCCTATGGTTGGGTTTTTTTTTTTCCTCTCACACTGTGAGCGGTTCTTAACATGTCTCTTAAATAGTACGTCAACGAGACACCGTCTTTGTGGTTCCCGCAACAGTTATTTTGCCTGTGCTGAACTAAAGTAGCGTCTGGACAGCAAGGGAATGAGATATTTCCATACGCTCAAGTACAGAGTTTTACCGAGTTTATTCCCTGATGTTTTTGCTCAGGGCAGTCAACGTGAAGGTGGTCGGTACTGATGCGGCAGGGTGTTACAGAGCTTGGCCGAATCCCTACCGAAGGGCCAGGCTTAGGCGGGCTTGGGCAGGAGGTGCCGGGCCCGGGTGGGGCCGCCGGCCCTGTTGCCTAGCAACGGGTGCCAGGGCGCTCGCCATTGTCCACGCCCAGGGGCGTCAGAGCCGCCGGCCAGTGGGGCAGCTGTGCTGGAGCTGCTGCTGTGCTGGAGCCCCCTCGGGGGAAGGGAGGCCGTGCCCAGGGCTGCGCTGGAGCCGGGCTGCGTCAGGGTAGAGCCGCCTCAGCCAGCCCTCCCCAGGAGGGGCCGGAGGAGGTCTGTAGCGCGGGGCTGTGGCTTGCTTCAGGTGGGGTTTTGCCGGGCCGCGGCTGAGGCTGGGGCGAGGGGCCGTCGGGGCTGGACAGGGCTGGCGTGGGCTGGGCAGGGCTGCGCTGCGCTGAGTTTCCCGTGCCGTCCCTGCCGTGTCGGGCTTCGTCCCCGCGGCCGGTCCCTGGGCGGGCTCTGGCGTGGGCGCCGCTCGTTCTCCCCTCTGCCTGGTCCCGCCAGAGCCGCAGGCGGGTGCTGCCTGGCGGGGAGCTCTGCCGGGCTGCTCTCGCCTGTGGCCGGGGCTGTCGGCGCCCCCTTCCCCTCGGGGCTCCCTCCGCTTCCGTCCCGTGCGGTCCCGTCCCGTGCGGTCCCGTCCCGTGCGGTCCCGTCCCGTGCGGTCCCTCCCGGGTCGGCGGGTGCACGCGCGGCCTCGGGAAGGTTCGGACAGCTCCGGGCGGTAGCGGCCGGCGCGAGGCCGGGGGGGCGTTGAAAGCAACGGCCGCCGCCGCGGTGCGGTGCGGTGCGGTGCGGTGCGGGTGGAGCTGCCAGCGGGCCGGAGCGGCGCTGCCCGGAGGAGGAGGAGGGGGCGGGGAGTTTTCGGAGAGGACCGGCCGGGGGAGCGGCCACCTTGTGCCCAGGTATTGGGGAGGGGAGAAAGCCACCGCTTTGCTGCGGGGAGCAGGCGGCGGGCAGCCTGCCGAGAGGTGCGGAGCCGGCGCAGGCGCCAGGGGTGCTCCGGGCTGTGAAATGTGGGTGTCACGCTGGGTGTTTGAAGCGTGAGGTCACAGCCGTTCAGAGGCTGGGGACGTCGGGTGCTGCCTGTTTCGACCTCAGAAGAGGGCAGTACACACACCTCCCTTGGCGTTTGGAAACTGACAGAGTTGTTTTAGTGTTGGCACAAGGGGTCTGCAAGAAGGATCATAAACGTAAAAGTATTCAAACCCTGCTCTTCAGGCAGAATTACTGTGTGACATCAACGAAGCCTGGCCCATGGCCTTGAGCTACAGCTCAGGCGTGGGGGTGGGAGGCAGAACCCAGGCAAGGGCTTTGTGGTCAGCGAGCTCCATTCTTCTGGACGTGGGGAGGAGGGTATGTACGGTCACCCCTGAGCCCATCAGGAGGTGCCTGGGCGGGTTTAATTCTGGCCTTGCCCAGCTTTGTGGCAGTTGCCTGAAGAGATGGTGTGGAGTCATCTTTTCAGAGCAGTGTCACAAACGTGTCTCTGCCTGTGCTGTGGGTGCCTGTGGCTCTGGCATCCCTGCTGGCCGCAGGGGAGGAGGGGACTCGCTTTCAGAGAGACCCCCCCTGGCCTCGTACTTGTGGAAGTCTCGTAGGGCCTAGTCTAAAGGGCGCTGGCTTGCTCGTTGCTTTCCCTCTGAGTATCACTTGCAGAATTGGCGGGATTCTGGTGTTTGGCAGGCCAGAAGGGAATCTTTGTGCTTTATGTTTCTCCTGGAACGGGCCGCAGTAATGTGGCTTGTCTCTTGCAGCATCCTCTGACCAGCTTGCAACTAAGATGAGGAGGAGACTAGAGCAGCCTGGTCACCAAGTCGGCTTCTCCGCTACATGTGGCTGGGAGCAGTTCTTGGGTGACTTTAACCATCTTCAGGTAGGGAACGCAAGTTGCAAAGAAAGAGTGTTCTGAAGGTGAAAAGTTGAGCGGGAGCAAAACTTGGTAGAAACGATTGCCTGGCTTAGCTGACACCTGGATGAGATTTCACGTGCTAGTGCGGCGGTAGCTCATGTTCACGCTCGGACCCCGCTGCTGCCGCCTCGCGCTTCAAAGCCAGGTGCTTCATTCCTTTACCTGACTGAAAGCCAAGCGTAGCCTGTTGGTTGTCTCTTCTCCTAGCTTTTCCTATATGCGTATCCTCCAAGTACCGGTACCTGATGCCTGCCGTCTGTCTGTCTGTCTGTCTGACAGGTCCGTTTGCACCCAGGCACATGCAGAATGGGGACATTTAGCTCCTTTCACACAGTTCTGTCTTTGCTGGGTTTTTTTTTTGGTTGGGTTTTTTTTTTTTTCCCTCTTGCTATTGTGGCTGCATGAATACTCGTGAAATCTTGAGTAATTTTATTTCTTTGAGTATTTTTGTGGGAATTGAAATTTAACTTATTAGTTAGGGTGTCTTAATTTTTGAGTTAAACGACAGAATTTTCCATTTAATGTAACTTTTCTTTACTCCTCCTCCATCTTGATAACCAGTTCTTTGCTGTCCTGCCGTGAGAAACCACGCTACTCTGGGGACGTGGTAGAACCTCGCGGGGCCTGTGGGGCTGGTGCACGTACTCAGGGCGCAGGCACGCGTTCCTTTTCAGGAGCCTTTGTGGTTGCGTTACGCAGGAGCATTTGTTCTCATGGTTCCTGCAGCTTTTGTTGTGCCTTTTCTCCTTTGTGTCTTCCCCCGGGAGGGTGATGCTCTAAACCCCTGCGCCAGGGAGCCAGAGCTGCCTGTCTCTCTCTCTCGGGAGGCTGGAAGTTTTAATCAGCGCCACCCAGCTCTTCCCGGTACAATAGCCTTGAGTTTTTGCAAGATTCAACAGAAATGGCTGCGCCCTCAAAAGAAAAAAATATCCACGATTTCCACGTTGTCGTACATCCTCCCCCAATTTGGCAGCAGCCCTTCTGGCCACACGTCCCTGTGCCCGTAGCAAGTGCTGGCCAAACTGCCGTAAATTCGCCCTCTTAAATTCAGCCCCGAGGAATGGCCGTGTTCTTTGCGGCAACCCCTCGGCTAGCCAGGGTTTGCTCCCGGTTTTTCCTCAGGGCTGTTCTGCACTCGGCACTGCCAAAGGACGTGCCTGTGGTGTGAAAGATCAAAATCTGGGCAATAGCAGAATGCGGAAACTTTCCAGAGCTGTTGAAACTCTGAAGATCCAGATCCGCAAGAAGCTGGAGCAAAACCCGCACTTTGGTGGGATTTTTGCCTAGTATTTTCCCCACGTCCGTGCTAAATTACTCAGATTTGCTGTTAGAGAAGGGAAATCCTTAACTTCTGTGTTGCGCATGTAATCAGCAGATCTCAGTGAGCTCAGGAAAGATCATCATTTCTATACGTGGGGTGTTTTAGAGATGAGCAGGTGGCTTCTGCCTATGGTTGGGTTTTTTTTTTTCCTCTCACACTGTGAGCGGTTCTTAACATGTCTCTTAAATAGTACGTCAACGAGACACCGTCTTTGTGGTTCCCGCAACAGTTATTTTGCCTGTGCTGAACTAAAGTAGCGTCTGGACAGCAAGGGAATGAGATATTTCCATACGCTCAAGTACAGAGTTTTACCGAGTTTATTCCCTGATGTTTTTGCTCAGGGCAGTCAACGTGAAGGTGGTCGGTACTGATGCGGCAGGGTGTTACAGAGCTTGGCCGAATCCCCACCGAAGGGCCAGGCTTAGGCGGGCTTGGGCAGGAGGTGCCGGGCCCGGGTGGGGCCGCCGGCCCTGTTGCCTAGCAACGGGTGCCAGGGCGCTCGCCATTGTCCACGCCCAGGGGCGTCAGAGCCGCCGGCCAGTGGGGCAGCTGTGCTGGAGCTGCTGCTGTGCTGGAGCCCCCTCGGGGGAAGGGAGGCCGTGCCCAGGGCTGCGCTGGAGCCGGGCTGCGTCAGGGTAGAGCCGCCTCAGCCAGCCCTCCCCAGGAGGGGCCGGAGGAGGTCTGTAGCGCGGGGCTGTGGCTTGCTTCAGGTGGGGTTTTGCCGGGCCGCGGCTGAGGCTGGGGCGAGGGGCCGTCGGGGCTGGACAGGGCTGGCGTGGGCTGGGCAGGGCTGCGCTGCGCTGAGTTTCCCGTGCCGTCCCTGCCGTGTCGGGCTTCGTCCCCGCGGCCGGTCCCTGGGCGGGCTCTGGCGTGGGCGCCGCTCGTTCTCCCCTCTGCCTGGTCCCGCCAGAGCCGCAGGCGGGTGCTGCCTGGCGGGGAGCTCTGCCGGGCTGCTCTCGCCTGTGGCCGGGGCTGTCGGCGCCCCCTTCCCCTCAGGGCTCCCTCCGCTTCCGTCCCGTGCGGTCCCGTCCCGTGCGGTCCCGTCCCGTGCGGTCCCTCCCGGGTCGGCGGGTGCACGCGCGGCCTCGGGAAGGTTCGGACAGCTCCGGGGAGTAGTAGCTGTGTATGTAGTTGTGTATTCAGTTTATAAATAGTATGTATATATTGGGTGTTCTATGTACATGTTCTGCATATCGAGTTCACCTACACATAAAAGCATGGTTGTGCTTCCGGCATCTGTATGCTTTTTTATGCACAGATAATATATCTGCTGAACACAGGGAAGAAAAAGCCTGAGTGAGGTGAGATTAGCTGAAACTTCTGTTCCTGGATATTGAGTATATAGTGTCTGCATAGACTGTGTCAGGATGTGTGTAGATATATGTTCTTGAAAGACATTCTATCTACATGTCTCTCTCTGTGTCTATCTGCGTATATTCTTTATATGCTTGCTGTGCACATTTGATGTTTAGAGTCTATGTGTATAAATCTATTTAGATGCTGTCCTAGCTGTATTTTATATCCAGAGAGAGATTGCCTTGCTCAGGCAGTACAGGAGTTGTTCGGTGTGTAGAGTATGTAGTACCTACGTGTAATGTAAAGGAAATGCAAAAAGCTTCAGCTAAGGAAGGTGTAAAATGTGTACTGTGTTGTTAATGCCCCGTTCACAGCTACAAAAACCTCAGCAAAACTTTCTGAGTGTACGCAGTACATGTAGTGTCAAGTTCTATTCAAGCTGTAGATGGAGACCAGGAAATAGCCCAGACCCTTTTGTCCGTGTGCAGAGTCTCTGCTGTCTGAATGTCTTGTAGCTCCAGCCTGGGGAGCTCAGCTGAACTCCCCAGTGTTGAGGCAGATGTGGAAATTGTGCTGCTTGTGTGTCTTGTTTTGTACTGTGCAAATGGCGAGGGTGAGGCGAGAATGAGTACAGGAGGAGAGAAGAGGCTCCCAGGTGAAATAGGAGCTCTCCAGGTGGTCATTTGGAGGGGCCAAGGGGAATGTCTTGGGGGCCAGTTTGTATCTTGGCCACAAAGTAGGTCACAGATTTCTTCCAAGGCAGAGAATTGGGTTGTGCCCCTGTGCAGGTGCCACCTGTGAAGGATGAAAGCTCTCTAGGAAGCATTAAGAGAGGTTGACCACAAAGTTGAGTAATCCCTGTGCAACAGCAGGGGTCTGGGAAGAGGTGTGGCATGTTTGTCACCGTTTTTGTCGCTATCAGGTGCGGTCTGACTAAACACAAGCAGGATTTCTGTTGTGGGAATGTGCAGTATGGTTCTTTAGCATGGCAAAACCAGTGAGAAATTAGGAGTTTCCGAGGAAACCGTAGCAAATGATGATTTTTGAGGCATTGAAGAACTTGCAGGCAAGTTGCTAGGAATTGTTCTCTCTAGAAGATAGGAAGGAACGCTGGACGGTTGCTAGCCAGGAATTTCCAAATAAGAATGAAAATAACTCTTTCACTGCTATTTTCTAGGGCTACACACAGCAGTTGTAAACTGTGTGAAGAGTGCATCAACATGCGACCAAGTTCCGTCACTCGAGGACCCTGTGTTACATCACCTCGCTTGGCCCGAGGATAGCCACATCACACCAGTTGAGGAGCCCCGCTTGACGTCATCTTGCAGTGCCTTAGGAGCCCTGTGCCACGTCACCTGAGGAGCCGCGCGTCGCATCGTGCGGTGCTGCCTGAGGAGTCCTGTGTCACGTTGTCCCGCGTGGCCTGAGGAGACCCGCATTGCGTTGCTGGAGAAGCCCCTCGTTGCCTTGCGTCGCCTGAGGAGCCCCACGTGTCTCTGCGCAGTGCCGCCTGAGGATCGTATCTTCACAATGCCTGAGGAGTTCAGTGTTGCGCCACCTAAGGCGCCTCGCATTGCATCGCTGGAGAAGGCGTGTTGCGTCGCCTCACCTTTCTTTGCATCGCCCTGAGTCGCGTGACCTGAGGAGGCCTGCGTTGCAACGCATACTTGATCGTCGCGCCTTACCCCGTCGCATTGCTTCGTTTGCTGCCTGTTGTGTGCCGCCTGCTGCGCCGCCTGAGGAGCCGCACGTTGCGTCAGTTGAGGGGCCTTGCCTTGTATCACGTTGCTGTACGTTGCGTCGTACCACATTGTGTTGCCTGCGGTGGCCTGCCATGTGTCGTCTCGTACTGTGCGTTGCGTCGTACCGCGTCACATTGCCTGTGGAGGCCTGCCTTGCTTAGTGTCGTACCGCATCGCCTAGTTCCTCTTACCGCGCCGTCCAGTATGGCGTCGTAGCGTATCGCGTTGTCCCTCCTCGTGTTGCTGAGCAGCCGTGCAGCTCATCGCGTTGTTGCGCCCTGTGTTGCATCGTGCCATCCTGCGTCACGGTGTACCACTTCTTATCGCGCCGCTCGTGTAGCATGGTAGTGTGTTCGTCGCGTCGTCTTGCGTCGTGTTGCTGAGATGGTGTGTACCTCATTGCGTCGTTCAGCACTTGGTCGTAGTGCGTCGTGTGTCACCCGAAGCATCCCCGCGTCATGTTGCGTCGTCTAGCATGACATCGCCTGAGCAGCAGCGCGTCTCGTCGGGTCATCCAGCATCGTGTCGTATTGCGTCACGTCGCCTGGGCGTCCCTGCGTTACGTCGTCCCGCACCGCCTGAGGAGCCCCACATTGCGGCACCTGATGAGCCCTGCGTTGCATCGTTCCGCTTTGCCAGAGGACGTCGCGTTGCGTCATACTGCGTCTCGTCACTTGCGGAGCCCTGCGTGGCATTGTTCCGCTTTGCCAGAGGACCTCGGGTTGCGTCGTATCGCGTCTCGTCACTTGCGGAGCCCTGCGTGGCATCTTGTCCGTCCGGCGTTGCGTCGCACCGCTTCATATTGCGCTGTCCGCTTAAGCATCGTAGTGCGTTGCGTCTTCTAAAGCTTTCCTGCGTCACGTTGCGTCGTCCTGCGTCGCGTCGCCTGAGGAGCCCCGCGTGTCTCTGCGCAGTGGCGCCTGAGGATCTTGTCTTCACACCGCCTGAGGAGCCCAGCGTCAATTCAGCAGAGCAGCCTCGCATTGCATTGCTGGAGAAGGCGTGTTGCGTCGCCTCACCTTTCTTTGCATCGTCCTGCGTTGCGTCGCCTGAGGAGCCCTGCGTTGCTTTGGCTGAGGAGCCTGCTGTCGCATCGTCCCGTGTCGCTTCGTCCCACGCCACCTGAGGACCCTGCGTAGCATCGCCTCGCACGGCCCAAGGATGGCCACGTCGCATCAGCTGAGGAGTCCCACTTGATGTCATGTTGCATTGCCTCAAGAGCCCCGCTCCACATCACCTGAGGAGCCGCGCATCGCATCGTGCGTTGTAGCCTGAGGAGTCCAGTGTCACGTTGTCCCGCGCGGCCTGTGGAGCCCCGCATTACATCGCTGGAGAAGCCCCGCGTTGCGTCGCGTCACCTTGTGTTGCGTCGCCTGAGGAGCCCCGCGTGTCTCTGCGCAGTGCCGCCTGAGGATCTTGTCTTCACTCCGCCTGAGGAGCCCAGTGTCAATTCAGCAGAGCAGCCTCGCATTGCATCGCTGGAGAAGGCGTGTTGCGTTGCCTCACCTTTCTTTGCATCGTCCTGCGTCGCGTCGCCTGAGGAGCCCTGCGTTGCTTTGGCTGAGGAGCCTGCTGTCGCATCATCCCGTGTCGCTTCGTCCCACACCACCTGAGGAGCCCCACATTGCGGCACCTGAGGAGCCCCGCGTTGCATCGTTCCACTTTGCCAGAGGCCCTCGTGTTGCGTCATACCGCGTCTCGTCACTTGCGGAGCCCTGCGTGGCATCTTGTCCATCCGGCGTTGCATCGCACCGCTTCATATTGCGCTGTCCACTTGATCGTTGTAGTGCGTCGCGTCTTCTAAAGCTTTCCTGCGTCACGTCATCGTCCTGCGTTGCATCGCCTGAGGAGCCCTGCGTTGCTTTGGCTGAGGAGCCTGCTGTCGCATCGTCCCGTGTCGCTTCGTCCCACGCCACCTGAGGACCCTGCCTAGCATCGCCTCGCACGGCCCGAGGATGGCCACGTCGCATCAGCTGAGGAGCCCCACTTGATGTCATCTTGCATTGCCTCAGGAGCCCCGCGCCACATCACCTGAGGAGCCGCACATCGCATCGTGCGTTGTGGCCTGAGGAGTCCAGTGTCACGTTGTCCCGCGTGGCCTGTGGAGACCCGCATTACGTCGCTGGAGAAGTCCGGCGTTGCGTCGCGTCACCTTGCGTTGCGTCGCCTGAGGAGCCCCGCGTGTCTCTGCGCAGTGCCGCCTGAGGATCTTGTCTTCACTCCGCCTGAGGAGCCCAGCGTCGATTCAGCAGAGCAGCCTCGCATTGCATCGCTGGAGAAGGCGTGTTGCATCGCCTCACCTTTCTTTGCATCGTCCTGCGTTGCGTCGCCTGAGGAGCCCTGCGTTGCTTTGGCTGAGGAGCCTGCTGTCGCATCATCCCGTGTCGCTTCGTCCCACGCCACCTGAGGACCCTGCGTTGCATCGCCGCGTCACATCACCTGAGGAGCGCCACTTGATGTCATCTTGCATTGCCTCAGGAGCCCCGCGCCACGTCACCTGAGGAGCCGCGCATCGCATCGTGCGTTGTAGCCAGAGGAGTCCCGTGTCACGTTGTCCCGCGCGGCCTGAGGAGACCCGCATTACATCGCTGGAGAAGCCCCGCGTTGCATCGCGTCACCTTGCGTTGCGTCGCCTGAGGAGCCCCGCATGTCTCTGCGCAGTGCCGCCTGAGGATCTTGTCTTCACACCGCCTGAGGAGCCCAGCGTCGATTCAGCAGAGCAGCCTCGCATTGCATTGCTGGAGAAGGCGTGTTGCGTCGCCTCACCTTTCTTTGCATCGTCCTGCGTTGCGTCGCCTGAGGAGCCCTGCGTTGCTTTGGCTGAGGAGCCTGCTGTCGCATCGTCCCGTGTCGCTTCGTCCCACGCCACCTGAGGACCCTGCGTAGCATCGCCTCGCACGGCCCAAGGATGGTCACGTCGCATCAGCTGAGGAGCGCCACCTGATGTCATCTTGCATTGCCTCAGGAGCCCCGCGCCACGTCACCTGAGGAGACGCGCATCGCATCGTGCGTTGTAGCCTGAGGAGTCCCGTGTCACGTTGTCCTGCACGGCCTGTGGAGCCCCGCATTACGTCGCTGGAGAAGCCCCGCATTGCGTCGCGTCACCTTGCGTTGCGTCGCCTGAGGAGCCCTGCATGTCTCTACGCAGTGCCGCCTGAGGATCTTGTCTTCACTCCGCCTGAGGAGCCCAGCGTCAATTCAGCAGAGCAGCCTCGCATTGCATTGCTGGAGAAGGCGTGTTGCGTCGCCTCACGTTTCTTTGCATCGTCCTGCGTTGCATCGCCTGAGGAGCCCTGCATTGCTGTGGCTGAGGAGCCTGCTGTCGCATCGTCCCATGTCGCTTTGTCCCACGCCACCTGAGGAGCCCCACATTGCCGCACCTGAGGAGCCCCGCGTTGCATTGTTCTGCTTTGCCAGAGGACCTCGTGTTGCGTCATACCGCGTCTCGTCACTTGCGGAGCCCTGTGTGGCATCTTGTCCATCCGGCGTTGCGTCGCACCGCTTCATATTGCGCTGTCCGCTTAAGCGTCGTAGTGCGTCGCGTCTTCTAAAGCTTTCCTGCGTCACGTTGCATCGTCCTGCGTTGCATCGCCTGAGGAGCCCTGCGTTGCTTTGGCTGAGGAGCCTGCTGTCGCATTGTCCCGTGTCGCTTCGTCCCACGCCACCTGAGGACCCTGCGTTGCATCGCCGCGTCACATCAGCTGAGGAGCGCCACTTGATGTCATCTTGCATTGCCTCAGGAGCGTCCTGCGCCACGTCACCTGAGGAGCCACGCATTGCATCGTGCGCTGTGGCCTGAGGAGTCCCGTGTCACGTTGTCCCGCGTGGCCTGAGGAGACCCGCATTACGTCGCTGGAGAAGCCCCGCATTGTGTCGCGTCGCCTGAGGAGCCCCGCATGTCTCTGCGCAGTGCCACCTGAGGATCTTGTCTTCACACTGCCTGAGGAGCCCAGCGTCGATTCAGCAGAGCAGCCTTGCATTGCATCGCTGGAGAAGGCGTGTTGCGTCGCCTCACCTTTCTTTGCATCGTCCTGCGTCCCGTCGCCTGAGGAGGCCTGCGTTGCAACGCATACTTGATCGTCGCGCCTTATCCCGTCGCATTGCTTCGTTCGCCTCCTGTTGTGTGCCCCCTGCTGCGCCGCCTGAGGAGCCGCACGTTGCGTCGGTTGAGGGGCATTGCCTTGTATCACGTTGCTGTGCGTTGCGTCGTACCGCGTCGCATCGCCTGCGGAGGCCTGCCTTGCTTAGTGTCGTACCGCGTCGCCTAGTTGCTCTTACCGCGCCGTCCTGTATGGCGTCGTAGCGTATCGCGTTGTCCCTCCTCGTGTTGCTGAGCAGCTGTGCAGCTCATCGCGTTGTTGCGCCCTGTGTTGCATCGTGCCATCCCGCGTCACGGTGTACCACTTCTTATCGCGCCGCTCGTGTAGCATGGTAGTGTGTTCATCGCGTCGTCCCGCGTCGTGTTGCTGAGATGGTGTGTACCTCATTGCGTCGTTCAGCGCTTGGTCGTAGTGCGTCGTGTGTCACCCGAAGCATCCCCGCGTCGTGTTGCGTCGTCTAGCATGACATCGCCTGAGCAGCAGCGCGTCTCGTCGGGTCATCCAGCGTCGTGTCGTATTGCGTCACGTCGCCTGAGCGTCCCTGCGTTACGTCGTCCCGCACCGCCTGAGGAGCCCCACGTTGCGGCACCTGAGGAGCCCCGCGTTGCATCGTTCCGCTTTGCCAGAGGACCTCGCGTTGCGTCATACCGCGTCTCGTCACTTGCGGAGCCCTGCGTGGCATTGTTCCGCTTTGCCAGAGGACCTCGTGTTGCGTCATATCGCGTCTCGTCACTTGCGGAGCCCTGCGTGGCATCTTGTCCGTCCGGCGTTGCGTCGCACCGCTTCATATTGCGCTGTCCACTTAAGCATCGTAGTGCGTTGCGTCTTCTAAAGCTTTCCTGCGTCACGTTGCGTCGTCCTGCGTCGCGTCGCCTGAGGAGCCCTGCGTGTCTCTGCGCAGTGCCGCCTGAGGATCTTGTCTTCACACCGCCTGAGGAGCCCAGCGTCAATTCAGCAGAGCAGCCTCGCATTGCATTGCTGGAGAAGGCGTGTTGCGTTGCCTCACCTTTCTTTGCATCGTCCTGCGTCGCGTCGCCTGAGGAGGCCTGCGTTGCTTTGGCTGAGGAGCCTGCTGTCGCATCGTCCCGTGTCGCTTCGTCCCACGCCACCTGAGGACCCTGCGTAGCATCGCCTCGCACGGCCCGAGGATGGCCACGTCGCATCAGCTGAGGAGCCCCACTTGATGTCATGTTGCATTGCCTCAAGAGCCCCGCTCCACATCACCTGAGGAGCCGCGCATCGCATCGTGCGTTGTAGCCTGAGGAGTCCAGTGTCACGTTGTCCCGCGCGGCCTGAGGAGACCCGCATTACATCGCTGGAGAAGCCCCGCGTTGCATCGCGTCACCTTGCGTTGCGTCGCCTGAGGAGCCCCGCGTGTCTCTGCGCAGTGCCGCCTGAGGATCTTGTCTTCACTCCGCCTGAGGAGCCCAGTGTCAATTCAGCAGAGCAGCCTCGCATTGCATCGCTGGAGAAGGCGTGTTGCGTTGCCTCACCTTTCTTTGCATCGTCCTGCGTCACGTCGCCTGAGGAGCCCTGCGTTGCTTTGGCTGAGGAGCCTGCTGTCGCATCATCCTGTGTCGCTTCGTCCCACACCACCTGAGGAGCCCCACATTGCGGCACCTGAGGAGCCCCGCGTTGCATTGTTCTGCTTTGCCAGAGGCCCTCGTGTTGCGTCATACCGCGTCTCGTCACTTGCGGAGCCCTGCGTGGCATCTTGTCCATCCGGCGTTGCATCGCACCGCTTCATATTGCGCTGTCCACTTGATCGTCGTAGTGCGTCGCGTCTTCTAAAGCTTTCCTGCGTCACGTTGCATCGTCCTGCGTTGCATCGCCTGAGGAGCCCTGCGTTGCTTTGGCTGAGGAGCCTGCTGTCGCATTGTCCCGTGTCGCTTCGTCCCACGCCACCTGAGGACCCTGCGTTGCATCGCCGCGTCACATCAGCTGAGGAGCGCCACTTGATGTCATCTTGCATTGCCTCAGGAGCGTCCTGCGCCACGTCACCTGAGGAGCCGCACATCGCATCGTGCGCTGTAGCCTGAGGAGTCCCGTGTCACGTTGTCCCGCGCAGCCTGAGGAGACCCGCATTACGTCGCTGGAGAAGCCCCGCATTGTGTCGCATCACCTTGCGTTGCGTCGCCTGAGGAGCCCCGCATGTCTCTGCGCAGTGCCACCTGAGGATCTTGTCTTCACACCGCCTGAGGAGCCCAGCGTCGATTCAGCAGAGCAGCCTTGCATTGCATCGCTGGAGAAGGCGTGTTGCGTCGCCTCACGTTTCTTTGCATCGTCCTGCGTCGCGTCGCCTGAGGAGGCCTGCGTTGCAACGCATACTTGATCGTCGCGCCTTATCCCGTCGCATTGCTTCGTTTGCCGCCTGTTGTGTGCCCCCTGCTGCGCCGCCTGAGGAGCCGCACGTTGCGTCGGTTGAGGGGCATTGCCTTGTATCACGTTGCTGTGCGTTGCGTCGTACCGCGTCGCATCGCCTGCGGAGGCCTGCCTTGCTTAGTGTCGTACCGCGTCGCCTAGTTGCTCTTACCGCGCCGTCCTGTATGGCATCGTAGCGTATCGCGTTGTCCCTCCTCGTGTTGCTGAGCAGCTGTGCAGCTCATCGCGTTGTTGCGCCCTGTGTTGCATCGTGCCATCCCGCGTCACGGTGTACCACTTCTTATCGCGCCGCTCGTGTAGCATGGTAGTGTGTTCATCGCGTCGTCCCGCGTCGTGTTGCTGAGATGGTGTGTACCTCATTGCGTCGTTCAGCGCTTGGTCGTAGTGCGTCGTGTGTCACCCGAAGCATCCCCGCGTCGTGTTGCGTCGTCTAGCATGACATCGCCTGAGCAGCAGCGCGTCTCGTCGGGTCATCCAGCGTCGTGTCGTATTGCGTCACGTCGCCTGAGCGTCCCTGCGTTACGTCGTCCCGCACCGCCTGAGGAGCCCCACATTGCGGCACCTGAGGAGCCCCGCGTTGCATCGTTCCGCTTTGCCAGAGGACCTCGCGTTGCGTCATACCGCGTCTCGTCACTTGCGGAGCCCTGCGTGGCATTGTTCCGCTTTGCCAGAGGACCTCGTGTTGCGTCATATCGCGTCTCGTCACTTGCGGAGCCCTGCGTGGCATCTTGTCCATCCGGCGTTGTGTTGCACCGCTTCATATTGCGCTGTCCGCTTAAGCATCGTAGTGCGTCGCGTCTTCTAAAGCTTTCCTGCGTCACGTTGCGTCGTCCTGCGTCGCGTCGCCTGAGGAGCCCCGCGTGTCTCTGCGCAGTGCCGCCTGAGGATCTTGTCTTCACACCGCCTGAGGAGCCCAGCGTCAATTCAGCAGAGCAGCCTCGCATTGCATTGCTGGAGAAGGCGTGTTGCGTCGCCTCACCTTTCTTTGGATCGTCCTGCGTCGCGTCGCCTGAGGAGGCCTGCGTTGCTTTGGCTGAGGAGCCTGCTGTCGCATCGTCCCGTGTCGCTTCGTCCCACGCCACCTGAGGACCCTGCGTAGCATCGCCTCGCACGGCCCGAGGATGGCCACGTCGCATCAGCTGAGGAGCCCCACTTGATGTCATCTTGCATTGCCTCAGGAGCCCTGCGCCACATCACCTGAGGAGCCGCACATCGCATCGTGCGTTGTGGCCTGAGGAGTCCAGTGTCACGTTGTCCCGCGTGGCCTGTGGAGACCCGCATTACGTCGCTGGAGAAGTCCGGCGTTGCGTCGCGTCACCTTGCGTTGCGTCGCCTGAGGAGCCCCGCGTGTCTCTGCGCAGTGCCGCCTGAGGATCTTGTCTTCACTCCGCCTGAGGAGCCCAGCGTCGATTCAGCAGAGCAGCCTCGCATTGCATCGCTGGAGAAGGCGTGTTGCATCGCCTCACCTTTCTTTGCATCGTCCTGCGTTGCGTCGCCTGAGGAGCCCTGCGTTGCTTTGGCTGAGGAGCCTGCTGTCGCATCATCCCGTGTCGCTTCGTCCCACGCCACCTGAGGACCCTGCGTTGCATCGCCGCGCACGGCCCAAGGATGGCCACGTCGCATCAGCTGAGGAGCGCCACCTGATGTCATCTTGCATTGCCTCAGGAGCCCCGCGCCACGTCACCTGAGGAGACGCGCATCGCATCGTGCGTTGTAGCCTGAGGAGTCCCGTGTCACGTTGTCCTGCACGGCCTGTGGAGCCCCGCATTACGTCGCAGGAGAAGCCCCGCATTGCGTCGCGTCACCTTGCGTTGCGTCGCCTGAGGAGCCCTGCATGTCTCTACGCAGTGCCGCCTGAGGATCTTGTCTTCAATCCGCCTGAGGAGCCCAGCGTCAATTCAGCAGAGCAGCCTCGCATTGCATTGCTGGAGAAGGCGTGTTGCGTCGCCTCACGTTTCTTTGCATCGTCCTGCGTTGCATCGCCTGAGGAGCCCTGCATTGCTGTGGCTGAGGAGCCTGCTGTCGCATCGTCCTGTGTCGCTTCGTCCCACGCCACCTGAGGAGCCCCACATTGCGGCACCTGAGGAGCCCCGCGTTGCATTGTTCTGCTTTGCCAGAGGACCTCGTGTTGCGTCATACCGCGTCTCGTCACTTGCGGAGCCCTGCGTGGCATCTTGTCCATCCGGCGTTGCGTCGCACCGCTTCATATTGCGCTGTCCGCTTAAGCGTCGTAGTGCGTCGCGTCTTCTAAAGCTTTCCTGCGTCACGTTGCATCGTCCTGCGTTGCATCGCCTGAGGAGCCCTGCGTTGCTTTGGCTGAGGAGCCTGCTGTCGCATTGTCCCGTGTCGCTTCGTCCCACGCCACCTGAGGACCCTGCGTTGCATCGCCGCGTCACATCAGCTGAGGAGCGCCACTTGATGTCATCTTGCATTGCCTCAGGAGCGTCCTGCGCCACGTCACCTGAGGAGCCACGCATTGCATCGTGCGCTGTGGCCTGAGGAGTCCCGTGTCACGTTGTCCCGCGTGGCCTGAGGAGACCCGCATTACGTCGCTGGAGAAGCCCCGCATTGTGTCGCATCACCTTGCGTTGCGTCGCCTGAGGAGCCCCGCATGTCTCTGCGCAGTGCCACCTGAGGATCTTGTCTTCACACTGCCTGAGGAGCCCAGCGTCGATTCAGCAGAGCAGCCTTGCATTGCATCGCTGGAGAAGGCGTGTTGCGTCGCCTCACCTTTCTTTGCATCGTCCTGCGTCCCGTCGCCTGAGGAGGCCTGCGTTGCAACGCATACTTGATCGTCGCGCCTTATCCCGTCGCATTGCTTCGTTCGCCTCCTGTTGTGTGCCCCCTGCTGCGCCGCCTGAGGAGCCGCACGTTGCGTCGGTTGAGGGGCATTGCCTTGTATCACGTTGCTGTGCGTTGCGTCGTACCGCGTCGCATCGCCTGCGGAGGCCTGCCTTGCTTAGTGTCGTACCGCGTCGCCTAGTTGCTCTTACCGCGCCGTCCTGTATGGCGTCGTAGCGTATCGCGTTGTCCCTCCTCGTGTTGCTGAGCAGCTGTGCAGCTCATCGCGTTGTTGCGCCCTGTGTTGCATCGTGCCATCCCGCGTCACGGTGTACCACTTCTTATCGCGCCGCTCGTGTAGCATGGTAGTGTGTTCATCGCGTCGTCCCGCGTCGTGTTGCTGAGATGGTGTGTACCTCATTGCGTCGTTCAGCGCTTGGTCGTAGTGCGTCGTGTGTCACCCGAAGCATCCCCGCGTCGTGTTGCGTCGTCTAGCATGACATCGCCTGAGCAGCAGCGCGTCTCGTCGGGTCATCCAGCGTCGTGTCGTATTGCGTCACGTCGCCTGAGCGTCCCTGCGTTACGTCGTCCCGCACCGCCTGAGGAGCCCCACATTGCGGCACCTGAGGAGCCCCGCGTTGCATCGTTCCGCTTTGCCAGAGGACCTCGCGTTGCGTCATACCGCGTCTCGTCACTTGCGGAGCCCTGCGTGGCATTGTTCCGCTTTGCCAGAGGACCTCGTGTTGCGTCATATCGCGTCTCGTCACTTGCGGAGCCCTGCGTGGCATCTTGTCCGTCCGGCGTTGCGTCGCACCGCTTCATATTGCGCTGTCCACTTAAGCATCGTAGTGCGTTGCGTCTTCTAAAGCTTTCCTGCGTCACGTTGCGTCGTCCTGCGTCGCGTCGCCTGAGGAGCCCTGCGTGTCTCTGCGCAGTGCCGCCTGAGGATCTTGTCTTCACACCGCCTGAGGAGCCCAGCGTCAATTCAGCAGAGCAGCCTCGCATTGCATTGCTGGAGAAGGCGTGTTGCGTTGCCTCACCTTTCTTTGCATCGTCCTGCGTCGCGTCGCCTGAGGAGGCCTGCGTTGCTTTGGCTGAGGAGCCTGCTGTCGCATCGTCCCGTGTCGCTTCGTCCCACGCCACCTGAGGACCCTGCGTAGCATCGCCTCGCACGGCCCGAGGATGGCCACGTCGCATCAGCTGAGGAGCCCCACTTGATGTCATGTTGCATTGCCTCAAGAGCCCCGCTCCACATCACCTGAGGAGCCGCGCATTGCATCGTGCGTTGTGGCCTGAGGAGTCCAGTGTCACGTTGTCCCGCGCGGCCTGAGGAGACCCGCATTACATCGCTGGAGAAGCCCCGCGTTGCATCGCGTCACCTTGCGTTGCGTCGCCTGAGGAGCCCCGCGTGTCTCTGCGCAGTGCCGCCTGAGGATCTTGTCTTCACTCCGCCTGAGGAGCCCAGTGTCAATTCAGCAGAGCAGCCTCGCATTGCATCGCTGGAGAAGGCGTGTTGCATCGCCTCACCTTTCTTTGCATCGTCCTGCGTTGCGTCGCCTGAGGAGCCCTGCGTTGCTTTGGCTGAGGAGCCTGCTGTCGCATCATCCTGTGTCGCTTCGTCCCACACCACCTGAGGAGCCCCACATTGCGGCACCTGAGGAGCCCCGCGTTGCATTGTTCTGCTTTGCCAGAGGCCCTCGTGTTGCGTCATACCGCGTCTCGTCACTTGCGGAGCCCTGCGTGGCATCCTGTCCATCTGGCGTTGCATCGCACCGCTTCATATTGCGCTGTCCACTTGATCGTCGTAGTGCGTCGCGTCTTCTAAAGCTTTCCTGCGTCACGTTGCATCGTCCTGCGTTGCATCGCCTGAGGAGCCCTGCGTTGCTTTGGCTGAGGAGCCTGCTGTCGCATTGTCCCGTGTCGCTTCGTCCCACGCCACCTGAGGACCCTGCGTTGCATCGCCGCGTCACATCAGCTGAGGAGCGCCACTTGATGTCATCTTGCATTGCCTCAGGAGCGTCCTGCGCCACGTCACCTGAGGAGCCGCACATCGCATCGTGCGCTGTAGCCTGAGGAGTCCCGTGTCACGTTGTCCCGCGCAGCCTGAGGAGACCCGCATTACGTCGCTGGAGAAGCCCCGCATTGTGTCGCATCACCTTGCGTTGCGTCGCCTGAGGAGCCCCGCATGTCTCTGCGCAGTGCCACCTGAGGATCTTGTCTTCACACCGCCTGAGGAGCCCAGCGTCGATTCAGCAGAGCAGCCTTGCATTGCATCGCTGGAGAAGGCGTGTTGCGTCGCCTCACGTTTCTTTGCATCGTCCTGCGTCGCGTCGCCTGAGGAGGCCTGCGTTGCAACGCATACTTGATCGTCGCGCCTTATCCCGTCGCATTGCTTCGTTTGCCGCCTGTTGTGTGCCCCCTGCTGCGCCGCCTGAGGAGCCGCACGTTGCGTCGGTTGAGGGGCATTGCCTTGTATCACGTTGCTGTGCGTTGCGTCGTACCGCGTCGCATCGCCTGCGGAGGCCTGCCTTGCTTAGTGTCGTACCGCGTCGCCTAGTTGCTCTTACCGCGCCGTCCTGTATGGCATCGTAGCGTATCGCGTTGTCCCTCCTCGTGTTGCTGAGCAGCTGTGCAGCTCATCGCGTTGTTGCGCCCTGTGTTGCATCGTGCCATCCCGCGTCACGGTGTACCACTTCTTATCGCGCCGCTCGTGTAGCATGGTAGTGTGTTCATCGCGTCGTCCCGCGTCGTGTTGCTGAGATGGTGTGTACCTCATTGCGTCGTTCAGCGCTTGGTCGTAGTGCGTCGTGTGTCACCCGAAGCATCCCCGCGTCGTGTTGCGTCGTCTAGCATGACATCGCCTGAGCAGCAGCGCGTCTCGTCGGGTCATCCAGCGTCGTGTCGTATTGCGTCACGTCGCCTGAGCGTCCCTGCGTTACGTCGTCCCGCACCGCCTGAGGAGCCCCACATTGCGGCACCTGAGGAGCCCCGCGTTGCATCGTTCCGCTTTGCCAGAGGACCTCGCGTTGCGTCATACCGCGTCTCGTCACTTGCGGAGCCCTGCGTGGCATTGTTCCGCTTTGCCAGAGGACCTCGTGTTGCGTCATATCGCGTCTCGTCACTTGCGGAGCCCTGCGTGGCATCTTGTCCATCCGGCGTTGCGTTGCACCGCTTCATATTGCGCTGTCCGCTTAAGCATCGTAGTGCGTCGCGTCTTCTAAAGCTTTCCGGCGTCACGTTGCGTCGTCCTGCGTCGCGTCGCCTGAGGAGCCCCGCGTGTCTCTGCGCAGTGCCGCCTGAGGATCTTGTCTTCACACCGCCTGAGGAGCCCAGCGTCAATTCAGCAGAGCAGCCTCGCATTGCATTGCTGGAGAAGGCGTGTTGCGTCGCCTCACCTTTCTTTGGATCGTCCTGCGTCGCGTCGCCTGAGGAGCCCTGCGTTGCTTTGGCTGAGGAGCCTGCTGTCGCATCGTCCCGTGTCGCTTCGTCCCACGCCACCTGAGGACCCTGCGTAGCATCGCCTCGCACGGCCCGAGGATGGCCACGTCGCATCAGCTGAGGAGCCCCACTTGATGTCATCTTGCATTGCCTCAGGAGCCCTGCGCCACATCACCTGAGGAGCCGCACATCGCATCGTGCGTTGTGGCCTGAGGAGTCCAGTGTCACGTTGTCCCGCGTGGCCTGTGGAGACCCGCATTACGTCGCTGGAGAAGTCCGGCGTTGCGTCGCGTCACCTTGCGTTGCGTCGCCTGAGGAGCCCCGCGTGTCTCTGCGCAGTGCCGCCTGAGGATCTTGTCTTCACACCGCCTGAGGAGCCCAGCGTCGATTCAGCAGAGCAGCCTCGCATTGCATCGCTGGAGAAGGCGTGTTGCATCGCCTCACCTTTCTTTGCATCGTCCTGCGTTGCGTCGCCTGAGGAGCCCTGCGTTGCTTTGGCTGAGGAGCCTGCTGTCGCATCGTCCTGTGTCGCTTCGTCCCACGCCACCTGAGGACCCTGCGTAGCATCGCCTCGCACGGCCCGAGGATGGCCACGTCGCATCAGCTGAGGAGCCCCACTTGATGTCATCTTGCATTGCCTCAGGAGCCCTGCGCCACATCACCTGAGGAGCCGCACATCGCATCGTGCGTTGTGGCCTGAGGAGTCCAGTGTCACGTTGTCCCGCGTGGCCTGTGGAGACCCGCATTACGTCGCTGGAGAAGTCCGGCGTTGCGTCGCGTCACCTTGCGTTGCGTCGCCTGAGGAGCCCCGCGTGTCTCTGCGCAGTGCCGCCTGAGGATCTTGTCTTCACTCCGCCTGAGGAGCCCAGCGTCGATTCAGCAGAGCAGCCTCGCATTGCATCGCTGGAGAAGGCGTGTTGCATCGCCTCACCTTTCTTTGCATCGTCCTGCGTTGCGTCGCCTGAGGAGCCCTGCGTTGCTTTGGCTGAGGAGCCTGCTGTCGCATCATCCCGTGTCGCTTCGTCCCACGCCACCTGAGGACCCTGCGTTGCATCGCCGCGCACGGCCCAAGGATGGCCACGTCGCATCAGCTGAGGAGCGCCACCTGATGTCATCTTGCATTGCCTCAGGAGCCCCGCGCCACGTCACCTGAGGAGACGCGCATCGCATCGTGCGTTGTAGCCTGAGGAGTCCCGTGTCACGTTGTCCTGCACGGCCTGTGGAGCCCCGCATTACGTCGCAGGAGAAGCCCCGCATTGCGTCGCGTCACCTTGCGTTGCGTCGCCTGAGGAGCCCTGCATGTCTCTACGCAGTGCCGCCTGAGGATCTTGTCTTCAATCCGCCTGAGGAGCCCAGCGTCAATTCAGCAGAGCAGCCTCGCATTGCATTGCTGGAGAAGGCGTGTTGCGTCGCCTCACGTTTCTTTGCATCGTCCTGCGTTGCATCGCCTGAGGAGCCCTGCATTGCTGTGGCTGAGGAGCCTGCTGTCGCATCGTCCCGTGTCGCTTCGTCCCACGCCACCTGAGGAGCCCCACATTGCGGCACCTGAGGAGCCCCGCGTTGCATTGTTCTGCTTTGCCAGAGGACCTCGTGTTGCGTCATACCGCGTCTCGTCACTTGCGGAGCCCTGCGTGGCATCTTGTCCATCCGGCGTTGCGTCGCACCGCTTCATATTGCGCTGTCCGCTTAAGCGTCGTAGTGCGTCGCGTCTTCTAAAGCTTTCCTGCGTCACGTTGCATCGTCCTGCGTTGCATCGCCTGAGGAGCCCTGCGTTGCTTTGGCTGAGGAGCCTGCTGTCGCATTGTCCCGTGTCGCTTCGTCCCACGCCACCTGAGGACCCTGCGTTGCATCGCCGCGTCACATCACCTGAGGAGCGCCACTTGATGTCATCTTGCATTGCCTCAGGAGCGTCCTGCGCCACGTCACCTGAGGAGCCGCACATCGCATCGTGCGCTGTGGCCTGAGGAGTCCCGTGTCACGTTGTCCCGCGCGGCCTGAGGAGACCCGCATTACGTCACTGGAGAAGCCCCGCATTGTGTCGCATCACCTTGCGTTGCGTCGCCTGAGGAGCCCCGCATGTCTCTGCGCAGTGCCACCTGAGGATCTTGTCTTCACACCGCCTGAGGAGCCCAGCGTCGATTCAGCAGAGCAGCCTTGCATTGCATCGCTGGAGAAGGCGTGTTGCGTCGCCTCACCTTTCTTTGCATCGTCCTGCGTCCCGTCGCCTGAGGAGGCCTGCGTTGCAACGCATACTTGATCGTCACGCCTTATCCCGTCGCATTGCTTCGTTCGCCGCCTGTTGTGTGCCCCCTGCTGCGCCGCCTGAGGAGCCGCACGTTGCGTCGGTTGAGGGGCATTGCCTTGTATCACGTTGCTGTGCGTTGCGTCGTACCGCGTCGCATCGCCTGCGGAGGCCTGCCTTGCTTAGTGTCGTACCGCGTCGCCTAGTTGCTCTTACCGCGCCGTCCTGTATGGCATCGTAGCGTATCGCGTTGTCCCTCCTCGTGTTGCTGAGCAGCTGTGCAGCTCATCGCGTTGTTGCGCCCTGTGTTGCATCGTGCCATCCCGCGTCACGGTGTACCACTTCTTATCGCGCCGCTCGTGTAGCATGGTAGTGTGTTCATCGCGTCGTCCCGCGTCGTGTTGCTGAGATGGTGTGTACCTCATTGCGTCGTTCAGCGCTTGGTCGTAGTGCGTCGTGTGTCACCCGAAGCATCCCCGCGTCGTGTTGCGTCGTCTAGCATGACATCGCCTGAGCAGCAGCGCGTCTCGTCGGGTCATCCAGCGTCGTGTCGTATTGCGTCACGTCGCCTGAGCGTCCCTGCGTTACGTCGTCCCGCACCGCCTGAGGAGCCCCACATTGCGGCACCTGAGGAGCCCCGCGTTGCATCGTTCCGCTTTGCCAGAGGACCTCGCGTTGCGTCATACCGCGTCTCGTCACTTGCGGAGCCCTGCGTGGCATTGTTCCGCTTTGCCAGAGGACCTCGTGTTGCGTCATATCGCGTCTCGTCACTTGCGGAGCCCTGCGTGGCATCTTGTCCATCCGGCGTTGTGTTGCACCGCTTCATATTGCGCTGTCCGCTTAAGCATCGTAGTGCGTCGCGTCTTCTAAAGCTTTCCTGCGTCACGTTGCGTCGTCCTGCGTCGCGTCGCCTGAGGAGCCCCGCGTGTCTCTGCGCAGTGCCGCCTGAGGATCTTGTCTTCACACCGCCTGAGGAGCCCAGCGTCAATTCAGCAGAGCAGCCTCGCATTGCATTGCTGGAGAAGGCGTGTTGCGTCGCCTCACCTTTCTTTGGATCGTCCTGCGTCGCGTCGCCTGAGGAGGCCTGCGTTGCTTTGGCTGAGGAGCCTGCTGTCGCATCGTCCCGTGTCGCTTCGTCCCACGCCACCTGAGGACCCTGCGTAGCATCGCCTCGCACGGCCCGAGGATGGCCACGTCGCATCAGCTGAGGAGCCCCACTTGATGTCATCTTGCATTGCCTCAGGAGCCCTGCGCCACATCACCTGAGGAGCCGCACATCGCATCGTGCGTTGTGGCCTGAGGAGTCCAGTGTCACGTTGTCCCGCGTGGCCTGTGGAGACCCGCATTACGTCGCTGGAGAAGTCCGGCGTTGCGTCGCGTCACCTTGCGTTGCGTCGCCTGAGGAGCCCCGCGTGTCTCTGCGCAGTGCCGCCTGAGGATCTTGTCTTCACTCCGCCTGAGGAGCCCAGCGTCGATTCAGCAGAGCAGCCTCGCATTGCATCGCTGGAGAAGGCGTGTTGCATCGCCTCACCTTTCTTTGCATCGTCCTGCGTTGCGTCGCCTGAGGAGCCCTGCGTTGCTTTGGCTGAGGAGCCTGCTGTCGCATCATCCCGTGTCGCTTCGTCCCACGCCACCTGAGGACCCTGCGTTGCATCGCCGCGCACGGCCCAAGGATGGCCACGTCGCATCAGCTGAGGAGCGCCACCTGATGTCATCTTGCATTGCCTCAGGAGCCCCGCGCCACGTCACCTGAGGAGACGCGCATCGCATCGTGCGTTGTAGCCTGAGGAGTCCCGTGTCACGTTGTCCTGCACGGCCTGTGGAGCCCCGCATTACGTCGCAGGAGAAGCCCCGCATTGCGTCGCGTCACCTTGCGTTGCGTCGCCTGAGGAGCCCTGCATGTCTCTACGCAGTGCCGCCTGAGGATCTTGTCTTCAATCCGCCTGAGGAGCCCAGCGTCAATTCAGCAGAGCAGCCTCGCATTGCATTGCTGGAGAAGGCGTGTTGCGTCGCCTCACGTTTCTTTGCATCGTCCTGCGTTGCATCGCCTGAGGAGCCCTGCATTGCTGTGGCTGAGGAGCCTGCTGTCGCATCGTCCCGTGTCGCTTCGTCCCACGCCACCTGAGGAGCCCCACATTGCGGCACCTGAGGAGCCCCGCGTTGCATTGTTCTGCTTTGCCAGAGGACCTCGTGTTGCGTCATACCGCGTCTCGTCACTTGCGGAGCCCTGCGTGGCATCTTGTCCATCCGGCGTTGCGTCGCACCGCTTCATATTGCGCTGTCCGCTTAAGCGTCGTAGTGCGTCGCGTCTTCTAAAGCTTTCCTGCGTCACGTTGCATCGTCCTGCGTTGCATCGCCTGAGGAGCCCTGCGTTGCTTTGGCTGAGGAGCCTGCTGTCGCATTGTCCCGTGTCGCTTCGTCCCACGCCACCTGAGGACCCTGCGTTGCATCGCCGCGTCACATCAGCTGAGGAGCGCCACTTGATGTCATCTTGCATTGCCTCAGGAGCGTCCTGCGCCACGTCACCTGAGGAGCCACGCATTGCATCGTGCGCTGTGGCCTGAGGAGTCCCGTGTCACGTTGTCCCGCGTGGCCTGAGGAGACCCGCATTACGTCGCTGGAGAAGCCCCGCATTGTGTCGCATCACCTTGCGTTGCGTCGCCTGAGGAGCCCCGCATGTCTCTGCGCAGTGCCACCTGAGGATCTTGTCTTCACACTGCCTGAGGAGCCCAGCGTCGATTCAGCAGAGCAGCCTTGCATTGCATCGCTGGAGAAGGCGTGTTGCGTCGCCTCACCTTTCTTTGCATCGTCCTGCGTCCCGTCGCCTGAGGAGGCCTGCGTTGCAACGCATACTTGATCGTCGCGCCTTATCCCGTCGCATTGCTTCGTTCGCCTCCTGTTGTGTGCCCCCTGCTGCGCCGCCTGAGGAGCCGCACGTTGCGTCGGTTGAGGGGCATTGCCTTGTATCACGTTGCTGTGCGTTGCGTCGTACCGCGTCGCATCGCCTGCGGAGGCCTGCCTTGCTTAGTGTCGTACCGCGTCGCCTAGTTGCTCTTACCGCGCCGTCCTGTATGGCGTCGTAGCGTATCGCGTTGTCCCTCCTCGTGTTGCTGAGCAGCTGTGCAGCTCATCGCGTTGTTGCGCCCTGTGTTGCATCGTGCCATCCCGCGTCACGGTGTACCACTTCTTATCGCGCCGCTCGTGTAGCATGGTAGTGTGTTCATCGCGTCGTCCCGCGTCGTGTTGCTGAGATGGTGTGTACCTCATTGCGTCGTTCAGCGCTTGGTCGTAGTGCGTCGTGTGTCACCCGAAGCATCCCCGCGTCGTGTTGCGTCGTCTAGCATGACATCGCCTGAGCAGCAGCGCGTCTCGTCGGGTCATCCAGCGTCGTGTCGTATTGCGTCACGTCGCCTGAGCGTCCCTGCGTTACGTCGTCCCGCACCGCCTGAGGAGCCCCACATTGCGGCACCTGAGGAGCCCCGCGTTGCATCGTTCCGCTTTGCCAGAGGACCTCGCGTTGCGTCATACCGCGTCTCGTCACTTGCGGAGCCCTGCGTGGCATTGTTCCGCTTTGCCAGAGGACCTCGTGTTGCGTCATATCGCGTCTCGTCACTTGCGGAGCCCTGCGTGGCATCTTGTCCGTCCGGCGTTGCGTCGCACCGCTTCATATTGCGCTGTCCACTTAAGCATCGTAGTGCGTTGCGTCTTCTAAAGCTTTCCTGCGTCACGTTGCGTCGTCCTGCGTCGCGTCGCCTGAGGAGCCCTGCGTGTCTCTGCGCAGTGCCGCCTGAGGATCTTGTCTTCACACCGCCTGAGGAGCCCAGCGTCAATTCAGCAGAGCAGCCTCGCATTGCATTGCTGGAGAAGGCGTGTTGCGTTGCCTCACCTTTCTTTGCATCGTCCTGCGTCGCGTCGCCTGAGGAGGCCTGCGTTGCTTTGGCTGAGGAGCCTGCTGTCGCATCGTCCCGTGTCGCTTCGTCCCACGCCACCTGAGGACCCTGCGTAGCATCGCCTCGCACGGCCCGAGGATGGCCACGTCGCATCAGCTGAGGAGCCCCACTTGATGTCATGTTGCATTGCCTCAAGAGCTCCGCTCCACATCACCTGAGGAGCCGCGCATCGCATCGTGCGTTGTAGCCTGAGGAGTCCAGTGTCACGTTGTCCCGCGCGGCCTGAGGAGACCCGCATTACATCGCTGGAGAAGCCCCGCGTTGCATCGCGTCACCTTGCGTTGCGTCGCCTGAGGAGCCCCGCGTGTCTCTGCGCAGTGCCGCCTGAGGATCTTGTCTTCACTCCGCCTGAGGAGCCCAGTGTCAATTCAGCAGAGCAGCCTCGCATTGCATCGCTGGAGAAGGCGTGTTGCGTTGCCTCACCTTTCTTTGCATCGTCCTGCGTCACGTCGCCTGAGGAGCCCTGCGTTGCTTTGGCTGAGGAGCCTGCTGTCGCATCATCCTGTGTCGCTTCGTCCCACACCACCTGAGGAGCCCCACATTGCGGCACCTGAGGAGCCCCGCGTTGCATTGTTCTGCTTTGCCAGAGGCCCTCGTGTTGCGTCATACCGCGTCTCGTCACTTGCGGAGCCCTGCGTGGCATCTTGTCCATCCGGCGTTGCATCGCACCGCTTCATATTGCGCTGTCCACTTGATCGTCGTAGTGCGTCGCGTCTTCTAAAGCTTTCCTGCGTCACGTTGCATCGTCCTGCGTTGCATCGCCTGAGGAGCCCTGCGTTGCTTTGGCTGAGGAGCCTGCTGTCGCATTGTCCCGTGTCGCTTCGTCCCACGCCACCTGAGGACCCTGCGTTGCATCGCCGCGTCACATCAGCTGAGGAGCGCCACTTGATGTCATCTTGCATTGCCTCAGGAGCGTCCTGCGCCACGTCACCTGAGGAGCCGCACATCGCATCGTGCGCTGTAGCCTGAGGAGTCCCGTGTCACGTTGTCCCGCGCAGCCTGAGGAGACCCGCATTACGTCGCTGGAGAAGCCCCGCATTGTGTCGCATCACCTTGCGTTGCGTCGCCTGAGGAGCCCCGCATGTCTCTGCGCAGTGCCACCTGAGGATCTTGTCTTCACACCGCCTGAGGAGCCCAGCGTCGATTCAGCAGAGCAGCCTTGCATTGCATCGCTGGAGAAGGCGTGTTGCGTCGCCTCACGTTTCTTTGCATCGTCCTGCGTCGCGTCGCCTGAGGAGGCCTGCGTTGCAACGCATACTTGATCGTCGCGCCTTATCCCGTCGCATTGCTTCGTTTGCCGCCTGTTGTGTGCCCCCTGCTGCGCCGCCTGAGGAGCCGCACGTTGCGTCGGTTGAGGGGCATTGCCTTGTATCACGTTGCTGTGCGTTGCGTCGTACCGCGTCGCATCGCCTGCGGAGGCCTGCCTTGCTTAGTGTCGTACCGCGTCGCCTAGTTGCTCTTACCGCGCCGTCCTGTATGGCATCGTAGCGTATCGCGTTGTCCCTCCTCGTGTTGCTGAGCAGCTGTGCAGCTCATCGCGTTGTTGCGCCCTGTGTTGCATCGTGCCATCCCGCGTCACGGTGTACCACTTCTTATCGCGCCGCTCGTGTAGCATGGTAGTGTGTTCATCGCGTCGTCCCGCGTCGTGTTGCTGAGATGGTGTGTACCTCATTGCGTCGTTCAGCGCTTGGTCGTAGTGCGTCGTGTGTCACCCGAAGCATCCCCGCGTCGTGTTGCGTCGTCTAGCATGACATCGCCTGAGCAGCAGCGCGTCTCGTCGGGTCATCCAGCGTCGTGTCGTATTGCGTCACGTCGCCTGAGCGTCCCTGCGTTACGTCGTCCCGCACCGCCTGAGGAGCCCCACATTGCGGCACCTGAGGAGCCCCGCGTTGCATCGTTCCGCTTTGCCAGAGGACCTCGCGTTGCGTCATACCGCGTCTCGTCACTTGCGGAGCCCTGCGTGGCATTGTTCCGCTTTGCCAGAGGACCTCGTGTTGCGTCATATCGCGTCTCGTCACTTGCGGAGCCCTGCGTGGCATCTTGTCCATCCGGCGTTGCGTTGCACCGCTTCATATTGCGCTGTCCGCTTAAGCATCGTAGTGCGTCGCGTCTTCTAAAGCTTTCCGGCGTCACGTTGCGTCGTCCTGCGTCGCGTCGCCTGAGGAGCCCCGCGTGTCTCTGCGCAGTGCCGCCTGAGGATCTTGTCTTCACACCGCCTGAGGAGCCCAGCGTCAATTCAGCAGAGCAGCCTCGCATTGCATTGCTGGAGAAGGCGTGTTGCGTCGCCTCACCTTTCTTTGGATCGTCCTGCGTCGCGTCGCCTGAGGAGCCCTGCGTTGCTTTGGCTGAGGAGCCTGCTGTCGCATCGTCCCGTGTCGCTTCGTCCCACGCCACCTGAGGACCCTGCGTAGCATCGCCTCGCACGGCCCGAGGATGGCCACGTCGCATCAGCTGAGGAGCCCAACTTGATGTCATCTTGCATTGCCTCAGGAGCCCTGCGCCACATCACCTGAGGAGCCGCACATCGCATCGTGCGTTGTGGCCTGAGGAGTCCAGTGTCACGTTGTCCCGCGTGGCCTGTGGAGACCCGCGTTACGTCGCTGGAGATGTCCGGCGTTGCGTCGCGTCACCTTGCGTTGCGTCGCCTGAGGAGCCCCGCGTGTCTCTGCGCAGTGCCGCCTGAGGATCTTGTCTTCACACCGCCTGAGGAGCCCAGCGTCGATTCAGCAGAGCAGCCTCGCATTGCATCGCTGGAGAAGGCGTGTTGCATCGCCTCACCTTTCTTTGCATCGTCCTGCGTTGCGTCGCCTGAGGAGCCCTGCGTTGCTTTGGCTGAGGAGCCTGCTGTCGCATCGTCCCGTGTCGCTTCGTCCCACGCCACCTGAGGACCCTGCGTAGCATCGCCTCGCACGGCCCAAGGATGGCCACGTCGCATCAGCTGAGGAGCGCCACCTGATGTCATCTTGCATTGCCTCAGGAGCCCCGCGCCACGTCACCTGAGGAGACGCGCATCGCATCGTGCGTTGTAGCCTGAGGAGTCCCGTGTCACGTTGTCCTGCACGGCCTGTGGAGCCCCGCATTACGTCGCAGGAGAAGCCCCGCATTGCGTCGCGTCACCTTGCGTTGCGTCGCCTGAGGAGCCCTGCATGTCTCTACGCAGTGCCGCCTGAGGATCTTGTCTTCACTCCGCCTGAGGAGCCCAGCGTCAATTCAGCAGAGCAGCCTCGCATTGCATTGCTGGAGAAGGCGTGTTGCGTCGCCTCACGTTTCTTTGCATCGTCCTGCGTTGCATCGCCTGAGGAGCCCTGCATTGCTGTGGCTGAGGAGCCTGCTGTCGCATCGTCCCGTGTCGCTTCGTCCCACGCCACCTGAGGAGCCCCACATTGCGGCACCTGAGGAGCCCCGCGTTGCATTGTTCTGCTTTGCCAGAGGACCTCGTGTTGCGTCATACCGCGTCTCGTCACTTGCGGAGCCCTGCGTGGCATCTTGTCCATCCGGCGTTGCGTCGCACCGCTTCATATTGCGCTGTCCGCTTAAGCGTCGTAGTGCGTCGCGTCTTCTAAAGCTTTCCTGCGTCACGTTGCATCGTCCTGCGTTGCATCGCCTGAGGAGCCCTGCGTTGCTTTGGCTGAGGAGCCTGCTGTCGCATTGTCCCGTGTCGCTTCGTCCCACGCCACCTGAGGACCCTGCGTTGCATCGCCGCGTCACATCACCTGAGGAGCGCCACTTGATGTCATCTTGCATTGCCTCAGGAGCGTCCTGCGCCACGTCACCTGAGGAGCCGCACATCGCATCGTGCGCTGTGGCCTGAGGAGTCCCGTGTCACGTTGTCCCGCGCGGCCTGAGGAGACCCGCATTACGTCACTGGAGAAGCCCCGCATTGTGTCGCATCACCTTGCGTTGCGTCGCCTGAGGAGCCCCGCATGTCTCTGCGCAGTGCCACCTGAGGATCTTGTCTTCACACCGCCTGAGGAGCCCAGCGTCGATTCAGCAGAGCAGCCTTGCATTGCATCGCTGGAGAAGGCGTGTTGCGTCGCCTCACCTTTCTTTGCATCGTCCTGCGTCCCGTCGCCTGAGGAGGCCTGCGTTGCAACGCATACTTGATCGTCACGCCTTATTCCGTCGCATTGCTTCGTTCGCCGCCTGTTGTGTGCCCCCTGCTGCGCCGCCTGAGGAGCCGCACGTTGCGTCGGTTGAGGGGCATTGCCTTGTATCACGTTGCTGTGCGTTGCGTCGTACCGCGTCGCATCGCCTGCGGAGGCCTGCCTTGCTTAGTGTCGTACCGCGTCGCCTAGTTGCTCTTACCGCGCCGTCCAGTATGGCGTCGTAGCGTATCGCGTTGTCCCTCCTCGTGTTGCTGAGCAGCTGTGCAGCTCATCGTGTTGTTGCGCCCTGTGTTGCATCGTGCCATCCCGCGTCACGGTGTACCACTTCTTATCGCGCCGCTCGTGTAGCATGGTAGTGTGTTCATCGCGTCGTCCCGCGTCGTGTTGCTGAGATGGTGTGTACCTCATTGCGTCGTTCAGCGCTTGGTCGTAGTGCCTCGTGTGTCACCCGAAGCATCCCCGCGTCGTGTTGCGTCGTCTAGCATGACATCGCCTGAGCAGCAGCGCGTCTCGTCGGGTCATCCAGCATCGTGTCGTATTGCGTCACGTCGCCTGAGCGTCCCTGCGTTACGTCGTCCCGCACCGCCTGAGGAGCCCCACATTGCGGCACCTGAGGAGCCCCGCGTTGCATCGTTCCGCTTTGCCAGAGGACCTCGCGTTGCGTCATACCGCGTCTCGTCACTTGCGGAGCCCTGCGTGGCATTGTTCCGCTTTGCCAGAGGACCTCGTGTTGCGTCATATCGCGTCTCGTCACTTGCGGAGCCCTGCGTGGCATCTTGTCCATCCGGCGTTGCGTTGCACCGCTTCATATTGCGCTGTCCGCTTAAGCATCGTAGTGCGTCGCGTCTTCTAAAGCTTTCCTGCGTCACGTTACGTCGTCCTGCGTCGCGTCGCCTGAGGAGCCCCGCGTGTCTCTGCGCAGTGCCGCCTGAGGATCTTGTCTTCACACCGCCTGAGGAGCCCAGCGTCAATTCAGCAGAGCAGCCTCGCATTGCATTGCTGGAGAAGGCGTGTTGCGTCGCCTCACCTTTCTTTGCATCGTCCTGCGTCGCGTCGCCTGAGGAGCCCTGCGTTGCTTTGGCTGAGGAGCCTGCTGTCGCATCGTCCCGTGTCGCTTCGTCCCACGCCACCTGAGGACCCTGCGTAGCATCGCCTCGCACGGCCCGAGGATGGCCACGTCGCATCAGCTGAGGAGCCCCACTTGATGTCATCTTGCATTGCCTCAGGAGCCCCGCGCCACATCACCTGAGGAGCCGCACATCGCATCGTGCGTTGTGGCCTGAGGAGTCCCGTGTCACGTTGTCCCGCGCGGCCTGTGGAGACCCGCATTACGTCGCTGGAGAAGTCCGGCGTTGCGTCGCGTCACCTTGCGTTGCGTCGCCTGAGGAGCCCCGCGTGTCTCTGCGCAGTGCCGCCTGAGGATCTTGTCTTCACTCCGCCTGAGGAGCCCAGCGTCGATTCAGCAGAGCAGCCTTGCATTGCATCGCTGGAGAAGGCGTGTTGCATCGCCTCACCTTTCTTTGCATCGTCCTGCGTTGCGTCGCCTGAGGAGGCCTGCGTTGCTTTGGCTGAGGAGCCTGCTGTCGCATCATCCCGTGTCGCTTCGTCCCACGCCACCTGAGGACCCTGCGTTGCATCGCCGCGTCACATCACCTGAGGAGCGCCACTTGATGTCATCTTGCATTGCCTCAGGAGCCCCGCGCCACGTCACCTGAGGAGCCGCGCATCGCATCGTGCGTTGTAGCCAGAGGAGTCCCGTGTCACGTTGTCCCGCGCGGCCTGAGGAGACCCGCATTACATCGCTGGAGAAGCCCCGTGTTGCATCGCGTCACCTTGCGTTGCGTCGCCTGAGGAGCCCCGCATGTCTCTGCGCAGTGCCGCCTGAGGATCTTGTCTTCACACCACCTGAGGAGCCCAGCGTCGATTCAGCAGAGCAGCCTCGCATTGCATCGCTGGAGAAGGCGTGTTGCGTCGCCTCACGTTTCTTTGCATCGTCCTGCGTTGCGTCGCCTGAGGAGCCCTGCGTTGCTTTGGCTGAGGAGCCTGCTGTCGCATCGTCCCGTGTCGCTTCGTCCCACGCCACCTGAGGACCCTGCGTAGCATCGCCGCGCACGGCCCAAGGATGGCCACGTCGCATCAGCTGAGGAGCGCCACCTGATGTCATCTTGCATTGCCTCAGGAGCCCCGCGCCACGACACCTGAGGAGACGCGCATCGCATCGTGCGTTGTAGCCTGAGGAGTCCCGTGTCACGTTGTCCTGCACGGCCTGTGGAGCCCCGCATTACGTCGCAGGAGAAGCCCCGCATTGCGTCGCGTCACCTTGCGTTGCGTCGCCTGAGGAGCCCTGCATGTCTCTACGCAGTGCCGCCTGAGGATCTTGTCTTCACTCCGCCTGAGGAGCCCAACGTCAATTCAGCAGAGCAGCCTCGCATTGCATTGCTGGAGAAGGCGTGTTGCGTCGCCTCACGTTTCTTTGCATCGTCCTGCGTTGCATCGCCTGAGGAGCCCTGCATTGCTGTGGCTGAGGAGCCTGCTGTCGCATCGTCCCATGTCGCTTCGTCCCACGCCACCTGAGGAGCCCCACATTGCGGCACCTGAGGAGCCCCGCGTTGCATTGTTCTGCTTTGCCAGAGGACCTCGTGTTGCGTCATACCGCGTCTCGTCACTTGCGGAGCCCTGCGTGGCATCTTGTCCATCCGGCGTTGCGTCGCACCGCTTCATATTGCGCTGTCCGCTTAAGCGTCGTAGTGCGTCGCGTCTTCTAAAGCTTTCCTGCGTCACGTTGCATCGTCCTGCGTTGCATCGCCTGAGGAGCCCTGCGTTGCTTTGGCTGAGGAGCCTGCTGTCGCATTGTCCCGTGTCGCTTCGTCCCACGCCACCTGAGGACCCTGCGTTGCATCGCCGCATCACATCAGCTGAGGAGCGCCACTTGATGTCATCTTGCATTGCCTCAGGAGCGTCCTGCGCCACGTCACCTGAGGAGCCACGCATTGCATCGTGCGCTGTGGCCTGAGGAGTCCCGTGTCACGTTGTCCCGCGCGGCCTGAGGAGACCCGCATTACGTCGCTGGAGAAGCCCCGCATTGTGTCGCATCACCTTGCGTTGCGTCGCCTGAGGAGCCCCGCATGTCTCTGCGCAGTGCCACCTGAGGATCTTGTCTTCACACCGCCTGAGGAGCCCAGCGTCGATTCAGCAGAGCAGCCTTGCATTGCATCGCTGGAGAAGGCGTGTTGCGTCGCCTCACCTTTCTTTGCATCGTCCTGCGTCGCGTCGCCTGAGGAGGCCTGCGTTGCAACGCATACTTGATCGTCGCGCCTTATCCCGTCGCATTGATTCGTTCGCCGCCTGTTGTGTGCCCCCTGCTGCGCCGCCTGAGGAGCCGCACGTTGCGTCGGTTGAGGGGCATTGCCTTGTATCACGTTGCTGTGCGTTGCGTCGTACCGCGTCGCATCGCCTGCGGAGGCCTGCCTTGCTTAGTGTCGTACCGCGTCGCCTAGTTGCTCTTACCGCGCCGTCCTGTATGGCGTCGTAGCGTATCGCGTTGTCCCTCCTCGTGTTGCTGAGCAGCTGTGCAGCTCATCGCGTTGTTGCGCCCTGTGTTGCGTCGTGCCATCCCGCGTCACGGTGTACCACTTCTTATCGCGCCGCTCGTGTAGCATGGTAGTGTGTTCATCGCGTCGTCCCGCGTCGTGTTGCTGAGATGGTGTGTACCTCATTGCGTCGTTCAGCGCTTGGTCGTAGTGCGTCGTGTGTCACCCGAAGCATCCCCGCGTCGTGTTGCGTCGTCTAGCATGACATCGCCTGAGCAGCAGCGCGTCTCGTCGGGTCATCCAGCGTCGTGTCGTATTGCGTCACGTCGCCTGAGCGTCCCTGCGTTACGTCGTCCCGCACCGCCTGAGGAGCCCCACATTGCGGCACCTGAGGAGCCCCGCGTTGCATCGTTCCGCTTTGCCAGAGGACCTCGCGTTGCGTCATACCGCGTCTCGTCACTTGCGGAGCCCTGCGTGGCATTGTTCCGCTTTGCCAGAGGACCTCGTGTTGCGTCATATCGCGTCTCGTCACTTGCGGAGCCCTGCGTGGCATCTTGTCCATCCGGCGTTGCGTTGCACCGCTTCATATTGCGCTGTCCGCTTAAGCATCGTAGTGCGTCGCGTCTTCTAAAGCTTTCCTGCGTCACGTTGCGTCGTCCTGCGTCGCGTCGCCTGAGGAGCCCCGCGTGTCTCTGCGCAGTGCCGCCTGAGGATCTTGTCTTCACACCGCCTGAGGAGCCCAGCGTCAATTCAGCAGAGCAGCCTCGCATTGCATTGCTGGAGAAGGCGTGTTGCGTCGCCTCACCTTTCTTTGCATCGTCCTGCGTCGCGTCGCCTGAGGAGGCCTGCGTTGCTTTGGCTGAGGAGCCTGCTGTCGCATCGTCCCGTGTCGCTTCGTCCCACGCCACCTGAGGACCCTGCGTTGCATCGCCGCGTCACATCAGCTGAGGAGCGCCACTTGATGTCATCTTGCGTTGCCTCAGGAGCCCCGCGCCACGTCACCTGAGGAGCCGCGCATCGCAGCGTGCAGTGCCGCCTGAGGAGTCCCGTGTCACGTTGTCCCGCGCGGCCTGAGGAGACCCGCATTACGTCACTGGAGAAGCCCCGCATTGTGTCGCATCACCTTGCGTTGCGTCGCCTGAGGAGCCCCGCGTGTCTCTGCGCAGTGCCGCCTGAGAATCTTGTCTTCACACCACCTGAGGAGCCCAGTGTCGATTCAGCAGAGCAGCCTCGCATTGCATCGCTGGAGAAGGCGTGTTGCGTCGCCTCACCTTTCCTTGGATGGTCCTGCGTCGCGTCGCCTGAGGAGGCCTGCGTTGCAACGCATACTTGATCGTCGCGCCTTACCCCGTCGCATTGATTCGTTCGCCTCCTGTTGTGTGCCCCCTGCTGCGCCGCCTGAGGAGCCGCACGTTGCGTCGGTTGAGGGGCATTGCCTTGTATCACGTTGCTGTGCGTTGCGTCGTACCGCGTCGCATCGCCTGCGGAGGCCTGCCTTGCTTAGTGTCGTACCGCGTCGCCTAGTTGCTCTTACCGCGCCGTCCAGTATGGCGTCGTAGCGTATCGCGTTGTCCCTCCTCGTGTTGCTGAGCAGCTGTGCAGCTCATCGCGTTGTTGCGCCCTGTGTTGCATCGTGCCATCCCGCGTCACGGTGTACCACTTCTTATCGCGCCGCTCGTGTAGCATGGTAGTGTGTTCATCGCGTCGTCCCGCGTCGTGTTGCTGAGATGGTGTGTACCTCATTGCGTCGTTCAGCGCTTGGTCGTAGTGCGTCGTGTGTCACCCGAAGCATCGTCGTGTCGTGTTGCGTCGTCTAGCATGACATCGCCTGAGCAGCAGCGCGTCTCGTCGGGTCATCCAGCATCGTGTCGTATTGCGTCACGTCGCCTGAGCGTCCCTGCGTTACGTCGTCCCGCACCGCCTGAGGAGCCCCACATTGCGGCACCTGAGGAGCCCCGCGTTGCATCGTTCCGCTTTGCCAGAGGACCTCGCATTGCGTCATACCGCGTCTCGTCACTTGCGGAGCCCTGCGTGGCATTGTTCCGCTTTGCCAGAGGACCTCGTGTTGCGTCATATCGCGTCTCGTCACTTGCGGAGCCCTGCGTGGCATCTTGTCCATCCGGCGTTGCGTTGCACCGCTTCATATTGCGCTGTCCGCTTAAGCATCGTAGCGCATTGCGTCTTCTAAAGCTTTCCTGCGTCACGTTGCGTCGTCCTGCGTCGCGTCGCCTGAGGAGCCCCGCGTGTCTCTGCGCAGTGCCGCCTGAGGATCTTGTCTTCACACCGCCTGAGGAGCCCAGCGTCGATTCAGCAGAGCAGCCTTGCATTGCATCGCTGGAGAAGGTGTGTTGCGTCGCCTCACCTTTCTTTGCATCGTCCTGTGTTGCGTCGCCTGAGGAGCCCTGTGTTGCTTTGGCTGAGGAGCCTGCTGTCGCATCGTCCCGTGTCGCTTCGTCCCACGCCACCTGAGGACCCTGCGTAGCATCGCCTCGCACGGCCCGAGGATGGCCACGTCGCATCAGCTGAGGAGCGCCACTTGATGTCATCTTGCATTGCCTCAGGAACCCAGCGCCACATCACCTGAGGAGCCGCACATCGCATCGTGCGCTGTGGCCTGAGGAGTCCAGTGTCACGTTGTCCCACGTGGCCTGTGGAGACCCGCATTACGTCGCTGGAGAAGCCCCGCATTGTGTCGCATCACCTTGCGTTATGCGTCGCCTGAGGAGCCCCGCGTGTCTCTGCGCAGTGCCGCCTGAGGATCTTGTCTTCACACCGCCAGAGGAGCCCAGCGTCAATTCAGCAGAGCAGCCTCGCGTTGCATCGCTGGAGAAGGCGTGTTGCGTCGCCTCACCTTTCTTTGGATCGTCCTGCGTTGCGTCGCCTGAGGAGCCCTGCGTTGCTTTGGCTGAGGAGCCTGCTGTCGCATCGTCCCGTGTCGCTTCGTCCCACGCCACCTGAGGACCCTGCGTTGCATCGCCGCGTCACATCAGCTGAGGAGCGCCACTTGATGTCATCTTGCATTGCCTCAGGAGCCCCGCGCCACGTCACCTGAGGAGCCGCGCATCGCATCGTGCGCTGTGGCCTGAGGAGTCCCGTGTCACGTTGTCCCGCGCGGCCTGAGGAGACCCGCATTACGTCGCTGGAGAAGCCCCGCATTGTGTCGCATCACCTTGCGTTGCGTCACCTGAGGAGCCCCGCATGTCTCTGCGCAGTGCCGCCTGAGAATCTTGTCTTCACACCGCCTGAGGAGCCCAGTGTCGATTCAGCAGAGCAGCCTCGCATTGCATCGCTGGAGAAGGCGTGTTGCGTCGCCTCACCTTTCTTTGCATCGTCCTGCGTCGCGTCGCCTGAGGAGGCCTGCGTTGCAACGCATACTTGATCGTCGCGCCTTATCCCGTCGCATTGCTTCGTTCGCCTCCTGTTGTGTGCCCCCTGCTGCGCCGCCTGAGGAGCCGCACGTTGCGTCGGTTGAGGGGCATTGCCTTGTATCACGTTGCTGTGCGTTGCGTCGTACCGCGTCGCATCGCCTGCGGAGGCCTGCCTTGCTTAGTGTCGTACCGCGTCGCCTAGTTGCTCTTACCGCGCCGTCCAGTATGGCGTCGTAGCGTATCGCGTTGTCCCTCCTCGTGTTGCTGAGCAGCTGTGCAGCTCATCGCGTTGTTGCGCCCTGTGTTGCATCGTGCCATCCCGCGTCACGGTGTACCACTTCTTATCGCGCCGCTCGTGTAGCATGGTAGTGTGTTCATCGCGTCGTCCCGCGTCGTGTTGCTGAGATGGTGTGTACCTCATTGCGTCGTTCAGCGCTTGGTCGTAGTGCGTCGTGTGTCACCCGAAGCATCCCCGTGTCGTGTTGCGTCGTCTAGCATGACATCGCCTGAGCAGCAGCGCGTCTCGTCGGGTCATCCAGCATCGTGTCGTATTGCGTCACGTCGCCTGAGCGTCCCTGCGTTACGTCGTCCCGCACCGCCTGAGGAGCCCCACATTGCGGCACCTGAGGAGCCCCGCGTTGCATCGTTCCGCTTTGCCAGAGGACCTCGCGTTGCGTCATACCGCGTCTCGTCACTTGCGGAGCCCTGCGTGGCATTGTTCCGCTTTGCCAGAGGACCTCGTGTTGCGTCATACTGCGTCTCGTCACTTGCGGAGCCCTGCGTGGCATTGTTCCGCTTTGCCAGAGGACCTCGTGTTGCGTCATATCGCGTCTCGTCACTTGCGGAGCCCTGCGTGGCATCTTGTCCATCCGGCGTTGCGTTGCACCGCTTCATATTGCGCTGTCCGCTTAAGCATCGTAGTGCGTCGCGTCTTCTAAAGCTTTCCTGCGTCACGTTGCGTAGTCCTGTGTCGCGTCGCCTGAGGAGCCCCACGTGTCTCTGCGCAGTGCCGCCTGAGGATCTTGTCTTCACACCGCCTGAGGAGCCCAGCGTCGATTCAGCAGAGCAGCCTTGCATTGCATCGCTGGAGAAGGCGTGTTGCGTCGCCTCACCTTTCTTTGCATCGTCCTGCGTCGCGTCGCCTGAGGAGCCCTGCGTTGCTTTGGCTGAGGAGCCTGCTGTCGCATCGTCCCGTGTCGCTTCGTCCCACGCCACCTGAGGACCCTGCGTTGCATCGCCGCGTCACATCAGCTGAGGAGCGCCACTTGATGTCATCTTGCATTGCCTCAGGAGCCCCGCGCCACGTCACCTGAGGAGTTGCGCATCGCATCGTGCGGTGTTGCCTGAGGAGTCCCGTGTCATGTTGTCCCGCGCGGCCTGAGGAGACCCGCATTACGTCGCTGGAGAAGCCCCGCATTGTGTCGCATCACCTTGCGTTGCGTCACCTGAGGAGCCCCGCATGTCTCTGCGCAGTGCCGCCTGAGGATCTTGTCTTCACACCACCTGAGGAGCCCAGTGTCGATTCAGCAGAGCAGCCTCGCATTGCATTGCTGGAGAAGGCGTGTTGCGTCGCCTCACCTTTCTTTGCATCGTCCTGCGTCGCGTCGCCTGAGGAGGCCTGCGTTGCTTTGGCTGAGGAGCCTGCTGTTGCATCATCCCGTGTCGCTTCGTCCCACGCCACCTGAGGACCCTGCGTTGCATCGCCTCGCACGGCCCAAGGATCGCCGCGTCACATCAGCTGAGGAGCCCCGCTTGATGTCATCTTGCATTGCCTCAGGAGCCCGGCGCCACGTCACCTGAGGAGCCGCGCATCGCATCGTGCGCTGTGGCCTGAGGAGTCCCGTGTCACGTTGTCCCGCGTGGCCTGAGGAGACCCGCATTACATCGCTGGATAAGCCCCGCATTGCGTCGCGTCACCTTGTGTCGCGTCGCCTGAGGAGGCCTGCGTTGCAACGCATACTTTATCGTCGTGCCTTATCCCGTCGCATTGCTTCGTTCGCCTCCTGTTGTGTGCCCCCTGCTGCGCCGCCTGAGGAGCCGCACGTTGCGTCGGTTGAGGGGCATTGCCTTGTATCACGTTGCTGTGCGTTGCGTCGTACCGCGTCGCATCGCCTGCGGAGGCCTGCCTTGCTTAGTGTCGTACCGCGTCGCCTAGTTGCTCTTACCGCGCCGTCCAGTATGGCGTCGTAGCGTATCGCGTTGTCCCTCCTCGTGTTGCTGAGCAGCTGTGCAGCTCATCGCGTTGTTGCGCCCTGTGTTGCATCGTGCCATCCCGCGTCACGGTGTACCACTTCTTATCGCGCCGCTCGTGTAGCATGGTAGTGTGTTCATCGCGTCGTCCCGCGTCGTGTTGCTGAGATGGTGTGTACCTCATTGCGTCGTTCAGCGCTTGGTCGTAGTGCGTCGTGTGTCACCCGAAGCATCGTCGTGTCGTGTTGCGTCGTCTAGCATGACATCGCCTGAGCAGCAGCGCGTCTCGTCGGGTCATCCAGCATCGTGTCGTATTGCGTCACGTCGCCTGAGCGTCCCTGCGTTACGTCGTCCCGCACCGCCTGAGGAGCCCCACATTGCGGCACCTGAGGAGCCCCGCGTTGCATCGTTCCGCTTTGCCAGAGGACCTCGCGTTGCGTCATACCGCGTCTCGTCACTTGCGGAGCCCTGCGTGGCATTGTTCCGCTTTGCCAGAGGACCTCGTGTTGCGTCATACTGCGTCTCGTCACTTGCGGAGCCCTGCGTGGCATTGTTCCGCTTTGCCAGAGGACCTCGTGTTGCGTCATATCGCGTCTCGTCACTTGCGGAGCCCTGCGTGGCATCTTGTCCATCCGGCGTTGCGTTGCACCGCTTCATATTGCGCTGTCCGCTTAAGCATCGTAGTGCGTCGCGTCTTCTAAAGCTTTCCTGCGTCACGTTGCGTAGTCCTGTGTCGCGTCGCCTGAGGAGCCCCACGTGTCTCTGCGCAGTGCCGCCTGAGGATCTTGTCTTCACACCGCCTGAGGAGCCCAGCGTCGATTCAGCAGAGCAGCCTTGCATTGCATCGCTGGAGAAGGCGTGTTGCGTCGCCTCACCTTTCTTTGCATCGTCCTGCGTCGCGTCGCCTGAGGAGCCCTGCGTTGCTTTGGCTGAGGAGCCTGCTGTCGCATCGTCCCGTGTCGCTTCGTCCCACGCCACCTGAGGACCCTGCGTTGCATCGCCGCGTCACATCAGCTGAGGAGCGCCACTTGATGTCATCTTGCATTGCCTCAGGAGCCCCGCGCCACGTCACCTGAGGAGTTGCGCATCGCATCGTGCGGTGTTGCCTGAGGAGTCCCGTGTCATGTTGTCCCGCGCGGCCTGAGGAGACCCGCATTACGTCGCTGGAGAAGCCCCGCATTGTGTCGCATCACCTTGCGTTGCGTCACCTGAGGAGCCCCGCATGTCTCTGCGCAGTGCCGCCTGAGGATCTTGTCTTCACACCACCTGAGGAGCCCAGTGTCGATTCAGCAGAGCAGCCTCGCATTGCATTGCTGGAGAAGGCGTGTTGCGTCGCCTCACCTTTCTTTGGATGGTCCTGCGTCGCGTCGCCTGAGGAGGCCTGCGTTGCTTTGGCTGAGGAGCCTGCTGTTGCATCATCCCGTGTCGCTTCGTCCCACGCCACCTGAGGACCCTGCGTTGCATCGCCTCGCACGGCCCAAGGATCGCCGCGTCACATCAGCTGAGGAGCCCCGCTTGATGTCATCTTGCATTGCCTCAGGAGCCCGGCGCCACGTCACCTGAGGAGCCGCGCATCGCATCGTGCGCTGTGGCCTGAGGAGTCCCGTGTCACGTTGTCCCGCGTGGCCTGAGGAGACCCGCATTACATCGCTGGATAAGCCCCGCATTGCGTCGCGTCACCTTGCGTCGCGTCGCCTGAGGAGGCCTGCGTTGCAACGCATACTTTATCGTCGTGCCTTATCCCGTCGCATTGCTTCGTTCGCCTCCTGTTGTGTGCCCCCTGCTGCGCCGCCTGAGGAGCCGCACGTTGCGTCGGTTGAGGGGCATTGCCTTGTATCACGTTGCTGTGCGTTGCGTCGTACCGCGTCGCATCGCCTGCGGAGGCCTGCCTTGCTTAGTGTCGTACCGCGTCGCCTAGTTGCTCTTACCGCGCCGTCCAGTATGGCGTCGTAGCGTATCGCGTTGTCCCTCCTCGTGTTGCTGAGCAGCTGTGCAGCTCATCGCGTTGTTGCGCCCTGTGTTGCATCGTGCCATCCCGCATCACGGTGTACCACTTCTTATCGCGCCGCTCGTGTAGCATGGTAGTGTGTTCATCGCGTCGTCCCGCGTCGTGTTGCTGAGATGGTGTGTACCTCATTGCGTCGTTCAGCGCTTGGTCGTAGTGCGTCGTGTGTCACCCGAAGCATCCCCGCGTCATGTTGCGTCGTCTAGCATGACATCGCCTGAGCAGCAGCGCGGCTCGTCGGGTCATCCAGCGTCGTGTCGTATTGCGTCACGTCGCCTGAGCGTCCCTGCGTTACGTCGTCCCGCACCGCCTGAGGAGCCCCACATTGCGGCACCTGAGGAGCCCCGCGTTGCATCCTTCCGCTTTGCCAGAGGACCTCGCGTTGCGTCATACCGCGTCTCGTCACTTGCGGAGCCCTGCGTGGCATTGTTCCGCTTTGCCAGAGGACCTCGCGTTGCGTCATATCGCGTCTCGTCACTTGCGGAGCCCTGCGTGGCATCTTGTCCATCCACCTGAGGACCCTGCGTTGCATCGCCGCGTCACATCAGCTGAGGAGCCCCACTTGATGTCATCTTGCATTGCCTCAGGAGCCCCGCGCCACGTCACCTGAGGAGTCGCGCATCGCATCGTGCGGTGTGGCCTGAGGAGTCCCGTGTCATGTTGTCCCGCGCGGCCTGAGGATACCCGCATTACGTCGCTGGAGAAGCCCCGCATTGTGTCGCATCACCTTGCGTTGCGTCACCTGAGGAGCCCCGCATGTCTCTGCGCAGTGCCGCCTGAGGATCTTGTCTTCACACCACCTGAGGAGCCCAGTGTCGATTCAGCAGAGCAGCCTCGCATTGCATTGCTGGAGAAGGCGTGTTGCGTCGCCTCACCTTTCTTTGCATCGTCTTGCGTCGCGTCGCCTGAGGAGGCCTGCGTTGCTTTGGCTGAGGAGCCTGCTGTTGCATCATCCCGTGTCGCTTCGTCCCACGCCACCTGAGGACCCTGCGTTGCATCGCCTCGCACGGCCCAAGGATCGCCGCGTCACATCAGCTGAGGAGCCCCGCTTGATGTCATCTTGCATTGCCTCAGGAGCCCGGCGCCACGTCACCTGAGGAGCCGCGCATCGCATCGTGCGCTGTGGCCTGAGGAGTCCCGTGTCACGTTGTCCCGCGTGGCCTGAGGAGACCCGCATTACATCGCTGGATAAGCCCCGCATTGCGTCGCGTCACCTTGTGTCGCGTCGCCTGAGGAGGCCTGCGTTGCAACGCATACTTTATCGTCGTGCCTTATCCCGTCGCATTGCTTCATTCGCCTCCTGTTGTGTGCCCCCTGCTGCGCCGCCTGAGGAGCCGCACGTTGCGTCGGTTGAGGGGCATTGCCTTGTATCACGTTGCTGTGCGTTGCGTCGTACCGCGTCGCATCGCCTGCGGAGGCCTGCCTTGCTTAGTGTCGTACCGCGTCGCCTAGTTGCTCTTACCGCGCCGTCCAGTATGGCGTCGTAGCGTATCGCGTTGTCCCTCCTCGTGTTGCTGAGCAGCTGTGCAGCTCATCGCGTTGTTGCGCCCTGTGTTGCATTGTGCCATCCCGCGTCACGGTGTACCACTTCTTATCGCGCCGCTCGTGTAGCATGGTAGTGTGTTCATCGCGTCGTCCCGCGTCGTGTTGCTGAGATGGTGTGTACCTCATTGCGTCGTTCAGCGCTTGGTCGTAGTGCGTCGTGTGTCACCCGAAGCATCCCCGTGTCGTGTTGCGTCGTCTAGCATGACATCGCCTGAGCAGCAGCGCGTCTCGTCGGGTCATCCAGCATCGTGTCGTATTGCGTCACGTCGCCTGAGCGTCCCTGCGTTACGTCGTCCCGCACCGCCTGAGGAGCCCCACATTGCGGCACCTGAGGAGCCCCGCGTTGCATCGTTCCGCTTTGCCAGAGGACCTCGCGTTGCGTCATACCGCGTCTCGTCACTTGCGGAGCCCTGCGTGGCATTGTTCCGCTTTGCCAGAGGACCTCGTGTTGCGTCATACTGCGTCTCGTCACTTGCGGAGCCCTGCGTGGCATTGTTCCGCTTTGCCAGAGGACCTCGTGTTGCGTCATATCGCGTCTCGTCACTTGCGGAGCCCTGCGTGGCATCTTGTCCATCCGGCGTTGCGTTGCACCGCTTCATATTGCGCTGTCCGCTTAAGCATCGTAGTGCGTCGCGTCTTCTAAAGCTTTCCTGCGTCACGTTGCGTAGTCCTGTGTCGCGTCGCCTGAGGAGCCCCACGTGTCTCTGCGCAGTGCCGCCTGAGGATCTTGTCTTCACACCGCCTGAGGAGCCCAGCGTCGATTCAGCAGAGCAGCCTTGCATTGCATCGCTGGAGAAGGCGTGTTGCGTCGCCTCACCTTTCTTTGCATCGTCCTGCGTCGTGTCGCCTGAGGAGCCCTGCGTTGCTTTGGATGAGGAGCCTGCTGTCGCATCGTGCCGTGTCGCTTCGTCCCACGCCACCTGAGGACCCTGCGTTGCATCGCCGCGTCACATCAGCTGAGGAGCGCCACTTGATGTCATCTTGCATTGCCTCAGGAGCCCCGCGCCACGTCACCTGAGGAGCCGCGCATCGCATCGTGCGCTGTGGCCTGAGGAGTCCCGTGTCATGTTGTCCCGCGCGGCCTGAGGATACCCGCATTACGTCGCTGGAGAAGCCCCGCATTGTGTCGCATCACCTTGCGTTGCGTCACCTGAGGAGCCCCGCATGTCTCTGCGCAGTGCCGCCTGAGGATCTTGTCTTCACACCGCCTGAGGAGCCCAGTGTCGATTCAGCAGAGCAGCCTCGCATTGCATCGCTGGAGAAGGCGTGTTGCATCGCCTCACCTTTCTTTGCATCGTCCTGCGTCCCGTCGCCTGAGGAGGCCTGCGTTGCAACGCATACTTGATCGTCGCGCCTTATCCCGTCGCATTGCTTCGTTCGCCTCCTGTTGTGTGCCCCCTGCTGCGCCGCCTGAGGACCCGCACGTTGCGTCGGTTGAGGGGCATTGCCTTGTATCACGTTGCTGTGCGTTGCGTCGTACCGCGTCGCATCGCCTGCGGAGGCCTGCCTTGCTTAGTGTCGTACCGCGTCGCCTAGTTGCTCTTACCGCGCCGTCCAGTATGGCGTCGTAGCGTATCGCGTTGTCCCTCCTCGTGTTGCTGAGCAGCTGTGCAGCTCATCGCGTTGTTGCGCCCTGTGTTGCATCGTGCCATCCCGCATCACGGTGTACCACTTCTTATCGCGCCGCTCGTGTAGCATGGTAGTGTGTTCATCGCGTCGTCCCGCGTCGTGTTGCTGAGATGGTGTGTACCTCATTGCGTCGTTCAGCGCTTGGTCGTAGTGCGTCGTGTGTCACCCGAAGCATCGTCGTGTCGTGTTGCGTCGTCTAGCATGACATCGCCTGAGCAGCAGCGCGGCTCGTCGGGTCATCCAGCGTCGTGTCGTATTGCGTCACGTAGCCTGAGCGTCCCTGCGTTACGTCGTCCCGCACCGCCTGAGGAGCCCCACATTGCGGCACCTGAGGAGCCCCGCGTTGCATCGTTCCGCTTTGCCAGAGGACCTCGCGTTGCGTCATACCGCGTCTCGTCACTTGCGGAGCCCTGCGTGGCATTGTTCCGCTTTGCCAGAGGACCTCGTGTTGCGTCATACTGCGTCTCGTCACTTGCGGAGCCCTGCGTGGCATTGTTCCGCTTTGCCAGAGGACCTCGCGTTGCGTCATACTGCGTCTCGTCACTTGCGGAGCCCTGCGTGGCATTGTTCCGCTTTGCCAGAGGACCTCGCGTTGCGTCATATCGCGTCTCGTCACTTGCGGAGCCCTGCGTGGCATCTTGTCCATCCGGCGTTGCATCGCACCGCTTCATATTGCGCTGTCCGCTTAAGCATCGTAGGGCGTCGCGTCTTCTAAAGCTTTCCGGCGTCACGTTGCGTAGTCCTGCGTCGCGTCGCCTGAGGAGCCCCGCGTGTCTCTGCGCAGTGCCGCCTGAGGATCTTGTCTTCACACCGCCTGAGGAGCCCAGCGTCGATTCAGCAGAGCAGCCTCGCATTGCATCGCTGGAGAAGGCGTGTTGCGTCGCCTCACCTTTCTTTGCATCGTCCTGCGTTGCGTCGCCTGAGGAGCTCTGCGTTGCTTTGGCTGAGGAGCCTGCTGTCGCATCGTCCCGTGTCGCTTCGTCCCACGCCACCTGAGGACCCTGCGTTGCATCGCCGCGTCACATCAGCTGAGGAGCGCCACTTGATGTCATCTTGCGTTGCCTCAGGAGCCCCACGCCACGTCACCTGAGGAGCCGCGCATCGCATCGTGCGCTGTGGCCTGAGGAGTCCCGTGTCACGTTGTCCCGCGCGGCCTGAGGATACCCGCATTACGTCGCTGGAGAAGCCCCGCATTGTGTCGCATCACCTTGCGTTGCGTCGCCTGAGGAGCCCCGCATGTCTCTGCGCAGTGCCGCCTGAGGATCTTGTCTTCACACCACCTGAGGAGCCCAGTGTCGATTCAGCAGAGCAGCCTCGCATTGCATTGCTGGAGAAGGCGTGTTGCGTCGCCTCACCTTTCTTTGCATCGTCCTGCGTCGCGTCGCCTGAGGAGGCCTGCGTTGCTTTGGCTGAGGAGCCTGCTGTTGCATCATCCCGTGTCGCTTCGTCCCACGCCACCTGAGGACCCTGCGTTGCATCGCCTCGCACGGCCCAAGGATCGCCACGTCACATCAGCTGAGGAGCCCCGCTTGATGTCATCTTGCATTGCCTCAGGAGCCCGGCGCCACGTCACCTGAGGAGCCGCGCATCGCATCGTGCGCTGTGGCCTGAGGAGTCCTGTGTCACGTTGTCCCGCGTGGCCTGAGGAGACCCGCATTACATCGCTGGATAAGCCCCGCATTGCGTCGCGTCACCTTGCGTCGCGTCGCCTGAGGAGGCCTGCGTTGCAACGCATACTTTATCGTCGTGCCTTATCCCGTCGCATTGCTTCGTTCGCCTCCTGTTGTGTGCCCCCTGCTGCGCCGCCTGAGGAGCCGCACGTTGCGTCGGTTGAGGGGCATTGCCTTGTATCACGTTGCTGTGCGTTGCGTCGTACCGCGTCGCATCGCCTGCGGAGGCCTGCCTTGCTTAGTGTCGTACCGCGTCGCCTAGTTGCTCTTACCGCGCCGTCCAGTATGGCGTCGTAGCGTATCGCGTTGTCCCTCCTCGTGTTGCTGAGCAGCTGTGCAGCTCATCGCGTTGTTGCGCCCTGTGTTGCATCGTGCCATCCCGCGTCACGGTGTACCACTTCTTATCGCGCCGCTCGTGTAGCATGGTAGTGTGTTCATCGCGTCGTCCCGCGTCGTGTTGCTGAGATGGTGTGTACCTCATTGCATCGTTCAGCGCTTGGTCGTAGTGCGTCGTGTGTCACCCGAAGCATCCCCGTGTCGTGTTGCGTCGTCTAGCATGACATCGCCTGAGCAGCAGCGCGTCTCGTCGGGTCATCCAGCATCGTGTCGTATTGCGTCACGTCGCCTGAGCGTCCCTGCGTTACGTCGTCCCGCACCGCCTGAGGAGCCCCACATTGCGGCACCTGAGGAGCCCCGCGTTGCATCGTTCCGCTTTGCCAGAGGACCTCACGTTGCGTCATACCGCGTCTCGTCACTTGCGGAGCCCTGCGTGGCATTGTTCCGCTTTGCCAGAGGACCTCGTGTTGCGTCATATCGCGTCTCGTCACTTGCGGAGCCCTGCGTGGCATCTTGTCCATCCGGCGTTGCGTTGCACCGCTTCATATTGCGCTGTCCGCTTAAGCATCGTAGTGCGTCGCGTCTTCTAAAGCTTTCCTGCGTCACGTTGCGTAGTCCTGTGTCGCGTCGCCTGAGGAGCCCCACGTGTCTCTGCGCAGTGCCGCCTGAGGATCTTGTCTTCACACCGCCTGAGGAGCCCAGCGTCGATTCAGCAGAGCAGCCTTGCATTGCATCGCTGGAGAAGGCGTGTTGCGTCGCCTCACCTTTCTTTGCATCGTCCTGCGTCGTGTCGCCTGAGGAGCCCTGCGTTGCTTTGGCTGAGGAGCCTGCTGTCGCATCGTCCCGTGTCGCTTCGTCCCACGCCACCTGAGGACCCTGCGTTGCATCGCCGCGTCACATCAGCTGAGGAGCGCCACTTGATGTCATCTTGCATTGCCTCAGGAGCCCCGCGCCACGTCACCTGAGGAGTCGCGCATCGCATCGTGCGGTGTGGCCTGAGGAGTCCCGTGTCACGTTGTCCCGCGCGGCCTGAGGAGACCCATATTACGTCACTGGAGAGGCCCCGCATTGTGTCGCATCACCTTGCGTTGCGTCGCCTGAGGAGCCCCGCATGTCTCTGCGCAGTGCCGCCTGAGAATCTTGTCTTCACACCGCCTGAGGAGCCCAGTGTCGATTCAGCAGAGCAGCCTCGCATTGCATCGCTGGAGAAGGCGTGTTGCGTCGCCTCACCTTTCTTTGCATCGTCCTGCGTCGCGTCGCCTGAGGAGGCCTGCGTTGCAACGCATACTTGATCGTCGCGCCTTATCCCGTCGCATTGCTTCGTTCGCCTCCTGTTGTGTGCCCCCTGCTGCGCCGCCTGAGGAGCCGCACGTTGCGTCGGTTGAGGGGCATTGCCTTGTATCACGTTGCTGTGCGTTGCGTCGTACCGCGTCGCATCGCCTGCGGAGGCCTGCCTTGCTTAGTGTCGTACCGCGTCGCCTAGTTGCTCTTACCGCGCCGTCCAGTATGGCGTCGTAGCGTATCGCGTTGTCCCTCCTCGTGTTGCTGAGCAGCCGTGCAGCTCATCGCGTTGTTGCGCCCTGTGTTGCATCGTGCCATCCCGCGTCACGGTGTACCACTTCTTATCGCGCCGCTCGTGTAGCATGGTAGTGTGTTCATCGCGTCGTCCCGCGTCGTGTTGCTGAGATGGTGTGTACCTCATTGCGTCGTTCAGCGCTTGGTCGTAGTGCGTCGTGTGTCACCCGAAGCATCGTCGTGTCGTGTTGCGTCGTCTAGCATGACATCGCCTGAGCAGCAGCGCGTCTCGTCGGGTCATCCAGCATCGTGTCGTATTGCGTCACGTCGCCTGAGCGTCCCTGCGTTACGTCGTCCCGCACCGCCTGAGGAGCCCCACATTGCGGCACCTGAGGAGCCCCGCGTTGCATCGTTCCGCTTTGCCAGAGGACCTCGCGTTGCGTCATACCGCGTCTCGTCACTTGCGGAGCCCTGCGTGGCATTGTTCCGCTTTGCCAGAGGACCTCGCGTTGCGTCATATCGCGTCTCGTCACTTGCGGAGCCCTGCGTGGCATCTTGTCCATCCGGCGTTGCGTTGCACCGCTTCATATTGCGCTGTCCGCTTAAGCATCGTAGGGCGTCGCGTCTTCTAAAGCTTTCCGGCGTCACGTTGCGTCGTCCTGCGTTGCGTCGCCTGAGGAGCCCCGCGTGTCTCTGCGCAGTGCCGCCTGAGGATCTTGTCTTCACACCGCCTGAGGAGCCCAGCGTCGATTCAGCAGAGCAGCCTTGCATTGCATCGCTGGAGACGGCGTGTTGCGTCGCCTCACCTTTCTTTGGATCGTCCTGCGTTGCGTCGCCTGAGGAGGCCTGCGTTGCTTTGGCTGAGGAGCCTGCTGTCGCATCGTCCCGTGTCGCTTCGTCCCACGCCACCTGAGGACCCTGCGTTGCATCGCCGCGTCACATCAGCTGAGGAGCCCCACTTGATGTCATCTTGCATTGCCTCAGGAGCCCCGTGCCACGTCACCTGAGGAGCCGCGCATCGCATCGTGCGCTGTGGCCTGAGGAGTCCCGTGTCACGTTGTCCCGCGTGGCCTGAGGAGACCCGCATTACATCGCTGGATAAGCCCCGCATTGCGTCGCGTCACCTTGTGTCGCGTCGCCTGAGGAGGCCTGCGTTGCAACGCATACTTTATCGTCGTGCCTTATCCCGTCGCATTGCTTCGTTCGCCTCCTGTTGTGTGCCCCCTGCTGCGCCGCCTGAGGAGCCGCACGTTGCGTCGGTTGAGGGGCATTGCCTTGTATCACGTTGCTGTGCGTTGCGTCGTACCGCGTCGCATCGCCTGCGGAGGCCTGCCTTGCTTAGTGTCGTACCGCGTCGCCTAGTTGCTCTTACCGCGCCGTCCAGTATGGCGTCGTAGCGTATCGCGTTGTCCCTCCTCGTGTTGCTGAGCAGCTGTGCAGCTCATCGCGTTGTTGCGCCCTGTGTTGCATTGTGCCATCCCGCGTCACGGTGTACCACTTCTTATCGCGCCGCTCGTGTAGCATGGTAGTGTGTTCATCGCGTCGTCCCGCGTCGTGTTGCTGAGATGGTGTGTACCTCATTGCGTCGTTCAGCGCTTGGTCGTAGTGCGTCGTGTGTCACCCGAAGCATCCCCGTGTCGTGTTGCGTCGTCTAGCATGACATCGCCTGAGCAGCAGCGCGTCTCGTCGGGTCATCCAGCATCGTGTCGTATTGCGTCACGTCGCCTGAGCGTCCCTGCGTTACGTCGTCCCGCACCGCCTGAGGAGCCCCACATTGCGGCACCTGAGGAGCCCCGCGTTGCATCGTTCCGCTTTGCCAGAGGACCTCGCGTTGCGTCATACCGCGTCTCGTCACTTGCGGAGCCCTGCGTGGCATTGTTCCGCTTTGCCAGAGGACCTCGTGTTGCGTCATACTGCGTCTCGTCACTTGCGGAGCCCTGCGTGGCATTGTTCCGCTTTGCCAGAGGACCTCGTGTTGCGTCATATCGCGTCTCGTCACTTGCGGAGCCCTGCGTGGCATCTTGTCCATCCGGCGTTGCGTTGCACCGCTTCATATTGCGCTGTCCGCTTAAGCATCGTAGTGCGTCGCGTCTTCTAAAGCTTTCCTGCGTCACGTTGCGTAGTCCTGTGTCGCGTCGCCTGAGGAGCCCCACGTGTCTCTGCGCAGTGCCGCCTGAGGATCTTGTCTTCACACCGCCTGAGGAGCCCAGCGTCGATTCAGCAGAGCAGCCTTGCATTGCATCGCTGGAGAAGGCGTGTTGCGTCGCCTCACCTTTCTTTGCATCGTCCTGCGTCGTGTCGCCTGAGGAGCCCTGCGTTGCTTTGGCTGAGGAGCCTGCTGTCGCATCGTGCCGTGTCGCTTCGTCCCACGCCACCTGAGGACCCTGCGTTGCATCGCCGCGTCACATCAGCTGAGGAGCGCCACTTGATGTCATCTTGCATTGCCTCAGGAGCCCCGCGCCACGTCACCTGAGGAGCCGCGCATCGCATCGTGCGCTGTGGCCTGAGGAGTCCCGTGTCACGTTGTCCCGCGCGGCCTGAGGATACCCGCATTACGTCGCTGGAGAAGCCCCGCATTGTGTCGCATCACCTTGCGTTGCGTCACCTGAGGAGCCCCGCATGTCTCTGCGCAGTGCCGCCTGAGGATCTTGTCTTCACACCGCCTGAGGAGCCCAGTGTCGATTCAGCAGAGCAGCCTCGCATTGCATCGCTGGAGAAGGCGTGTTGCATCGCCTCACCTTTCTTTGCATCGTCCTGCGTCCCGTCGCCTGAGGAGGCCTGCGTTGCAACGCATACTTGATCGTCGCGCCTTATCCCGTCGCATTGCTTCGTTCGCCTCCTGTTGTGTGCCCCCTGCTGCGCCGCCTGAGGAGCCGCACGTTGCGTCGGTTGAGGGGCATTGCCTTGTATCACGTTGCTGTGCGTTGCGTCGTACCGCGTCGCATCGCCTGCGGAGGCCTGCCTTGCTTAGTGTCGTACCGCGTCGCCTAGTTGCTCTTACCGCGCCGTCCAGTATGGCGTCGTAGCGTATCGCGTTGTCCCTCCTCGTGTTGCTGAGCAGCTGTGCAGCTCATCGCGTTGTTGCGCCCTGTGTTGCATCGTGCCATCCCGCATCACGGTGTACCACTTCTTATCGCGCCGCTCGTGTAGCATGGTAGTGTGTTCATCGCGTCGTCCCGCGTCGTGTTGCTGAGATGGTGTGTACCTCATTGCGTCGTTCAGCGCTTGGTCGTAGTGCGTCGTGTGTCACCCGAAGCATCGTCGTGTCGTGTTGCGTCGTCTAGCATGACATCGCCTGAGCAGCAGCGCGGCTCGTCGGGTCATCCAGCGTCGTGTCGTATTGCGTCACGTAGCCTGAGCGTCCCTGCGTTACGTCGTCCCGCACCGCCTGAGGAGCCCCACATTGCGGCACCTGAGGAGCCCCGCGTTGCATCGTTCCGCTTTGCCAGAGGACCTCGCGTTGCGTCATACCGCGTCTCGTCACTTGCGGAGCCCTGCGTGGCATTGTTCCGCTTTGCCAGAGGACCTCGTGTTGCGTCATACTGCGTCTCGTCACTTGCGGAGCCCTGCGTGGCATTGTTCCGCTTTGCCAGAGGACCTCGCGTTGCGTCATACTGCGTCTCGTCACTTGCGGAGCCCTGCGTGGCATTGTTCCGCTTTGCCAGAGGACCTCGCGTTGCGTCATATCGCGTCTCGTCACTTGCGGAGCCCTGCGTGGCATCTTGTCCATCCGGCGTTGCATCGCACCGCTTCATATTGCGCTGTCCGCTTAAGCATCGTAGGGCGTCGCGTCTTCTAAAGCTTTCCGGCGTCACGTTGCGTAGTCCTGCGTCGCGTCGCCTGAGGAGCCCCGCGTGTCTCTGCGCAGTGCCGCCTGAGGATCTTGTCTTCACACCGCCTGAGGAGCCCAGCGTCGATTCAGCAGAGCAGCCTCGCATTGCATCGCTGGAGAAGGCGTGTTGCGTCGCCTCACCTTTCTTTGCATCGTCCTGCGTTGCGTCGCCTGAGGAGCTCTGCGTTGCTTTGGCTGAGGAGCCTGCTGTCGCATCGTCCCGTGTCGCTTCGTCCCACGCCACCTGAGGACCCTGCGTTGCATCGCCGCGTCACATCAGCTGAGGAGCGCCACTTGATGTCATCTTGCGTTGCCTCAGGAGCCCCACGCCACGTCACCTGAGGAGCCGCGCATCGCATCGTGCGCTGTGGCCTGAGGAGTCCCGTGTCACGTTGTCCCGCGCGGCCTGAGGAGACCCGCATTACGTCGCTGGAGAAGCCCCGCATTGTGTCGCATCACCTTGCGTTGCGTCGCCTGAGGAGCCCCGCATGTCTCTGCGCAGTGCCGCCTGAGGATCTTGTCTTCACACCACCTGAGGAGCCCAGTGTCGATTCAGCAGAGCAGCCTCGCATTGCATTGCTGGAGAAGGCGTGTTGCGTCGCCTCACCTTTCTTTGCATCGTCCTGCGTCGCGTCGCCTGAGGAGGCCTGCGTTGCTTTGGCTGAGGAGCCTGCTGTTGCATCATCCCGTGTCGCTTCGTCCCACGCCACCTGAGGACCCTGCGTTGCATCGCCTCGCACGGCCCAAGGATCGCCACGTCACATCAGCTGAGGAGCCCCGCTTGATGTCATCTTGCATTGCCTCAGGAGCCCGGCGCCACGTCACCTGAGGAGCCGCGCATCGCATCGTGCGCTGTGGCCTGAGGAGTCCTGTGTCACGTTGTCCCGCGTGGCCTGAGGAGACCCGCATTACATCGCTGGATAAGCCCCGCATTGCGTCGCGTCACCTTGCGTCGCGTCGCCTGAGGAGGCCTGCGTTGCAACGCATACTTTATCGTCGTGCCTTATCCCGTCGCATTGCTTCGTTCGCCTCCTGTTGTGTGCCCCCTGCTGCGCCGCCTGAGGAGCCGCACGTTGCGTCGGTTGAGGGGCATTGCCTTGTATCACGTTGCTGTGCGTTGCGTCGTACCGCGTCGCATCGCCTGCGGAGGCCTGCCTTGCTTAGTGTCGTACCGCGTCGCCTAGTTGCTCTTACCGCGCCGTCCAGTATGGCGTCGTAGCGTATCGCGTTGTCCCTCCTCGTGTTGCTGAGCAGCTGTGCAGCTCATCGCGTTGTTGCGCCCTGTGTTGCATCGTGCCATCCCGCGTCACGGTGTACCACTTCTTATCGCGCCGCTCGTGTAGCATGGTAGTGTGTTCATCGCGTCGTCCCGCGTCGTGTTGCTGAGATGGTGTGTACCTCATTGCATCGTTCAGCGCTTGGTCGTAGTGCGTCGTGTGTCACCCGAAGCATCCCCGTGTCGTGTTGCGTCGTCTAGCATGACATCGCCTGAGCAGCAGCGCGTCTCGTCGGGTCATCCAGCATCGTGTCGTATTGCGTCACGTCGCCTGAGCGTCCCTGCGTTACGTCGTCCCGCACCGCCTGAGGAGCCCCACATTGCGGCACCTGAGGAGCCCCGCGTTGCATCGTTCCGCTTTGCCAGAGGACCTCACGTTGCGTCATACCGCGTCTCGTCACTTGCGGAGCCCTGCGTGGCATTGTTCCGCTTTGCCAGAGGACCTCGTGTTGCGTCATATCGCGTCTCGTCACTTGCGGAGCCCTGCGTGGCATCTTGTCCATCCGGCGTTGCGTTGCACCGCTTCATATTGCGCTGTCCGCTTAAGCATCGTAGTGCGTCGCGTCTTCTAAAGCTTTCCTGCGTCACGTTGCGTAGTCCTGTGTCGCGTCGCCTGAGGAGCCCCACGTGTCTCTGCGCAGTGCCGCCTGAGGATCTTGTCTTCACACCGCCTGAGGAGCCCAGCGTCGATTCAGCAGAGCAGCCTTGCATTGCATCGCTGGAGAAGGCGTGTTGCGTCGCCTCACCTTTCTTTGCATCGTCCTGCGTCGTGTCGCCTGAGGAGCCCTGCGTTGCTTTGGCTGAGGAGCCTGCTGTCGCATCGTCCCGTGTCGCTTCGTCCCACGCCACCTGAGGACCCTGCGTTGCATCGCCGCGTCACATCAGCTGAGGAGCGCCACTTGATGTCATCTTGCATTGCCTCAGGAGCCCCGCGCCACGTCACCTGAGGAGTCGCGCATCGCATCGTGCGGTGTGGCCTGAGGAGTCCCGTGTCACGTTGTCCCGCGCGGCCTGAGGAGACCCATATTACGTCACTGGAGAGGCCCCGCATTGTGTCGCATCACCTTGCGTTGCGTCGCCTGAGGAGCCCCGCATGTCTCTGCGCAGTGCCGCCTGAGAATCTTGTCTTCACACCGCCTGAGGAGCCCAGTGTCGATTCAGCAGAGCAGCCTCGCATTGCATCGCTGGAGAAGGCGTGTTGCGTCGCCTCACCTTTCTTTGCATCGTCCTGCGTCGCGTCGCCTGAGGAGGCCTGCGTTGCAACGCATACTTGATCGTCGCGCCTTATCCCGTCGCATTGCTTCGTTCGCCTCCTGTTGTGTGCCCCCTGCTGCGCCGCCTGAGGAGCCGCACGTTGCGTCGGTTGAGGGGCATTGCCTTGTATCACGTTGCTGTGCGTTGCGTCGTACCGCGTCGCATCGCCTGCGGAGGCCTGCCTTGCTTAGTGTCGTACCGCGTCGCCTAGTTGCTCTTACCGCGCCGTCCAGTATGGCGTCGTAGCGTATCGCGTTGTCCCTCCTCGTGTTGCTGAGCAGCCGTGCAGCTCATCGCGTTGTTGCGCCCTGTGTTGCATCGTGCCATCCCGCGTCACGGTGTACCACTTCTTATCGCGCCGCTCGTGTAGCATGGTAGTGTGTTCATCGCGTCGTCCCGCGTCGTGTTGCTGAGATGGTGTGTACCTCATTGCGTCGTTCAGCGCTTGGTCGTAGTGCGTCGTGTGTCACCCGAAGCATCGTCGTGTCGTGTTGCGTCGTCTAGCATGACATCGCCTGAGCAGCAGCGCGTCTCGTCGGGTCATCCAGCATCGTGTCGTATTGCGTCACGTCGCCTGAGCGTCCCTGCGTTACGTCGTCCCGCACCGCCTGAGGAGCCCCACATTGCGGCACCTGAGGAGCCCCGCGTTGCATCGTTCCGCTTTGCCAGAGGACCTCGCATTGCGTCATACCGCGTCTCGTCACTTGCGGAGCCCTGCGTGGCATTGTTCCGCTTTGCCAGAGGACCTCGCGTTGCGTCATATCGCGTCTCGTCACTTGCGGAGCCCTGCGTGGCATCTTGTCCATCCGGCGTTGCGTTGCACCGCTTCATATTGCGCTGTCCGCTTAAGCATCGTAGGGCGTCGCGTCTTCTAAAGCTTTCCGGCGTCACGTTGCGTCGTCCTGCGTTGCGTCGCCTGAGGAGCCCCGCGTGTCTCTGCGCAGTGCCGCCTGAGGATCTTGTCTTCACACCGCCTGAGGAGCCCAGCGTCGATTCAGCAGAGCAGCCTTGCATTGCATCGCTGGAGACGGCGTGTTGCGTCGCCTCACCTTTCTTTGGATCGTCCTGCGTTGCGTCGCCTGAGGAGGCCTGCGTTGCTTTGGCTGAGGAGCCTGCTGTCGCATCGTCCCGTGTCGCTTCGTCCCACGCCACCTGAGGACCCTGCGTTGCATCGCCGCGTCACATCAGCTGAGGAGCCCCACTTGATGTCATCTTGCATTGCCTCAGGAGCCCCGTGCCACGTCACCTGAGGAGCCGCGCATCGCATCGTGCGCTGTGGCCTGAGGAGTCCCGTGTCACGTTGTCCCGCGTGGCCTGAGGAGACCCGCATTACATCGCTGGATAAGCCCCGCATTGCGTCGCGTCACCTTGTGTCGCGTCGCCTGAGGAGGCCTGCGTTGCAACGCATACTTTATCGTCGTGCCTTATCCCGTCGCATTGCTTCGTTCGCCTCCTGTTGTGTGCCCCCTGCTGCGCCGCCTGAGGAGCCGCACGTTGCGTCGGTTGAGGGGCATTGCCTTGTATCACGTTGCTGTGCGTTGCGTCGTACCGCGTCGCATCGCCTGCGGAGGCCTGCCTTGCTTAGTGTCGTACCGCGTCGCCTAGTTGCTCTTACCGCGCCGTCCAGTATGGCGTCGTAGCGTATCGCGTTGTCCCTCCTCGTGTTGCTGAGCAGCTGTGCAGCTCATCGCGTTGTTGCGCCCTGTGTTGCATTGTGCCATCCCGCGTCACGGTGTACCACTTCTTATCGCGCCGCTCGTGTAGCATGGTAGTGTGTTCATCGCGTCGTCCCGCGTCGTGTTGCTGAGATGGTGTGTACCTCATTGCGTCGTTCAGCGCTTGGTCGTAGTGCGTCGTGTGTCACCCGAAGCATCCCCGTGTCGTGTTGCGTCGTCTAGCATGACATCGCCTGAGCAGCAGCGCGTCTCGTCGGGTCATCCAGCATCGTGTCGTATTGCGTCACGTCGCCTGAGCGTCCCTGCGTTACGTCGTCCCGCACCGCCTGAGGAGCCCCACATTGCGGCACCTGAGGAGCCCCGCGTTGCATCGTTCCGCTTTGCCAGAGGACCTCGCGTTGCGTCATACCGCGTCTCGTCACTTGCGGAGCCCTGCGTGGCATTGTTCCGCTTTGCCAGAGGACCTCGTGTTGCGTCATACTGCGTCTCGTCACTTGCGGAGCCCTGCGTGGCATTGTTCCGCTTTGCCAGAGGACCTCGTGTTGCGTCATATCGCGTCTCGTCACTTGCGGAGCCCTGCGTGGCATCTTGTCCATCCGGCGTTGCGTTGCACCGCTTCATATTGCGCTGTCCGCTTAAGCATCGTAGTGCGTCGCGTCTTCTAAAGCTTTCCTGCGTCACGTTGCGTAGTCCTGTGTCGCGTCGCCTGAGGAGCCCCACGTGTCTCTGCGCAGTGCCGCCTGAGGATCTTGTCTTCACACCGCCTGAGGAGCCCAGCGTCGATTCAGCAGAGCAGCCTTGCATTGCATCGCTGGAGAAGGCGTGTTGCGTCGCCTCACCTTTCTTTGCATCGTCCTGCGTCGTGTCGCCTGAGGAGCCCTGCGTTGCTTTGGCTGAGGAGCCTGCTGTCGCATCGTGCCGTGTCGCTTCGTCCCACGCCACCTGAGGACCCTGCGTTGCATCGCCGCGTCACATCAGCTGAGGAGCGCCACTTGATGTCATCTTGCATTGCCTCAGGAGCCCCGCGCCACGTCACCTGAGGAGCCGCGCATCGCATCGTGCGCTGTGGCCTGAGGAGTCCCGTGTCACGTTGTCCCGCGCGGCCTGAGGATACCCGCATTACGTCGCTGGAGAAGCCCCGCATTGTGTCGCATCACCTTGCGTTGCGTCACCTGAGGAGCCCCGCATGTCTCTGCGCAGTGCCGCCTGAGGATCTTGTCTTCACACCGCCTGAGGAGCCCAGTGTCGATTCAGCAGAGCAGCCTCGCATTGCATCGCTGGAGAAGGCGTGTTGCATCGCCTCACCTTTCTTTGCATCGTCCTGCGTCCCGTCGCCTGAGGAGGCCTGCGTTGCAACGCATACTTGATCGTCGCGCCTTATCCCGTCGCATTGCTTCGTTCGCCTCCTGTTGTGTGCCCCCTGCTGCGCCGCCTGAGGACCCGCACGTTGCGTCGGTTGAGGGGCATTGCCTTGTATCACGTTGCTGTGCGTTGCGTCGTACCGCGTCGCATCGCCTGCGGAGGCCTGCCTTGCTTAGTGTCGTACCGCGTCGCCTAGTTGCTCTTACCGCGCCGTCCAGTATGGCGTCGTAGCGTATCGCGTTGTCCCTCCTCGTGTTGCTGAGCAGCTGTGCAGCTCATCGCGTTGTTGCGCCCTGTGTTGCATCGTGCCATCCCGCATCACGGTGTACCACTTCTTATCGCGCCGCTCGTGTAGCATGGTAGTGTGTTCATCGCGTCGTCCCGCGTCGTGTTGCTGAGATGGTGTGTACCTCATTGCGTCGTTCAGCGCTTGGTCGTAGTGCGTCGTGTGTCACCCGAAGCATCGTCGTGTCGTGTTGCGTCGTCTAGCATGACATCGCCTGAGCAGCAGCGCGGCTCGTCGGGTCATCCAGCGTCGTGTCGTATTGCGTCACGTAGCCTGAGCGTCCCTGCGTTACGTCGTCCCGCACCGCCTGAGGAGCCCCACATTGCGGCACCTGAGGAGCCCCGCGTTGCATCGTTCCGCTTTGCCAGAGGACCTCGCGTTGCGTCATACCGCGTCTCGTCACTTGCGGAGCCCTGCGTGGCATTGTTCCGCTTTGCCAGAGGACCTCGTGTTGCGTCATACTGCGTCTCGTCACTTGCGGAGCCCTGCGTGGCATTGTTCCGCTTTGCCAGAGGACCTCGCGTTGCGTCATACTGCGTCTCGTCACTTGCGGAGCCCTGCGTGGCATTGTTCCGCTTTGCCAGAGGACCTCGCGTTGCGTCATATCGCGTCTCGTCACTTGCGGAGCCCTGCGTGGCATCTTGTCCATCCGGCGTTGCATCGCACCGCTTCATATTGCGCTGTCCGCTTAAGCATCGTAGGGCGTCGCGTCTTCTAAAGCTTTCCGGCGTCACGTTGCGTAGTCCTGCGTCGCGTCGCCTGAGGAGCCCCGCGTGTCTCTGCGCAGTGCCGCCTGAGGATCTTGTCTTCACACCGCCTGAGGAGCCCAGCGTCGATTCAGCAGAGCAGCCTCGCATTGCATCGCTGGAGAAGGCGTGTTGCGTCGCCTCACCTTTCTTTGCATCGTCCTGCGTTGCGTCGCCTGAGGAGCTCTGCGTTGCTTTGGCTGAGGAGCCTGCTGTCGCATCGTCCCGTGTCGCTTCGTCCCACGCCACCTGAGGACCCTGCGTTGCATCGCCGCGTCACATCAGCTGAGGAGCGCCACTTGATGTCATCTTGCGTTGCCTCAGGAGCCCCACGCCACGTCACCTGAGGAGCCGCGCATCGCATCGTGCGCTGTGGCCTGAGGAGTCCCGTGTCACGTTGTCCCGCGCGGCCTGAGGAGACCCGCATTACGTCGCTGGAGAAGCCCCGCATTGTGTCGCATCACCTTGCGTTGCGTCGCCTGAGGAGCCCCGCATGTCTCTGCGCAGTGCCGCCTGAGGATCTTGTCTTCACACCACCTGAGGAGCCCAGTGTCGATTCAGCAGAGCAGCCTCGCATTGCATTGCTGGAGAAGGCGTGTTGCGTCGCCTCACCTTTCTTTGCATCGTCCTGCGTCGCGTCGCCTGAGGAGGCCTGCGTTGCTTTGGCTGAGGAGCCTGCTGTTGCATCATCCCGTGTCGCTTCGTCCCACGCCACCTGAGGACCCTGCGTTGCATCGCCTCGCACGGCCCAAGGATCGCCACGTCACATCAGCTGAGGAGCCCCGCTTGATGTCATCTTGCATTGCCTCAGGAGCCCGGCGCCACGTCACCTGAGGAGCCGCGCATCGCATCGTGCGCTGTGGCCTGAGGAGTCCTGTGTCACGTTGTCCCGCGTGGCCTGAGGAGACCCGCATTACATCGCTGGATAAGCCCCGCATTGCGTCGCATCACCTTGCGTCGCGTCGCCTGAGGAGGCCTGCGTTGCAACGCATACTTTATCGTCGTGCCTTATCCCGTCGCATTGCTTCGTTCGCCTCCTGTTGTGTGCCCCCTGCTGCGCCGCCTGAGGAGCCGCACGTTGCGTCGGTTGAGGGGCATTGCCTTGTATCACGTTGCTGTGCGTTGCGTCGTACCGCGTCGCATCGCCTGCGGAGGCCTGCCTTGCTTAGTGTCGTACCGCGTCGCCTAGTTGCTCTTACCGCGCCGTCCAGTATGGCGTCGTAGCGTATCGCGTTGTCCCTCCTCGTGTTGCTGAGCAGCTGTGCAGCTCATCGCGTTGTTGCGCCCTGTGTTGCATCGTGCCATCCCGCGTCACGGTGTACCACTTCTTATCGCGCCGCTCGTGTAGCATGGTAGTGTGTTCATCGCGTCGTCCCGCGTCGTGTTGCTGAGATGGTGTGTACCTCATTGCATCGTTCAGCGCTTGGTCGTAGTGCGTCGTGTGTCACCCGAAGCATCCCCGTGTCGTGTTGCGTCGTCTAGCATGACATCGCCTGAGCAGCAGCGCGTCTCGTCGGGTCATCCAGCGTCGTGTCGTATTGCGTCACGTCGCCTGAGCGTCCCTGCGTTACGTCGTCCCGCACCGCCTGAGGAGCCCCACATTGCGGCACCTGAGGAGCCCCGCGTTGCATCGTTCCGCTTTGCCAGAGGACCTCACGTTGCGTCATACCGCGTCTCGTCACTTGCGGAGCCCTGCGTGGCATTGTTCCGCTTTGCCAGAGGACCTCGTGTTGCGTCATATCGCGTCTCGTCACTTGCGGAGCCCTGCGTGGCATCTTGTCCATCCGGCGTTGCGTTGCACCGCTTCATATTGCGCTGTCCGCTTAAGCATCGTAGTGCGTCGCGTCTTCTAAAGCTTTCCTGCGTCACGTTGCGTAGTCCTGTGTCGCGTCGCCTGAGGAGCCCCACGTGTCTCTGCGCAGTGCCGCCTGAGGATCTTGTCTTCACACCGCCTGAGGAGCCCAGCGTCGATTCAGCAGAGCAGCCTTGCATTGCATCGCTGGAGAAGGCGTGTTGCGTCGCCTCACCTTTCTTTGCATCGTCCTGCGTCGTGTCGCCTGAGGAGCCCTGCGTTGCTTTGGCTGAGGAGCCTGCTGTCGCATCGTCCCGTGTCGCTTCGTCCCACGCCACCTGAGGACCCTGCGTTGCATCGCCGCGTCACATCAGCTGAGGAGCGCCACTTGATGTCATCTTGCATTGCCTCAGGAGCCCCGCGCCACATCACCTGAGGAGTCGCGCATCGCATCGTGCGGTGTGGCCTGAGGAGTCCCGTGTCACGTTGTCCCGCGCGGCCTGAGGAGACCCATATTACGTCACTGGAGAGGCCCCGCATTGTGTCGCATCACCTTGCGTTGCGTCGCCTGAGGAGCCCCGCATGTCTCTGCGCAGTGCCGCCTGAGAATCTTGTCTTCACACCGCCTGAGGAGCCCAGTGTCGATTCAGCAGAGCAGCCTCGCATTGCATCGCTGGAGAAGGCGTGTTGCGTCGCCTCACCTTTCTTTGCATCGTCCTGCGTCGCGTCGCCTGAGGAGGCCTGCGTTGCAACGCATACTTGATCGTCGCGCCTTATCCCGTCGCATTGCTTCGTTCGCCTCCTGTTGTGTGCCCCCTGCTGCGCCGCCTGAGGAGCCGCACGTTGCGTCGGTTGAGGGGCATTGCCTTGTATCACGTTGCTGTGCGTTGCGTCGTACCGCGTCGCATCGCCTGCGGAGGCCTGCCTTGCTTAGTGTCGTACCGCGTCGCCTAGTTGCTCTTACCGCGCCGTCCAGTATGGCGTCGTAGCGTATCGCGTTGTCCCTCCTCGTGTTGCTGAGCAGCCGTGCAGCTCATCGCGTTGTTGCGCCCTGTGTTGCATCGTGCCATCCCGCGTCACGGTGTACCACTTCTTATCGCGCCGCTCGTGTAGCATGGTAGTGTGTTCATCGCGTCGTCCCGCGTCGTGTTGCTGAGATGGTGTGTACCTCATTGCGTCGTTCAGCGCTTGGTCGTAGTGCGTCGTGTGTCACCCGAAGCATCGTCGTGTCGTGTTGCGTCGTCTAGCATGACATCGCCTGAGCAGCAGCGCGTCTCGTCGGGTCATCCAGCATCGTGTCGTATTGCGTCACGTCGCCTGAGCGTCCCTGCGTTACGTCGTCCCGCACCGCCTGAGGAGCCCCACATTGCGGCACCTGAGGAGCCCCGCGTTGCATCGTTCCGCTTTGCCAGAGGACCTCGCATTGCGTCATACCGCGTCTCGTCACTTGCGGAGCCCTGCGTGGCATTGTTCCGCTTTGCCAGAGGACCTCGCGTTGCGTCATATCGCGTCTCGTCACTTGCGGAGCCCTGCGTGGCATCTTGTCCATCCGGCGTTGCGTTGCACCGCTTCATATTGCGCTGTCCGCTTAAGCATCGTAGGGCGTCGCGTCTTCTAAAGCTTTCCGGCGTCACGTTGCGTCGTCCTGCGTTGCGTCGCCTGAGGAGCCCCGCGTGTCTCTGCGCAGTGCCGCCTGAGGATCTTGTCTTCACACCGCCTGAGGAGCCCAGCGTCGATTCAGCAGAGCAGCCTTGCATTGCATCGCTGGAGACGGCGTGTTGCGTCGCCTCACCTTTCTTTGGATCGTCCTGCGTTGCGTCGCCTGAGGAGGCCTGCGTTGCTTTGGCTGAGGAGCCTGCTGTCGCATCGTCCCGTGTCGCTTCGTCCCACGCCACCTGAGGACCCTGCGTTGCATCGCCGCGTCACATCAGCTGAGGAGCCCCACTTGATGTCATCTTGCATTGCCTCAGGAGCCCCGTGCCACGTCACCTGAGGAGCCGCGCATCGCATCGTGCGCTGTGGCCTGAGGAGTCCCGCGTCACGTTGTCCTGCGCGGCCTGAGGAGACCCGCATTACGTCGCTGGAGAAGCCCCGCATTGTGTCGCATCACCTTGCGTTGCGTCGCCTGAGGAGCCCCGCATGTCTCTGCGCAGTGCCGCCTGAGGATCTTGTCTTCACACCACCTGAGGAGCCCAGTGTCGATTCAGCAGAGCAGCCTCGCATTGCATCGCTGGAGAAGGCGTGTTGCGTCGCCTCACCTTTCTTTGCATCGTCCTGCGTCGCGTCGCCTGAGGAGGCCTGCGTTGCTTTGGCTGAGGAGCCTGCTGTTGCATCATCCCGTGTCGCTTCGTCCCACGCCACCTGAGGACCCTGCGTTGCATCGCCTCGCACGGCCCAAGGATCGCCGCGTCACATCAGCTGAGGAGCCCCGCTTGATGTCATCTTGCATTGCCTCAGGAGCCCGGCGCCACGTCACCTGAGGAGCCGCGCATCGCATCGTGCGCTGTGGCCTGAGGAGTCCCGTGTCACGTTGTCCCGCGTGGCCTGAGGAGACCCGCATTACATCGCTGGATAAGCCCCGCATTGCGTCGCGTCACCTTGCGTCGCGTCGCCTGAGGAGGCCTGCGTTGCAACGCATACTTTATCGTCGTGCCTTATCCCGTCGCATTGCTTCGTTCGCCTCCTGTTGTGTGCCCCCTGCTGCGCCGCCTGAGGAGCCGCACGTTGCGTCGGTTGAGGGGCATTGCCTTGTATCACGTTGCTGTGCGTTGCGTCGTACCGCGTCGCATCGCCTGCGGAGGCCTGCCTTGCTTAGTGTCGTACCGCGTCGCCTAGTTGCTCTTACCGCGCCGTCCAGTATGGCGTCGTAGCGTATCGCGTTGTCCCTCCTCGTGTTGCTGAGCAGCTGTGCAGCTCATCGCGTTGTTGCGCCCTGTGTTGCATCGTGCCATCCCGCGTCACGGTGTACCACTTCTTATCGCGCCGCTCGTGTAGCATGGTAGTGTGTTCATCGCGTCGTCCCGCGTCGTGTTGTTGAGATGGTGTGTACCTCATTGCGTCGTTCAGCGCTTGGTCGTAGTGCGTCGTGTGTCACCCGAAGCATCCCCGTGTCATGTTGCGTCGTCTAGCATGACATCGCCTGAGCAGCAGCGCGTCTCGTCGGGTCATCCAGCATCGTGTCGTATTGCGTCACGTCGCCTGAGCGTCCCTGCGTTACGTCGTCCCGCACTGCCTGAGGAGCCCCACATTGCGGCACCTGAGGAGCCCCGCGTTGCATCGTTCCGCTTTGCCAGAGGACCTCGCATTGCGTCATACCGCGTCTCGTCACTTGCGGAGCCCTGCGTGGCATTGTTCCGCTTTGCCAGAGGACCTCGTGTTGCGTCATACTGCGTCTCGTCACTTGCGGAGCCCTGCGTGGCATTGTTCCGCTTTGCCAGAGGACCTCGTGTTGCGTCATATCGCGTCTCGTCACTTGCGGAGCCCTGCGTGGCATCTTGTCCATCCGGCGTTGCGTTGCACCGCTTCATATTGCGCTGTCCGCTTAAGCATCGTAGTGCGTCGCGTCTTCTAAAGCTTTCCTGCGTCACGTTGCGTAGTCCTGTGTCGCGTCGCCTGAGGAGCCCCACGTGTCTCTGCGCAGTGCCGCCTGAGGATCTTGTCTTCACACCGCCTGAGGAGCCCAGCGTCGATTCAGCAGAGCAGCCTTGCATTGCATCGCTGGAGAAGGCGTGTTGCGTCGCCTCACCTTTCTTTGCATCGTCCTGCGTCGTGTCGCCTGAGGAGCCCTGCGTTGCTTTGGCTGAGGAGCCTGCTGTCGCATCGTCCCGTGTCGCTTCGTCCCACGCCACCTGAGGACCCTGCGTTGCATCGCCGCGTCACATCAGCTGAGGAGCGCCACTTGATGTCATCTTGCATTGCCTCAGGAGCCCCGCGCCACGTCACCTGAGGAGTCGCGCATCGCATCGTGCGGTGTGGCCTGAGGAGTCCCGTGTCATGTTGTCCCGCGCGGCCTGAGGAGACCCGCATTACGTCGCTGGAGAAGCCCCGCATTGTGTCGCATCACCTTGCGTTGCGTCGCCTGAGGAGCCCCGCATGTCTCTGCGCAGTGCCGCCTGAGGATCTTGTCTTCACACCGCCTGAGGAGCCCAGTGTCGATTCAGCAGAGCAGCCTCGCATTGCATCGCTGGAGAAGGCGTGTTGCGTCGCCTCACCTTTCTTTGGATCGTCCTGCGTCGCGTCGCCTGAGGAGGCCTGCGTTGCAACGCATACTTGATCATCGCGCCTTATCCCGTTGCATTGCTTCGTTCGCCTCCTGTTGTGTGCCCCCTGCTGCGCTGCCTGAGGAGCCGCACGTTGCGTCGGTTGAGGGGCATTGCCTTGTATCACGTTGCTGTGCGTTGCGTCGTACCGCGTCGCATCGCCTGCGGAGGCCTGCCTTGCTTAGTGTCGTACCGCGTCGCCTAGTTGCTCTTACCGCGCCGTCCAGTATGGCGTCGTAGCGTATCGCGTTGTCCCTCCTCGTGTTGCTGAGCAGCTGTGCAGCTCATCGCGTTGTTGCGCCCTGTGTTGCATCGTGCCATCCCGCATCACGGTGTACCACTTCTTATCGCGCCGCTCGTGTAGCATGGTAGTGTGTTCATCGCGTCGTCCCGCGTCGTGTTGCTGAGATGGTGTGTACCTCATTGCGTCGTTCAGCGCTTGGTCGTAGTGCGTCGTGTGTCACCCGAAGCATCCCCGCGTCGTGTTGCGTCGTCTAGCATGATATCGCCTGAGCAGCAGCGCGTCTCTTCGGGTCATCCAGCGTCGTGTCGTATTGCGTCACGTAGCCTGAGCGTCCCTGCGTTACGTCGTCCCGCACTGCCTGAGGAGCCCCACATTGCGGCACCTGAGGAGCCCCGCGTTGCATCGTTCCGCTTTGCCAGAGGACCTCGCGTTGCGTCATACTGCGTCTCGTCACTTGCGGAGCCCTGCGTGGCATTGTTCCGCTTTGCCAGAGGACCTCGTGTTGCATCATACCGCGTCTCGTCACTTGCGGAGCCCTGCGTGGCATTGTTCCGCTTTGCCAGAGGACCTCGCGTTGCGTCATACTGCGTCTCGTCACTTGCGGAGCCCTGCGTGGCATTGTTCCGCTTTGCCAGAGGACCTCGTGTTGCGTCATATCGCGTCTCGTCACTTGCGGAGCCCTGCGTGGCATCTTGTCCATCCGGCGTTGCGTTGCACCGCTTCATATTGCGCTGTCCGCTTAAGCATCGTAGTGCGTCGCGTCTTCTAAAGCTTTCCTGCGTCACGTTGCATCGTCCTGCGTCGCGTCGCCTGAGGAGCCCCACGTGTCTCTGCGCAGTGCCGCCTGAGGATCTTGTCTTCACACCGCCTGAGGAGCCCAGCGTCGATTCAGCAGAGCAGCCTTGCATTGCATCGCTGGAGAAGGCGTGTTGCGTCGCCTCACCTTTCTTTGCATCGTCCTGCGTCGCGTTGCCTGAGGAGCCCTGCGTTGCTTTGGCTGAGGAGCCTGCTGTCGCATCGTCCCGTGTCGCTTCGTCCCACGCCACCTGAGGACCCTGCGTTGCATCGCCGCGTCACATCAGCTGAGGAGCGCCACTTGATGTCATCTTGCATTGCCTCAGGAGCCCAGCGCCACGTCACCTGAGGAGCCGCGCATCGCATCGTGCAGTGCCGCCTGAGGAGTCCCGTGTCACGTTGTCCCGCGCGGCCTGAGGAGACCCGCATTACGTCGCTGGAGAAGCCCCGCATTGTGTCGCATCACCTTGCGTTGCGTCACCTGAGGAGCCCCGCATGTCTCTGCGCAGTGCCGCCTGAGGATCTTGTCTTCACACCGCCTGAGGAGCCCAGTGTCGATTCAGCAGAGCAGCCTCGCATTGCATCGCTGGAGAAGGCGTGTTGCGTCGCCTCACCTTTCTTTGGATGGTCCTGCGTCGCGTCGCCTGAGGAGGCCTGCGTTGCAACGCATACTTGATCGTCGCGCCTTACCCCGTCGCATTGCTTCGTTCGCCTCCTGTTGTGTGCCCCCTGCTGCGCTGCCTGAGGAGCCGCACGTTGCGTCGGTTGAGGGGCATTGCCTTGTATCACGTTGCTGTGCGTTGCGTCGTACCGCGTCGCATCGCCTGCGGAGGCCTGCCTTGCTTAGTGTCGTACCGCGTCGCCTAGTTGCTCTTACCGCGCCGTCCAGTATGGCGTCGTAGCGTATCGCGTTGTCCCTCCTCGTGTTGCTGAGCAGCCGTGCAGCTCATCGCGTTGTTGCGCCCTGTGTTGCATCGTGCCATCCCGCGTCACGGTGTACCACTTCTTATCGCGCCGCTCGTGTAGCATGGTAGTGTGTTCATCGCGTCGTCCCGCGTCGTGTTGCTGAGATGGTGTGTACCTCATTGCGTCGTTCAGCGCTTGGTCGTAGTGCGTCGTGTGTCACCCGAAGCATCCCCGCGTCGTGTTGCGTCGTCTAGCATGACATCGCCTGAGCAGCAGCGCATCTCGTCGGGTCATCCAGCATCGTGTCGTATTGCGTCACGTCGCCTGAGCGTCCCTGCGTTACGTCGTCCCGCACCGCCTGAGGAGCCCCACATTGCGGCACCTGAGGAGCCCCGCGTTGCATCGTTCCGCTTTGCCAGAGGACCTCGCGTTGCGTCATACCGCGTCTCGTCACTTGCGGAGCCCTGCGTGGCATTGTTCCGCTTTGCCAGAGGACCTCGCGTTGCGTCATATCGCGTCTCGTCACTTGCGGAGCCCTGCGTGGCATCTTGTCCATCCACCTGAGGACCCTGCGTTGCATCGCCGCGTCACATCAGCTGAGGAGCCCCACTTGATGTCATCTTGCATTGCGTCAGGAGCCCAGCGCCACGTCACCTGAGGAGCCGCGCATCGCATCGTGCGCTGTGGCCTGAGGAGTCCCGCGTCACGTTGTCCCGCGCGGCCTGAGGAGACCCGCATTACGTCGCTGGAGAAGCCCCGCATTGTGTCGCATCACCTTGCGTTGCGTCGCCTGAGGAGCCCCGCATGTCTCTGCGCAGTGCCGCCTGAGGATCTTGTCTTCACACCGCCTGAGGAGCCCAGTGTCGATTCAGCAGAGCAGCCTCGCATTGCATCGCTGGAGAAGGCGTGTTGCGTCGCCTCACCTTTCTTTGGATCGTCCTGCGTCGCGTCGCCTGAGGAGGCCTGCGTTGCAACGCATACTTGATCATCGCGCCTTATCCCGTCGCATTGCTTCGTTCGCCTGCTGTTGTGTGCCCCCTGCTGCGCTGCCTGAGGAGCCGCACGTTGCGTCGGTTGAGGGGCATTGCCTTGTATCACGTTGCTGTGCGTTGCATCGTACCGCGTCGCATCGCCTGCGGAGGCCTGCCTTGCTTAGTGTCGTACCGCGTCGCCTAGTTGCTCTTACCTCGCAGTCCTGTATGGCGTCGTAGCGTATCGCGTTGTCCCTCCTCGTGTTGCTGAGCAGCTGTGCAGCTCATCGCGTTGTTGCGCCCTGTGTTGCATCGTGCCATCCCGCGTCACGGTGTACCACTTCTTATCGCGCCGCTCGTGTAGCATGGTAGTGTGTTCATCGCGTCGTCCCGCGTCGTGTTGCTGAGATGGTGTGTACCTCATTGCGTCGTTCAGCGGTTGGTCGTAGTGCGTCGTGTGTCACCCGAAGCATCCCCGCGTCGTGTTGCGTCGTCTAGCATGACATCGCCTGAGCAGCAGCGCGTCTCGTCGGGTCATCCAGCATCGTGTCGTATTGCGTCACGTCGCCTGAGCGTCCCTGCGTTACGTCGTCCCGCACCACCTGAGGAGCCCCGCGTTGCATCGTTCCGCTTTGCCAGAGGACCTCGCGTTGCGTCATACTGCGTCTCGTCACTTGCGGAGCCCTGCGTGGCATTGTTCCGCTTTGCCAGAGGACCTCGTGTTGCGTCATACTGCGTCTCGTCACTTGCAGAGCCCTGCGTGGCATTGTTCCGCTTTGCCAGAGGACCTCGTGTTGCGTCATATCGCGTCTCGTCACTTGCGGAGCCCTGCGTGGCATCTTGTCCATCCGGCGTTGCGTTGCACCGCTTCATATTGCGCTGTCCGCTTAAGCATCGTAGTGCGTCGCGTCTTCTAAAGCTTTCCTGCGTCACGTTGCGTCGTCCTGCGTCGCGTCGCCTGAGGAGCCCCACGTGTCTCTGCGCAGTGCCGCCTGAGGATCTTGTCTTCACACCGCCTGAGGAGCCCAGCGTCGATTCAGCAGAGCAGCCTTGCATTGCATCGCTGGAGAAGGCGTGTTGCGTCGCCTCACCTTTCTTTGCATCGTCCTGCGTCGCGTTGCCTGAGGAGCCCTGCGTTGCTTTGGCTGAGGAGCCTGCTGTCGCATCGTCCCGTGTCGCTTCGTCCCACGCCACCTGAGGACCCTGCGTTGCATCGCCGTGTCACATCAGCTGAGGAGCGCCACTTGATGTCATCTTGCATTGCCTCAGGAGCCCAGCGCCACGTCACCTGAGGAGCCGCGCATCGCATCGTGCAGTGCCGCCTGAGGAGTCCCGTGTCACGTTGTCCCGCGCGGCCTGAGGAGACCCGCATTACGTCGCTGGAGAAGCCCCGCATTGTGTCGCATCACCTTGCGTTGCGTCACCTGAGGAGCCCCGCATGTCTCTGCGCAGTGCCGCCTGAGGATCTTGTCTTCACACCGCCTGAGGAGCCCAGTGTCGATTCAGCAGAGCAGCCTCGCATTGCATCGCTGGAGAAGGCGTGTTGCGTCGCCTCACCTTTCTTTGGATCGTCCTGCGTCGCGTCGCCTGAGGAGGGCTGCGTTGCAACGCATACTTGATCGTCGCGCCTTACCCCGTCGCATTGCTTAGTTCGCCTCCTGTTGTGTGCCCCCTGCTGCGCCGCCTGAGGACCCGCACGTTGCGTCGGTTGAGGGGCATTGCCTTGTATCACGTTGCTGTGCGTTGCGTCGTACCGCGTCGCATCGCCTGCGGAGGCCTGCCTTGCTTAGTGTCGTACCGCGTCGCCTAGTTGCTCTTACCGCGCCGTCCAGTATGGCGTCGTAGCGTATCGCGTTGTCCCTCCTCGTGTTGCTGAGCAGCTGTGCAGCTCATCGCGTTGTTGCGCCCTGTGTTGCATCGTGCCATCCCGCGTCACGGTGTACCACTTCTTATCGCGCCGCTCGTGTAGCATGGTAGTGTGTTCATCGCGTCGTCCCGCGTCGTGTTGCTGAGATGGTGTGTACCTCATTGCGTCGTTCAGCGGTTGGTCGTAGTGCGTCGTGTGTCACCCGAAGCATCCCCGCGTCGTGTTGCGTCGTCTAGCATGACATCGCCTGAGCAGCAGCGCGTCTCGTCGGGTCATCCAGCATCGTGTCGTATTGCGTCACGTCGCCTGAGCGTCCCTGCGTTACGTCGTCCCGCACCACCTGAGGAGCCCCGCGTTGCATCGTTCCGCTTTGCCAGAGGACCTCGCGTTGCGTCATACTGCGTCTCGTCACTTGCGGAGCCCTGCGTGGCATTGTTCCGCTTTGCCAGAGGACCTCGTGTTGCGTCATACTGCGTCTCGTCACTTGCAGAGCCCTGCGTGGCATTGTTCCGCTTTGCCAGAGGACCTCGTGTTGCGTCATATCGCGTCTCGTCACTTGCGGAGCCCTGCGTGGCATCTTGTCCATCCGGCGTTGCGTTGCACCGCTTCATATTGCGCTGTCCGCTTAAGCATCGTAGTGCGTCGCGTCTTCTAAAGCTTTCCTGCGTCACGTTGCGTCGTCCTGCGTCGCGTCGCCTGAGGAGCCCCACGTGTCTCTGCGCAGTGCCGCCTGAGGATCTTGTCTTCACACCGCCTGAGGAGCCCAGCGTCGATTCAGCAGAGCAGCCTTGCATTGCATCGCTGGAGAAGGCGTGTTGCGTCGCCTCACCTTTCTTTGCATCGTCCTGCGTCGTGTCGCCTGAGGAGCCCTGCGTTGCTTTGGCTGAGGAGCCTGCTGTCGCATCGTCCCGTGTCGCTTCGTCCCACGCCACCTGAGGACCCTGCGTTGCATCGCCGTGTCACATCAGCTGAGGAGCGCCACTTGATGTCATCTTGCATTGCCTCAGGAGCCCAGCGCCACGTCACCTGAGGAGTCGCGCATCGCATCGTGCGGTGTGGCCTGAGGAGTCCCGTGTCATGTTGTCCCGCGCGGCCTGAGGAGACCCGCATTACGTCGCTGGAGAAGCCCCGCATTGTGTCGCATCACCTTGCGTTGCGTCACCTGAGGAGCCCCGCATGTCTCTGCGCAGTGCCGCCTGAGGATCTTGTCTTCACACCGCCTGAGGAGCCCAGTGTCGATTCAGCAGAGCAGCCTCGCATTGCATCGCTGGAGAAGGCGTGTTGCGTCGCCTCACCTTTCTTTGGATCGTCCTGCGTCGCGTCACCTGAGGAGGCCTGCGTTGCAACGCATACTTGATCGTCGCGCCTTACCCCGTCGCATTGCTTCGTTCGCCTCCTGTTGTGTGCCCCCTGCTGCGCCGCCTGAGGACCCGCACGTTGCGTCGGTTGAGGGGCATTGCCTTGTATCACGTTGCTGTGCGTTGCGTCGTACCGCGTCGCATCGCCTGCGGAGGCCTGCCTTGCTTAGTGTCGTACCGCGTCGCCTAGTTGCTCTTACCGCGCCGTCCAGTATGGCGTCGTAGCGTATCGCGTTGTCCCTCCTCGTGTTGCTGAGCAGCCGTGCAGCTCATCGCGTTGTTGCGCCCTGTGTTGCATCGTGCCATCCCGCATCACGGTGTACCACTTCTTATCGCGCCGCTCGTGTAGCATGGTAGTGTGTTCATCGCGTCGTCCCGCGTCGTGTTGCTGAGATGGTGTGTACCTCATTGCGTCGTTCAGCGGTTGGTCGTAGTGCGTCGTGTGTCACCCGAAGCATCCCCGCGTCCTGTTGCGTCGTCTAGCATGATATCGCCTGAGCAGCAGCGCGTCTCTTCGGGTCATCCAGCGTCGTGTCGTATTGCGTCACGTAGCCTGAGCGTCCCTGCGTTACGTCGTCCCGCACCACCTGAGGAGCCCCACATTGCGGCACCTGAGGAGCCCCGCGTTGCATCGTTCCGCTTTGCCAGAGGACCTCGCGTTGCGTCATACTGCGTCTCGTCACTTGCGGAGCCCTGCGTGGCATTGTTCCGCTTTGCCAGAGGACCTCGTGTTGCGTCATACCGCGTCTCGTCACTTGCGGAGCCCTGCGTGGCATTGTTCCGCTTTGCCAGAGGACCTCGCGTTGCGTCATACTGCGTCTCGTCACTTGCGGAGCCCTGCGTGGCATTGTTCCGCTTTGCCAGAGGACCTCGTGTTGCGTCATATCGCGTCTCGTCACTTGCGGAGCCCTGCGTGGCATCTTGTCCATCCGGCGTTGCGTTGCACCGCTTCATATTGCGCTGTCCGCTTAAGCATCGTAGTGCGTCGCGTCTTCTAAAGCTTTCCTGCGTCACGTTGCATCGTCCTGCGTCGCGTCGCCTGAGGAGCCCCACGTGTCTCTGCGCAGTGCCGCCTGAGGATCTTGTCTTCACACCGCCTGAGGAGCCCAGCGTCGATTCAGCAGAGCAGCCTTGCATTGCATCGCTGGAGAAGGCGTGTTGCGTCGCCTCACCTTTCTTTGCATCGTCCTGCGTCGCGTTGCCTGAGGAGCCCTGCGTTGCTTTGGCTGAGGAGCCTGCTGTCGCATCGTCCCGTGTCGCTTCGTCCCACGCCACCTGAGGACCCTGCGTTGCATCGCCGCGTCACATCAGCTGAGGAGCCCCGCTTGATGTCATCTTGCATTGCCTCAGGAGCCCAGCGCCACGTCACCTGAGGAGCCGCGCATCGCATCGTGCAGTGCCGCCTGAGGAGTCCCGTGTCACGTTGTCCCGCGCGGCCTGAGGAGACCCGCATTACGTCGCTGGAGAAGCCCCGCATTGTGTCGCATCACCTTGCGTTGCGTCACCTGAGGAGCCCCGCATGTCTCTGCGCAGTGCCGCCTGAGGATCTTGTCTTCACACCGCCTGAGGAGCCCAGTGTCGATTCAGCAGAGCAGCCTCGCATTGCATCGCTGGAGAAGGCGTGTTGCGTCGCCTCACCTTTCTTTGGATGGTCCTGCGTCGCGTCGCCTGAGGAGGCCTGCGTTGCAACGCATACTTGATCGTCGCGCCTTACCCCGTCGCATTGCTTCGTTCGCCTCCTGTTGTGTGCCCCCTGCTGCGCTGCCTGAGGAGCCGCACGTTGCGTCGGTTGAGGGGCATTGCCTTGTATCACGTTGCTGTGCGTTGCGTCGTACCGCGTCGCATCGCCTGCGGAGGCCTGCCTTGCTTAGTGTCGTACCGCGTCGCCTAGTTGCTCTTACCGCGCCGTCCAGTATGGCGTCGTAGCGTATCGCGTTGTCCCTCCTCGTGTTGCTGAGCAGCCGTGCAGCTCATCGCGTTGTTGCGCCCTGTGTTGCATCGTGCCATCCCGCATCACGGTGTACCACTTCTTATCGCGCCGCTCGTGTAGCATGGTAGTGTGTTCATCGCGTCGTCCCGCGTCGTGTTGCTGAGATGGTGTGTACCTCATTGCGTCGTTCAGCGGTTGGTCGTAGTGCGTCGTGTGTCACCCGAAGCATCCCCGCGTCCTGTTGCGTCGTCTAGCATGATATCGCCTGAGCAGCAGCGCGTCTCTTCGGGTCATCCAGCGTCGTGTCGTATTGCGTCACGTAGCCTGAGCGTCCCTGCGTTACGTCGTCCCGCACCACCTGAGGAGCCCCACATTGCGGCACCTGAGGAGCCCCGCGTTGCATCGTTCCGCTTTGCCAGAGGACCTCGCGTTGCGTCATACTGCGTCTCGTCACTTGCGGAGCCCTGCGTGGCATTGTTCCGCTTTGCCAGAGGACCTCGTGTTGCGTCATACCGCGTCTCGTCACTTGCGGAGCCCTGCGTGGCATTGTTCCGCTTTGCCAGAGGACCTCGCGTTGCGTCATACTGCGTCTCGTCACTTGCGGAGCCCTGCGTGGCATTGTTCCGCTTTGCCAGAGGACCTCGTGTTGCGTCATATCGCGTCTCGTCACTTGCGGAGCCCTGCGTGGCATCTTGTCCATCCGGCGTTGCGTTGCACCGCTTCATATTGCGCTGTCCGCTTAAGCATCGTAGTGCGTCGCGTCTTCTAAAGCTTTCCTGCGTCACGTTGCATCGTCCTGCGTCGCGTCGCCTGAGGAGCCCCACGTGTCTCTGCGCAGTGCCGCCTGAGGATCTTGTCTTCACACCGCCTGAGGAGCCCAGCGTCGATTCAGCAGAGCAGCCTTGCATTGCATCGCTGGAGAAGGCGTGTTGCGTCGCCTCACCTTTCTTTGCATCGTCCTGCGTCGCGTTGCCTGAGGAGCCCTGCGTTGCTTTGGCTGAGGAGCCTGCTGTCGCATCGTCCCGTGTCGCTTCGTCCCACGCCACCTGAGGACCCTGCGTTGCATCGCCGCGTCACATCAGCTGAGGAGCCCCGCTTGATGTCATCTTGCATTGCCTCAGGAGCCCAGCGCCACGTCACCTGAGGAGCCGCGCATCGCATCGTGCAGTGCCGCCTGAGGAGTCCCGTGTCACGTTGTCCCGCGCGGCCTGAGGAGACCCGCATTACGTCGCTGGAGAAGCCCCGCATTGTGTCGCATCACCTTGCGTTGCGTCACCTGAGGAGCCCCGCATGTCTCTGCGCAGTGCCGCCTGAGGATCTTGTCTTCACACCGCCTGAGGAGCCCAGTGTCGATTCAGCAGAGCAGCCTCGCATTGCATCGCTGGAGAAGGCGTGTTGCGTCGCCTCACCTTTCTTTGGATGGTCCTGCGTCGCGTCGCCTGAGGAGGCCTGCGTTGCAACGCATACTTGATCGTCGCGCCTTACCCCGTCGCATTGCTTCGTTCGCCTCCTGTTGTGTGCCCCCTGCTGCGCTGCCTGAGGAGCCGCACGTTGCGTCGGTTGAGGGGCATTGCCTTGTATCACGTTGCTGTGCGTTGCGTCGTACCGCGTCGCATCGCCTGCGGAGGCCTGCCTTGCTTAGTGTCGTACCGCGTCGCCTAGTTGATCTTACCGCGCCGTCCAGTATGGCGTCGTAGCGTATCGCGTTGTCCCTCCTCGTGTTGCTGAGCAGCCGTGCAGCTCATCGCGTTGTTGCGCCCTGTGTTGCATCATGCCATCCCGCGTCACGGTGTACCACTTCTTATCGCGCCACTCGTGTAGCATGGTAGTGTGTTCATCGCGTCGTCCCGCGTCGTGTTGCTGAGATGGTGTGTACCTCATTGCGTCGTTCAGCGCTTGGTCGTAGTGCGTCGTGTGTCACCCGAAGCATCCCCGCGTCGTGTTGCGTCGTCTAGCATGACATCGCCTGAGCAGCAGCGCATCTCGTCGGGTCATCCAGCATCGTGTCGTATTGCGTCACGTCGCCTGAGCGTCCCTGCGTTACGTCGTCCCGCACCGCCTGAGGAGCCCCACATTGCGGCACCTGAGGAGCCCCGCGTTGCATCGTTCCGCTTTGCCAGAGGACCTCGCGTTGCGTCATACCGCGTCTCGTCACTTGCGGAGCCCTGCGTGGCATTGTTCCGCTTTGCCAGAGGACCTCGCGTTGCGTCATATCGCGTCTCGTCACTTGCGGAGCCCTGCGTGGCATCTTGTCCATCCACCTGAGGACCCTGCGTTGCATCGCCGCGTCACATCAGCTGAGGAGCCCCACTTGATGTCATCTTGCATTGCGTCAGGAGCCCAGCGCCACGTCACCTGAGGAGCCGCGCATCGCATCGTGCGCTGTGGCCTGAGGAGTCCCGCGTCACGTTGTCCCGCGCGGCCTGAGGAGACCCGCATTACGTCGCTGGAGAAGCCCCGCATTGTGTCGCATCACCTTGCGTTGCGTCGCCTGAGGAGCCCCGCATGTCTCTGCGCAGTGCCGCCTGAGGATCTTGTCTTCACACCGCCTGAGGAGCCCAGTGTCGATTCAGCAGAGCAGCCTCGCATTGCATCGCTGGAGAAGGCGTGTTGCGTCGCCTCACCTTTCTTTGGATGGTCCTGCGTCGCGTCGCCTGAGGAGGCCTGCGTTGCAACGCATACTTGATCATCGCGCCTTATCCCGTCGCATTGCTTCGTTCGCCTGCTGTTGTGTGCCCCCTGCTGCGCTGCCTGAGGAGCCGCACGTTGCGTCGGTTGAGGGGCATTGCCTTGTATCACGTTGCTGTGCGTTGCATCGTACCGCGTCGCATCGCCTGCGGAGGCCTGCCTTGCTTAGTGTCGTACCGCGTCGCCTAGTTGCTCTTACCTCGCAGTCCTGTATGGCGTCGTAGCGTATCGCGTTGTCCCTCCTCGTGTTGCTGAGCAGCTGTGCAGCTCATCGCGTTGTTGCGCCCTGTGTTGCATCGTGCCATCCCGCGTCACGGTGTACCACTTCTTATCGCGCCGCTCGTGTAGCATGGTAGTGTGTTCATCGCGTCGTCCCGCGTCGTGTTGCTGAGATGGTGTGTACCTCATTGCGTCGTTCAGCGGTTGGTCGTAGTGCGTCGTGTGTCACCCGAAGCATCCCCGCGTCGTGTTGCGTCGTCTAGCATGACATCGCCTGAGCAGCAGCGCGTCTCGTCGGGTCATCCAGCATCGTGTCGTATTGCGTCACGTCGCCTGAGCGTCCCTGCGTTACGTCGTCCCGCACCACCTGAGGAGCCCCGCGTTGCATCGTTCCGCTTTGCCAGAGGACCTCGCGTTGCGTCATACTGCGTCTCGTCACTTGCGGAGCCCTGCGTGGCATTGTTCCGCTTTGCCAGAGGACCTCGTGTTGTGTCATACTGCGTCTCGTCACTTGCAGAGCCCTGCGTGGCATTGTTCCGCTTTGCCAGAGGACCTCGCGTTGCGTCATATCGCGTCTCGTCACTTGCGGAGCCCTGCGTGGCATCTTGTCCATCCACCTGAGGACCCTGCGTTGCATCGCCGCGTCACATCAGCTGAGGAGCCCAACTTGATGTCATCTTGCATTGCGTCAGGAGCCCAGCGCCACGTCACCTGAGGAGCCGCGCATCGCATCGTGCGCTGTGGCCTGAGGAGTCCCGCGTCACGTTGTCCCGCGCGGCCTGAGGAGACCCGCATTACGTCGCTGGAGAAGCCCCGCATTGTGTCGCATCACCTTGCGTTGCGTCGCCTGAGGAGCCCCGCATGTCTCTGCGCAGTGCCGCCTGAGGATCTTGTCTTCACACCGCCTGAGGAGCCCAGTGTCGATTCAGCAGAGCAGCCTCGCATTGCATCGCTGGAGAAGGCGTGTTGCGTCGCCTCACCTTTCTTTGGATGGTCCTGCGTCGCGTCGCCTGAGGAGGCCTGCGTTGCAACGCATACTTGATCATCGCGCCTTATCCCGTCGCATTGCTTCGTTCGCCTGCTGTTGTGTGCCCCCTGCTGCGCTGCCTGAGGAGCCGCACGTTGCGTCGGTTGAGGGGCATTGCCTTGTATCACGTTGCTGTGCGTTGCATCGTACCGCGTCGCATCGCCTGCGGAGGCCTGCCTTGCTTAGTGTCGTACCGCGTCGCCTAGTTGCTCTTACCTCGCAGTCCTGTATGGCGTCGTAGCGTATCGCGTTGTCCCTCCTCGTGTTGCTGAGCAGCTGTGCAGCTCATCGCGTTGTTGCGCCCTGTGTTGCATCGTGCCATCCCGCGTCACGGTGTACCACTTCTTATCGCGCCGCTCGTGTAGCATGGTAGTGTGTTCATCGCGTCGTCCCGCGTCGTGTTGCTGAGATGGTGTGTACCTCATTGCGTCGTTCAGCGGTTGGTCGTAGTGCGTCGTGTGTCACCCGAAGCATCCCCGCGTCGTGTTGCGTCGTCTAGCATGACATCGCCTGAGCAGCAGCGCGTCTCGTCGGGTCATCCAGCATCGTGTCGTATTGCGTCACGTCGCCTGAGCGTCCCTGCGTTACGTCGTCCCGCACCACCTGAGGAGCCCCGCGTTGCATCGTTCCGCTTTGCCAGAGGACCTCGCGTTGCGTCATACTGCGTCTCGTCACTTGCGGAGCCCTGCGTGGCATTGTTCCGCTTTGCCAGAGGACCTCGTGTTGCGTCATACTGCGTCTCGTCACTTGCAGAGCCCTGCGTGGCATTGTTCCGCTTTGCCAGAGGACCTCGTGTTGCGTCATATCGCGTCTCGTCACTTGCGGAGCCCTGCGTGGCATCTTGTCCATCCGGCGTTGCGTTGCACCGCTTCATATTGCGCTGTCCGCTTAAGCATCGTAGTGCGTCGCGTCTTCTAAAGCTTTCCTGCGTCACGTTGCGTCGTCCTGCGTCGCGTCGCCTGAGGAGCCCCACGTGTCTCTGCGCAGTGCCGCCTGAGGATCTTGTCTTCACACCGCCTGAGGAGCCCAGCGTCGATTCAGCAGAGCAGCCTTGCATTGCATCGCTGGAGAAGGCGTGTTGCGTCGCCTCACCTTTCTTTGCATCGTCCTGCGTCGCGTTGCCTGAGGAGCCCTGCGTTGCTTTGGCTGAGGAGCCTGCTGTCGCATCGTCCCGTGTCGCTTCGTCCCACGCCACCTGAGGACCCTGCGTTGCATCGCCGTGTCACATCAGCTGAGGAGCGCCACTTGATGTCATCTTGCATTGCCTCAGGAGCCCAGCGCCACGTCACCTGAGGAGCCGCGCATCGCATCGTGCAGTGCCGCCTGAGGAGTCCCGTGTCACGTTGTCCCGCGCGGCCTGAGGAGACCCGCATTACGTCGCTGGAGAAGCCCCGCATTGTGTCGCATCACCTTGCGTTGCGTCACCTGAGGAGCCCCGCATGTCTCTGCGCAGTGCCGCCTGAGGATCTTGTCTTCACACCGCCTGAGGAGCCCAGTGTCGATTCAGCAGAGCAGCCTCGCATTGCATCGCTGGAGAAGGCGTGTTGCGTCGCCTCACCTTTCTTTGCATCGTCCTGCGTCGCGTCGCCTGAGGAGGCCTGCGTTGCAACGCATACTTGATCGTCGCGCCTTACCCCGTCGCATTGCTTCGTTCGCCTCCTGTTGTGTGCCCCCTGCTGCGCCGCCTGAGGACCCGCACGTTGCGTCGGTTGAGGGGCATTGCCTTGTATCACGTTGCTGTGCGTTGCGTCGTACCGCGTCGCATCGCCTGCGGAGGCCTGCCTTGCTTAGTGTCGTACCGCGTCGCCTAGTTGCTCTTACCGCGCCGTCCAGTATGGCGTCGTAGCGTATCGCGTTGTCCCTCCTCGTGTTGCTGAGCAGCCGTGCAGCTCATCGCGTTGTTGCGCCCTGTGTTGCATCATGCCATCCCGCGTCACGGTGTACCACTTCTTATCGCGCCGCTCGTGTAGCATGGTAGTGTGTTCATCGCGTCGTCCCGCGTCGTGTTGCTGAGATGGTGTGTACCTCATTGCGTCGTTCAGCGCTTGGTCGTAGTGCGTCGTGTGTCACCCGAAGCATCCCCGCGTCATGTTGTGTCGTCTAGCATGACATCGCCTGAGCAGCAGCGCGTCTCGTCGGGTCATCCAGCGTCGTGTCGTATTGCGTCACGCCGCCTGAGCGTCCCTGCGTTACGTCGTCCCGCACCACCTGAGGAGCCCCACATTGCGGCACCTGAGGAGCCCCGCGTTGCATCGTTCCGCTTTGCCAGAGGACCTCGCGTTGCGTCATACCGCGTCTCGTCACTTGCGGAGCCCTGCGTGGCATTGTTCCGCTTTGCCAGAGGACCTCGCGTTGCGTCATATCGCGTCTCGTCACTTGCGGAGCCCTGCGTGGCATCTTGTCCATCCACCTGAGGACCCTGCGTTGCATCGCCGCGTCACATCAGCTGAGGAGCCCCACTTGATGTCATCTTGCATTGCCTCAGGAGCCCCGCGCCACGTCACCTGAGGAGCCGCGCATCGCATCGTGCGCTGTGGCCTGAGGAGTCCCGTGTCACGTTGTCCCGCGCGGCCTGAGGAGACCCGCATTACATCGCTGGAGAAGCCCCGCATTGTGTCGCATCATCTTGCGTTGCGTCGCCTGAGGAGCCCCGCATGTCTCTGCGCAGTGCCGCCTGAGCATCTTGTCTTCACACTGCCTGAGGAGCCCAGTGACAATTCAGCAGAGCAGCCTCACATTGCATCGCTGGAGAAGGCGTGTTGCGTTGCCTCACCTTTCTTTGGATCGTCCTGCGTCGCGTCGCCTGAGGAGCCCTGCGTTGCTTTGGCTGAGGAGCCTGCTGTTGCATCGTCCCGTGTCGCTTCGTCCCACGCCACCTGAGGACCCTGCGTTGCATCGCCTCACATGGCCCAAGGATCGCCGCGTCACATCAGCTGAGGAGCCCCGCTTGATGTCATCTTGCATTGCCTCAGGAGCCCCGCGCCACGTCACCTGAGGAGCCGCGCATCGCATCGTGCGCTGTGGCCTGAGGAGTCCCGTGTCACGTTGTCCCGCGTGGCCTGAGGAGACCCGCATTACATCGCTGGATAAGCTCCGCATTGCGTCGCGTCACCTTGCGTCGCGTCGCCTGAGGAGGCCTGCGTTGCAACGCATACTTGATCGTCGCGCCTTACCCCGTCGCATTGCTTCGTTCGCCGCCTGTTGTGTGCCCCCTGCTGCGCCGCCTGAGGAGCCGCACGTTGCGTTGGTTGAGGGGCATTGCCTTGTATCACGTTGCTGTGCGTTGCGTCGTACCGCGTCGCATCGCCTGCGGAGGCCTGCCTTGCTTAGTGTCGTACCGCGTCGCCTAGTTGCTCTTACCGCGCCGTCCAGTATGGCGTCGTAGCGTATCGCGTTGTCCCTCCTCGTGTTGCTGAGCAGCCGTGCAGCTCATCGTGTTGTTGCGCCCTGTGTTGCATCGTGCCATCCCGCGTCACGGTGTACCACTTCTTATCGCGCCGCTCGTGTAGCATGGTAGTGTGTTCATCGCGTCGTCCCGCGTCGTGTTGCTGAGATGGTGTGTACCTCATTGCGTCGTTCAGCGCTTGGTCGTAGTGCGTCGTGTGTCACCCGAAGCATCCCCGCGTCATGTTGCGTCGTCTAGCATGACATCGCCTGAGCAGCAGCGCGTCTCGTCGGGTCATCCAGCATCGTGTCGTATTGCGTCACGTCGCCTGAGCGTCCCTGCGTTACGTCGTCCCGCACCGCCTGAGGAGCCCCACATTGCGGCACCTGAGGAGCCCCGCGTTGCATCGTTCCGCTTTGCCAGAGGACCTCGCGTTGCGTCATACCGCGTCTCGTCACTTGCGGAGCCCTGCGTGGCATTGTTCCGCTTTGCCAGAGGACCTCGTGTTGCGTCATACTGCGTCTCGTCACTTGCGGAGCCCTGCGTGGCATCTTGTCCATCCGGCGTTGCGTTGCACCGCTTCATATTGCGCTGTCCGCTTAAGCATCGTAGTGCGTCGCGTCTTCTAAAGCTTTCCTGCGTCACGTTGCGTCGTCCTGCGTCGCGTCGCCTGAGGAGCCCCGCGTGTCTCTGCGCAGTGCCGCCTGAGGATCTTGTCTTCACACCGCCTGAGGAGCCCAGCGTCGATTCAGCAGAGCAGCCTCGCATTGCATCGCTGGAGAAGGCGTGTTGCGTCGCGTCACCTTTCTTTGCATCGTCCTGCGTTGCGTCGCCTGAGGAGCCCTGCGTTGCTTTGGCTAAGGAGCCTGCTGTCGCATCGTCCCGTGTCGCTTCGTCCCACGCCACCTGAGGACCCTGCGTTGCATCGCTGCGTCACATCAGCTGAGGAGCGCCACTTGATGTCATCTTGCATTGCCTCAGGAGCCCAGCGCCACGTCACCTGAGGAGCCACGCATCGCATCGTGCGGTGTGGCCTGAGGAGTCCCGTGTCATGTTGTCCCGCGCGGCCTGAGGAGACCCGCATTATGTCGCTGGGGAAGCCCCGCATTGTGTCGCATCACCTTGCGTTGCGTCACCTGAGGAGCCCCGCATGTCTCTGCGCAGTGCCGCCTGAGGATCTTGTCTTCACACCGCCTGAGGAGCCCAGTGTCGATTCAGCAGAGCAGCCTCGCATTGCATCGCTGGAGAAGGCGTGTTGCGTCGCGTCACCTTTCTTTGCATCGTCCTGCGTTGCGTCGCCTGAGGAGGCCTGCGTTGCTTTGGCTGAGGAGCCTGCTGTCGCATCGTCCCGTGTCGCTTCGTCCCACGCCACCTGAGGACCCTGCGTAGCATCGCCTCGCACGGCCCGAGGATCGCCACGTCGCATCAGCTGAGTAGCGCCACTTGATGTCATCTTGCATTGCCTCAGGAGCCCAGCGCCACATCACCTGAGGAGCCGCACATCGCATCGTGCGTTGTGGCCTGAGGAGTCCAGTGTCACGTTGTCCCGCGTGGCCTGTGGAGACCCGCATTACGTCGCTGGAGAAGTCCAGCGTTGCGTCACGTCGTCCTGCGTCGCGTCGCCTGAGGAGCCCCGCGTGTCTCTGTGCAGTGCCACCTGAGGATCTTGTCTTCACACCGCCTGAGGAGCCCAGCGTCGATTCAGCAGAGCAGCCTTGCATTGCATCGCTGGAGAAGGCGTGTTGCGTCGCCTCACCTTTCTTTGGATCGTCCTGCGTTGCGTCGCCTGAGGAGCCCTGCGTTGCTTTGGCTGAGGAGCCTGCTGTCGCATTGTCCCGTGTCACTTCATCCCACGCCACCTGAGGACCCTGCGTTGCATCGCCTCGCACGGTTGAAGGATCGCCACGTCACATCAGGTGAGGAGCCCGCTTGATGTCATCTTGCATTGCCTCAGGAGCCCCGCGCCACGTCACCTGAGGAGCCGCGCGTCACATTGTGTGATGTGGCCTGAGGAGTCCAGTGTCACGTTGTCCCGCGTGGCCTGAGGAGACCCGCATTACATCGCTGGAGAAGCTCTGTGTTGCGTCGCATCACCTTGTGTTGCGTCGCCTGAGGAGCCCCGCGTGTCTCTGCGTGGTGCCGCCTGAGGATCGTGTCTTCACGCTTCTTGAGGAGCTCAGCGTCGCTCCTCCTGAGAAGCTGTGTTGCGTCACCTCACCTTGGTTTGATTCACCAGAGGACGCCGTGTTGCATTATATAGTGTCTCATCGCTTGTGGAGCCCTGCGTTGCATCTTGTCTATCAGGCGTTGTGTCGTACCGCTTTATATCACGCTATCCATTTTAGCATTGTAGTGCATAGCATCTTCTAAAGGTTTCCTGCATCATGTTGCATCGTGCTGCATTGCATCGTCTGAGTAGCCGTACGTCTCATTGCGTCATTCCGATTCGCCTGAGTAGCTGTGCATCTTGTCATCCCGTGCTGTCCGAGGGACTTCGTGTTACGTTGTCCTGTGCTGCCTATAGCGCTCATTGTCGTATCAGTTGAGGTGCTCTGCGTCTCGTCGTCTTGTGTTGCCTGAGGAGTGCCGCATCCTGTCGCCTGAGGAGCTCCATATCACGTCGTCCTGCGCCACCTGGGTAGCCCTGTGTTGTGTTGGTTGAGGAGCCCGGTATCGTATCATCCCATGCCACCTTAGGAGACCTCTGTCGCATTGTCTAGTACTACCTGAGGATCCCAGTTCACATCACCTCTAGGAGCCCTTCTTCACTTCATACTGCAGTGCCTCAGGAGCCCTGCATCGTGTTGCCTGAGGAGCCTCATTTCGCATCGTGTGTTGTTGCCTGAAGAGCCCTCCTTCACACCTGCTGAGGAGCACCATGTTGCGTCGTCGAGCACCATGTTGCATCGTCCAGCACCACCTGAGGAGCCCCGCATTGCTTGGTTGTGTACCACCTGAGGACCCCACGTCACATCACCCTGCACTGCCGGAGGATGCCCACGTTGCATCACCTTACAAGTACTGTGTCACATCGTCCAGCACCACCTCAGGAGGTCCCCATGAAGTCGTTCCACATCAGCTGAGGAGACTTCCGTTGTGTCGCTGGCGAAGCCCCGCATTGCGTTGTGTCACCTTGCAGTGTGTTATAGTGTGTCGCGTCACCTGAGTAGCTCTGCATCTCATCGTGTCCTTGAGCGCCATGTTGTAGTACAACGAGTTGTGATGTCCAGCGGCCATCACGTCGACTGAGGAGTGTGCTGGTTTTGGCTGAGAAAGGGTTAATTCTCTTCCCTGTAGTGCCTGTAGTAGTGAGGGACCTTTCCAGCTTTTCATGCTCTGCCACATGGGCAAGAGGCCAGGAGGGGCAGGGCCACAGCCAAGACAGCTGACCCCAACTGGCCAATGGGATGTTCATTCCATACCATTTGATGCTATGACCAGTATATTAGCCGGGGCAATTGGCGTGTGGGTTAGGCGGTTGCAGCTCGGGGACTGGTAGTGTTGGGTTGGTGGGTGGTGAGCAGGTGCGTCACATGTGGTTTGTTTTGGTTGTTCATTCCCCCTTCCCCCCTGCCTGGGTTTCGCACCTGTCTCATAGTTTTCCTTTCTATTGCATTATTGTTTCTGTTATTGTTTTACTTTAATTATTAAACTGTTCTTATGTAAACCATGAGCTTTACCCTTCTGATTCTCTCCCCCATGCCGCTGGTGGGTGAGTGGCTTCCATGCAAGATCGAAATAACTGATATACTTCAAGGCCAGCATTTTAATAACAAATCTTTTAGGCAAAACATCTCTAATCACTGAAGAACACAGAAAACTACAAAAACCAACACCAATCTTTAACACATACTTCAAAATCAGCATGGTGTAGATTGGATAAACTAATATCGAGAACAGATGAATCAATGCTGTGACCAGCAGTTTTTGTTATCTCAAACTCATCGTGTCCCATGTTGGGTGCCAAAAAAGGACTGTCATGGTTTGGCACTTACGATTCTCTCCCCCATCCCACTGCGTTGGGGGAGTAAGCGAGTGGCTGTGTGGTGCTTAGTTGCTGTCTGGGGCTAAAGTAAGAAAACATGTGGTTGATATAAGAATAGTTTGATAATTAAAATAAGACAGTAATAGTAATAATAGCAGTAATAATAATAATGATATAATGAAAAGGAAAATAACTAGAGAGGGGGAGGTGGAACATTGGAAGGGGGGAAATACAACAAACAACAAGTGATGCAACCACTCACTACCCACCGACTGATGACGCCGATACCCAAGCCGCAATCGCTGCTTCCCCCAGCCATTCCCCCCAGTTAACATACTGGACATGAAGTCATGCTATATGGAATATCCCTTTGGGCAGTTTGGATGTCTTGGCTGTGCCCCCTCTGCTCCCGGCTTCTTGTGCACCCGGCAGAGCATGGGAGGCTGGAAAAGTCCTCGACTAGTACAAGCATTACTTAGTAACAACTAAAACATCAGTATGTTATCAATATTACACTAATTCCAAATCGCAGCAGAGCTATAGTGAAGACAATTAACTCTATCCCAGCTAAAACCATGATAGAAGGTGAGGACCAGCAATAGGTTTTAGTCCTAGCACCTTTCATGTGCAAGCAATCGCTGGAAGGCTTTAATTTCAAAGCTGGGCTCTGGCGAGAGTGAGAGTGAGTGTTAGGTCCTTTGGGAGAGATAGGCAAGCGCAGAGCCCCAGTGTTTGTGTGCTGTGAAATAGCTGTCAAGAGAAGGGGAGGACAGTAATAGCTTTTAGCCTTGGCATGCGTGGGAGCAATCCCTGGATGGCTTCAGTTTCGGAGTTGGGCTCTCACGAGAGTGAGAGTGAGTGTTGGGACCATTGGGAGACTAGGTAAGCACAGAGTCCCAGTTTTGGACCAGCTGTGAAAGGGCTGCCAGGGAAAGGGAATATCAGCAGTAGCTTTTAGTCCTGGCACCTTCTGACTGAGAGCATTCCAGATAGAAATCGCTGGGTATGTTCTATTTGAGAGCTGGGCTATGGCTAAATGGAGAGATTGTGTTGGGAGTATTTAAATTGTTTGAAATAAATATTTTACTAACTTGTATTCTGCTGGCAGTGTTCATATATGTGTGTATGTAGCACCACCACTTGCCCCTGCCTCCCTGCCCCCAAGAAAAAAAAAAACAATCAAAAATTCCACCCCTCACTGAAACTGTAGTCCAGTTCTGGACTTCTTGTATGCTTTTTAACAATGAGTCATTTTCCTTCAGGAAAAGTGGATCCAGATGCCTATCTTGTGTCACTTAACTGCTCAATACCCAGATTTCTTGTAAACCTCAGCTACTCAGGTCACATTCTCTGTCAGTGATGGAATAAGAATTTCAATTAAGATGGACAGATATCTGCCTGCTGATGAGATTTTATCTGGGAGATCACAGATGGCCTTCAGCTTTGAGGATCAAATTTAACAATGATTCTAAATGTGAGCTAGAAATAGCTTCCCCCCACACTTGACAAGCTTCAAAGTTTTTAAATGAATTGGCCTCTATATTTCTTATACCTCTCTTGTCATAGCTAGCTCAAGAGGACTACCCACAGGTGTAAGTTTAGGCATGTGTCAGAGACTTTGGAGGACTGAAGGGATGTTGATGAATAGTAAGGCGAGATTTCCATCCTAAAAGAATAAACTTGTGGATTTATTCTGAGCTGAATCAAAGTGATTTGTGTTCGTGTTTGTCTGTCAATCCTGAAAAGTGTCACACATGTCTAATGCTGGACCAAGTGCTTTCTGGGGAGGATGGCATGGTAGGCTGGCCTTCCAATCCTGAGAATGACTCTCAGAGGGGGTCTGGTTTTCTAGAGCCAATGAATTCTTCTGCAGAATTCCACCCCTGCATGATTTAATCTTGGTTCTGCAGAGCTTGTAATCAGAGGGATGCCTGCGTCTTTGCTGGTGGGATATGTGGGTGTTGAGAGCTCAGCTGTGCCTGTGATGGTGGCTGCTGGTGTGGTTCCTGGATTCACATATTGATGAAATCTGAGCACAGCCTCTGTTAACAGCTGTTGTCAGTTCATAGGAAAATCAAATGCTGAGGCTGAACTACTTAACCTGAAACTGCTTTTGTTTTCAGGGAAAATGCTGCATGAGATTAAAAGCCTTGTCTTTGAGGAGCCAAAGTATTGGCTGGATTTTATCTCTATTTGGAGAAACTTTCATGGGCATGAGGGGAAAAAAGACTTTGTCTCTCAAGAAAACTGGTTGCCTCGAAGAGAAAATCAGAAGAAGAGAGAAATATTGCAACTAAAAGGCAGAAACAGAACAAGTGAGGGAGGCTGTGTCTGAGGAGTGTCAAGTGGAAGACAGAGAGAGGTGTGTGATACCAGAGAGAAAGAGCTAGCAGGACTACCAGACCTTCATTAGCAGACCCTTCCAAAAGTAGTGGAGAGAAACCTATCGTGGCAGACAGTGTAAAAGACCATGCAAAATCAAAATGTGCTGCTTCAGTGGGCTCTGGTTCCCCAGGAGGGTGGTGCACTCCTTGGAGGTATCCTGGGAGGTGGATCTTGGTCCTTGGGAGAGAGTGGTGTAGAGATCTCCAGGGGCCCCTTCCATCCAGCACTCTTCTCATCTATAATATCTTCTTACTGTGAGGAAAATAAAAAAACCCCACCAAGTCCTGTGTAGCTGCAATTTATGTAGATTTCTCTTACTTTAAGATAACAGTAGTTTAACTAGATTGGCTTTTTCCTTCTAAAGCCAGTACCTTGCGAAGGTGGGACACATGAGCCTGCCAACATGAATGTTTGCTTAAAATTGTGCTGAGTGTTTGAACTTTCATACTCTGAAGGTAGTCAGAGCTTTCTAGATGCCATAAAAGCATTAAAGTTGTGAATTGCTATTGTGCATTCGCAGGTTTTCTCTTAAGTAATCTAGTTTACCACTGTCAGAAATATTTTTTGCGTGTGATATGTAATTCTAAAATGACGACAACCTTTGTTGTAACTTGGGCAGAACTTGAACTCCAGCTTCCCGTGCTCTAGCTGAGTGATAGCCATTTTGTCCTGCGTTGTGTTTGCTCTGCCCCTTGCTTGCTCACTGTGCCCTGTTGTACCTCTTCTGGTTTTGTATAAATTGTTCTCCTATGGATAAAAAGAGACTGTTTCTTTTCCCAGGTATTTCTAAGGATTGTGCGGTCAAGGATGTAATCTGTAGTTTTCTTAATTTTGCTATTTTTAGTGCCAGTGACTGTTCTTCCCCCTTGCAGGTGATCAGAAGAGCCATCAGTGTAGCGCTTGTGAAGCAGTGTGCGTGGCAGGCTGATCTGCGGGACCCTGATCTAGAGGTAGTCCTGCTTGTCTGCCAGATGGCCTATTACGATAATTGTCCCTGATATCTTTTCTCTTGTTCTCCACTCCCTTCGCATTCAGGACCATGGCCTTTCCCTCTTTGTCTTTCTGCTGCTGAATTTAACCACAAATCATCTGGTAGCACTGAGCAAAGATTTTTGGTAGCCACTGTGTGCATGCCTTCCAAAGTACTTAATACCAGAACAGCCAGCATGGGCCTGTATGTGAGGGGAGGGATCCATACAGGTGATGTCTCAGGATCCAGCACGCTTACAAACTGCTGGGCTCTGACTGTTGAAAATGGAGATCGCCTGAGCCATTGGGCAGCTAGTTTAGCCTCTGTAGGGGAAGAGAGCAAAGTTGTATTCTTGAGGAACTCAACTTGAGAATGTCATTTATGGAAGTCTGCTCCTAGCTCCTGTCCATGACAAGCAGCTTGCTTAAGACACCCTCCATGGTGCCAGCTGTCTGGAGACCTTGGAGAAGATTCATTGCTCTTGACAAGCTGTTTCTCCATCCCTGTGCTTGGTGTATGGAAGCTGGTCTCAGCACTCATGCTGGGAGGTCTAGGACTGCCTGTAATAGCTCTGAGTTCATCTACTGGCGCTGGTTTCCCCAGGCTATGCATGAAACGTGGCTGCTTTGAGCCTCAAGTGGGCTCTTGTTCTCATCCAGATTTTTGCTCTGAAACCATTCAAGTGCTGAGGACTGGGGTATTTCAAAAGCATCATGTTTCTCTTTGGGCTTCCTGGGGAGGGATTGCTGTAATGCAAGAACTGTTGGGGAACTCGGTCTTCTTTTGGGATGCTCTCTATGGGACAGGAGGAGAATTTGAGTTGCCTGTATTTCTGGAAGGATTACCTATGTCTGCCTTCCATCTGAAATACTGCTTAGTGGCACTCATTTTTGTTAGTTTTTTGTTTTGGTTTGTTGGTTGGTTTACGGGGTTTTTTTTTAAGCTCTCTGTGTGTGAATAGATGAGTGCTAGTAGCTAATATATGGTGAATAATCTTCTCCTGGTCAGGGTAATTGGTCTTATTATTAAAAATACCCATTCAGTGTTACAACAGTTGGTTCCCTTGAAGATTCAAGTGCTTGCTGATGGATTCCTGGCTGATCCTTTCCCAACTTGCTTAAATATTAAATCCTCTTTAAAGTGTCACGCAGATTACCTAGTGTGATTTCTTCCAATTAATCATAATTATCTAAGGCATACATTTTTGTTCTTTTGAACTAGGATCAGAAATTCATAGAGGCATTGTCTGTGGCTGGTTTAAATGAGTTAAAGCTATTGTTGTGTCAGGTTGAGAGTTTCTAATGTTATTTTTTCCCCTTGCAGATCTTTGTACATCTTAATGACATTCACTCTGTGGTCGGGATTCCTCTTTTCAGGTAGGCATTCTCCTCACCAGATTGGCTGCATCAGAACAGGCATAATTTCTAAATAGTTTTGCTGTCCACTGTGCAAATTTATCTTCTGGTTTAATATTCACTGGACTGTCACATTAGTCTTGTGGTCTGTCTGGAGCTTATCTTGGCGTGTAGGCCACACTTTGCAGAGGGTTATGGATAAAAGCAGACCGTGATTTCTATCTGTAGATCTGTCCAGTTCATTTGTTCTTTCATATTATATTGGCTTTTCTGGGTGGTTGTACCAGTATCTTATGTGGATATTTTGTTGCTTGAAGGCTTCCATTGGCAAACAGTGTATTAAAACAGCAGGACTGCAGTCAATAGTTGTGTGAGGCATGGCATCTCTGTCTGAAATCAGTGTAAGTGAATATTCATGGCAAAGATGAAGAGTCCCAAGTGAAGAGTAGGTTACTACTTGTCAGACCTGGAAGCTTTGAAGAAGTGTGGTGATTTTAATGCCTCATCCTCTAATGCATGTGGACAGAGTTTGCTTTATCTGTGATCAGAGTGCACTGTCACCTGCTGTTCAACCAGATATCTGCTGTAATCCCAGGTCCTTCTCTGTAGAGGTGTAATACCTTGTAAGAATATATGTCTAAATGGAAAGATTTTTTCACTGTCCAGGCTTCAAACCTTCTCTGGGGTAGTTCTCCCAAGGGAAAACAGAAGCAAGTGTGATGTTTTCCACAGATTACTTTGGTACCAACATCCATCTGTAGTCCAGTCATAATTTGTTTCCCTAAATGTCACTTCAAGGCTAGATGCATTAATGCATTGACTTTAGTGAAACTATTAATGCTTTTTACTATACTCTCTTACAGGCAGGTTTGGCCTAGAAACCAGTGATTGTTGTTACCTATAGTGAATTCAGTGGGAGTGTGTTAGGTAAACCGTACATCCCTGAGTAAACTCCATCCTGTCTGTCTTGCTTGGGGTGCAATAACCCCTTTATTTTTGTAGGCGGGTGCCTTTGTGCTGGATCCCATGTGTGGGCTAGGAAAAATACTGCTGGAAGCTGCCAAAGAGTGGCCCATAAGTATCACAGTCACAATAAGCAGGACCTTTGCAAGATGGCTTGTAGTTGCATCAGGAAGAATCTATACTACAGTTATACTGAAGTCCATTACTGGAAAACTGGAAAAGTCTTAGAGGTAGCATGGCTGTCTAGCTAGCTGGGGTATTGCTCTTAGGGCATAGACTCAATATTTCTGTAAAATACAAGTGTCTTGAGCAGACCAGAAGATAAAAGGAGTGAAGATAGCACATACTTCCCCCATTCCACTGTCCTCTGGGTCTGTGTATTGCTCTGTGTAATGGTATGAGATCTTGCAGCAGGGGGTTTGCCTTGGAAGGTCTGTGCAATGAGGCAGTTCTGAGAAGGGTTTATAAAACACCTGGATGTCAACAAAATTACTTCTCTTTTTTCCTCTGAACAGGAAGCCTGTTACTGGGGTGCTGGTATAAGTGATTCACAGTTATTCACATAAATAAGATGGAATTAACTTAAAGCTTCTGTGAAAGGTATGTCTGTAGGCTTTCCAAGTGAGACATGTTTGAAGTGGTTTTTGTAGTTCTGGGATTATACAGGTAGTGAGGTTCTCTTGAGGTGGTGTGTAGCAGAGCTGACTCTCAACAAATCGCTGAGTAGTGACTCTGTAGTGCTAATGAATGGACAATTATTTGTTCTTCCCTCCCTGCCCATAGGAACTTTGGGAAGAATAAACTCAGCAGAAGAAAATGAAAATAATAGTTGTCAGACATGGGCAGTAGTTGTCTGTCTTAATCACAGAATCACAGAATGGTAGGGGTTGGAAGGGACCTCTGGAGATTATCTTGTCCAAGCCCCCTGCTTGAGCAGGGACATCTAGAGCAGGGGCACAGGAACACGTCCGGGCAGGTTTTGAATATCTCCAGGGAAGGAGACTCCCCAACCTCTCTGGGCAGCCTGTTCCACTGCTCTGTCACCCTCACAGGAAAGAAGTTTCTCCTCATATTGAGGTGGAACTTCCTGTGTTCCAATTTGTGCCTGTTGCCCCTTGTTCTGTCATTGGGCACTATTGAAAAGAGCATAGTCCCATGGTCCTGACACTCACCCTTTAGATATTTATAGGTATTGATGAAATCCCCCCATAGTCTTCTCTAGGCTGAACAAACCCAAGTCTCTCAGCCTTTCCTCATAAGGTAGATGTTCCAGTCCCCTGATCTTCTTTGTAGCTCTCCGCTGGACTTGCTTAAGCAGTTAATGGTAAACATGTGAATACCACGAAGATTACATAGCATGTGAGAGTTTTTTGTGTCTAATGGGAACACACAGCAAGGACAAATCCAGATAAAATGTAGATTGTAACTTAAATGTACCAAAAGAGTAATAGTGGGGACTCCATAAGCTCAGTGTTGAATTGCTGATGTTTTGCATGTTTTTACAAATACATTAACAACATAAAGAGAATCAAAGAGAACTTCCATCCTGTACTGGATGCGGAGGTGAACACTGCCACTGAGGATAAGGAAAAGGCTGTGGTACTAAATGCCTTCTTTGCCTTAGTCTTTAACCATCAGACCACTTATTCCCAGGGTATTCAGGCTCCTGAGGTGGAAGGCAGGGACAGGGAGCAGAATAAACCCCCCATAATCCAGGAGGAAGCAGTTTACAACCTGCTGAGCCACCTGGACACTCACAAGTCCATGGGGTCAGATGGGATCCACATGAGAGTACTGAAGGAGCTGGCAGAGGAGCTCGCTGAGATGTAACCAGGGTGATGAAGTTAATCAACCATAGATGCTATCCAACTGAACATTAAGTCTGGGGACAACCAGTGTATTCTTTGATCTGTATTTTAGTCATTAGTTAATCATTAATGTGAATGAAACAATAGACAATGTGTTTCTGTCAGAACCCCTCTTTTAAGGCTCAAAGCCTAATTTTTAGGTCCCAAACCCTCACTCTTAGTGCTTAGGGTCCAAACCTCTGTTTTAAGGATTAAAGCCTCACTTTTAGGTAGCAATGATTCAGGGTATAAATGGTTGGGCGTTGCTAATGCAATCTAGTGTATCTCAACAAATGCTGGGGCCCAGAGCCAAAACTTAGCCAGGATAATGAGGTAGCCTTAACAGGAACAGCCTGCACGACGACTAAAACTTGTTGCTTTGGGGGAGTCAGAAAGGTTTCAAGATAAGAAGCGCCTAAACAAATTTACGACAACATTTGACCTTAGAAGAAGCAGATGTACAGAACCATAAAGATAAGGAACTGCAGAGCAAAACACTAAACCAGAACAGACCATCCCTCAAGGACAGTATATACTTGATCTCAGAACTGAGTTTGCGCAAAAGCAAGGGTTAACTAGCGGACACAGTGAGGAAGAGTATATCCTTCATCCAGAGACCCCTGATGACCATCCAGAGACACCAACAGGCATGTGCAAAGGACATTTGCATATGATGAATAATCTTTTATCGGAAAACTAATGAATATGTATATGGAGCATGTACTTAACTGGCACAATGAGATCTGACGGTATGCACGTTAGGAGGAGCGATCCCCCGTGTATCCAGCACCGTGAATAAAGAATGCCTGTCTTTTAACACTACATTGGTATTATGAGGTTTATTCCTGATTTTGGTGATAGAGCCACTCTCCATCATTTATCAGCAGTCCTGGTTAACAGGGAGGTCCCAGGTGACTGGAGGCTGTGCAATGTGATGCCTGTCTACAAGAAGGGCCGGAAGGAGGATCTGGGGAACTTCAGGCCAGTCAGCCTGACCTCAGTATGGGGTAAGATTATGCAGTGATACATCTTAAGTGTGCTCACCAGGCAAGTGCAGGACAAGAGGATCAGGCCCAGCCATCATAGCTTCATGAAAGGCAGGTCCTGCCTGAACAACCTAATCTCCTTCTATGACCGGGGGACCTACCTAGTGGATGAGGGAAAGGCTGTGGATGTTGTCTACCTGGATTATAGCAAAGCCTTCGACACTGTCTCCCACAGCATCCTCCCAGCGAAACTGCTGTCTCACGCTTAGACAAGTGTAGTCTTCACTGGGTAAAAAACTGGCTGGATGGCCAAGCCCAGAGAGTTGTGGTGAACAGAGTTATATCCAGTTGGTGGCCAGTCATGAGAGGTGTTCACCAGGGCTCAGTTTCGGGGCCAGTCTTGTTTAATATCTTTAGATGAGGGGATTGAGTGCACCCTCAGTAAGTTTGCAGACAGCACCAAGTTGGGCGGGAGCATTGATCTGCTCAAGGGTAGGAAGGCTCTGCAGAGGGATCTGGACAGGTTGGATTGTTCCGCCAAGGTCAATTGTATGACGTTCAACAAGGCCAAGTGCTAGGTCTTGCACTTGGGTCACAACAACCCCACGCAACTCTACAGGCTTGTGGAAGAGTGGCTGGAGGGCTGCCTGGCAGAGAAGGACGTGGGAGTGTTGGTTGACAGCTAGTTGAATATGAGCCAGCAGTGTGCCCAGGTGGCCAAGAAGTCCAACAGCAACCTGGCTTGTATCAGGAATAGCGTGGCCAGCAGGACTAAGGAAGTGATTGTGCCCCCGTACTCGGCACTGGGGAGGCCGCACCTTGAATACTGTGTTCAGTTTTGGGCCTCTTGCTACAAGAAGGACATTATGTTGCTGGAGGGTGTCCAGAGAAGGGCAACAAAGCTGATGAAGGGTCTGGAGAACAAGTCTTATGAGGAGCGACTGAGGCAGCTGGGATTCTTTAGTCTGGAGAAGAGGAGGCTGAGGGGAGACTGTATTGCTCTCTACAGGTGCCTGAAAGGAGGTTGTAGTGAGGTGGGTGTTGGTCTCGTCTCCCAAGTTACTATTGATAGGATGAGAGGAAATGGCCTCAAGTTGCGTCAGGGGAGGTTTAGATTGGATATTAGGAAAAATGTCTTTACTGTAAGAGTGGTCAGGCATTGGAACAGGCTGCCCAGAGAGGTGGTGGAGTCACCATCCCTGGAGGTATTTAAAAGATGTGTAGATGTGTCACTTCAGGGCATGGTTTAAGGAGGCCTGGGGGTGTTGGTTTGATGGTTGGACGTGATGATCCTAGAGGTCTTTTCCAACCTTAATGATTCTATGATTCCATGCTTCTATGCCTTTTTCCTGGAAGAGGGTATTTGTTTGCTCTCAGTTCATGAGCTAGTCTACGGAGAAGGTAATAATTTTATGACCTTACTCTGGACCTCAAAGACTGGGTCTAAATTAGTCCTATACAAAATTTATGACAGATAAAAGCTGGGTGTTTTTCCCTGTGCATAGGTGATGAAGTACGCATATTTTTTTCCCTTGCAAGAATTATTTCTTACCAGAATGGTAAGAAATATTATTATTTATTTTTTATAAGAATATATATAGCTTTATCCCTTACTTCAAATCTTTGATTTGGCTTGGCTTCTAGGATAATGGAAGGTTCTTTATGTCAGGCTTTTCTAATACTGAACGAGTAATAGGTGTCTTTGTCACTGGTCCGAAGCTGTTATTTCTGCATGTTTTGAGAAGGACTGTAGGTAATTTGTTCTTCCATTTGTAGATAAAATGGTTGTGCTGCAACTGTTGGCCCAAGGATAGTCCAAGAAACCTCTCCAGTTAGTTCTGGAAAGTCTGATGTAGAATCACAGCAGGGTTTAGGTGGGAAGGGACTGTTGGAGGTCTTTAGTCTTGTCATCAGCTTGGAGCAGGGCTCACACAAAGCTGGGTCAAGTTGCTCAGGGCCTTGTCTAGTCGAGTTTTGAGCCTCCAGAGGGATGGAGAACCCATAATCTTATCCTTTTCAGATGCTGGCTACCCTCTGGCCAGCACAGCCTGGTATGTGGCTGGCCTTTATCACCACAAGGGTGCACTGCTGCCTCATCGTCAAGAAAACTGACTGTTCCCAGGATGTAGAAACTCTGGGGAGATACTTCAAAGACACTAGCTTGGACAAAATCCTAGTGATGGTGGCTGTAACCGTATTCTTCAGGGGAGAAAAAGGGGATGGAGAGAAATTTAACATGTGGTTCTTTGCCATTCATACTTGTCTATCTGAACATCTCTGCTAAATAACGTGTTTGCAAGCTTAGCTCTTTTGCATTTTGCTTGTAAAGATGTACTGTGTGTTGAGAAGCAGCAATCAGTTTGGAACTATGCAGTTCCCTGTTAGGAGAGTCATACTCTCATACCATCAGTAACAAACACATCTCCAGTAACAGGGAATCTACAAGCTAAACCACACTCTCATGCATTTGTCTCTTCCCAGTCTGCATTGGGTTGGTGGCTTCGTAGTGCTATTTGTGAGGATAAGTACAGACAGAATCTGAGTGCATAACCTGTGAAAGAGCTGGGAGACAGTTTTGTAAGGTGAATAGGGGTATAGCTGCTGTTCATTTTTCAGATAGGCAGATGTAAGACATGCCTTTATTCTGCTGCACAGCTCTGATGCTGTGATTTCACATATTCTGTTTGGGAAGACGTTCAAGATGACAAAAGACATACAGCTCCTACCAGGTATTCTCCAGGAAATGGAGAGGTACATGTGGCGTTTGACATGCTTGGATTTTGGTGTAAATGTCATGATTGTTTGTGATCCTAAGTGTTCAGTCAGCTTCAGGTTTGCTTTTTTCCTATTGCTCTCCAGCTCTGTAATCTGATCCTGTAATCAGGGTGTGAAAGTCTGAGTCCTTTACTTGTCCCTTAAAGGTTGTTGTGGCTTGTCTTGCAAGCTCTGGAATTGCTGATGGCAGTGCAAGCTGACAAGGAATGAGCTTGTTGTGTGAACTACACTCACAAATATTTTTTTACAACGCATGATGGTGACAGAAAGGAGAAAGAGGAGAGGATGCCCTAGACCAACAAAGCACGGCTGGGCAAATAAAGAAATAATCCTTTCTCAGAGGAGGTCTGTTTGTTTAAAATCATAGGCTTTCCTTTTGGGTTCACAATTAAGCTTTTACCAGCCTGCCTTGGCAGGAAGAATCTCAGACCAGAAAATGGTGGTATGCATTTTCCTTTCTAACAGTGGCTACTGGAATATCCAGCTAGCTACCTGGTCTGCTTTTAGATGCCTCTTTTCATCTCTCACCCTGTCATTTTGTGGCAGAGTTGAGCCAAGCTAATAGTGGTCTGCTTCTAACAGGCAGTTCAAACCATCTGCCCCTTTATTTAATTTCTTGGCTGAAAACAAGCCCTATCTGTATGATTGGTCTTTAATGGGTGTTCCTCTTGCTTACTCAATGCAGGAATGTGATGGAAGGATGGTGAGGAAGGTGAGGTAGCTCCACAGAATGGCAGGGAAATCTTGTATCAGCTTACACTGATCATCCTGCCCTCTGTCTGTGCTTGTCTTCTGGTCTCATTTGCTCTGTTGTGCCATCCTAAGCAAAATATTTCCTTGGGAAGGTGGAGGTGACGAAGGGACTATTACCATGAGAGTTCCACCAGTAATACTGTTCAGTCCACTTGTGGCAAACTGGGCCAGGATAGTCCTAAGGCCAAGTGTAATATTTGCTCATGTACTAAGAAAAAATGGATTGCAAACAGTGGTTAATTTTCCTCTGTTTCCTGAGTTTGAAAGCCATTAAGGATCAATGGAACATTGTAAGGACAGACCTCTTAAAGTTTCCAAAGGGAAAGGCCAGCTTCAGAATTGCCTTACCAACCTGAGAAGCTCTTGCTGCCCTGGCAAGCTGTTCCTTTGTAGACTGATGGGGGGCTCACGCAACCCAAAAACAGGGTTTGAAGGTGGTACTGCCCTCAATCCTTGGAAGAATACTAAGAGTGAAAAAAATGGGTCCATATGCCTTGCTAATCAAATGGAAAGAACTCCCAAGGTCAGAAATGTTTGGGAGTCAGGATAGGGTCCAGTTGTCCCATTTAGGAAAAAGTTATAAAGATAAGGAATTTAAATTCCATTTGGAGACATCGCTTACCAAGTTGAGCCATGACCTTTAACATGCTTATGTGTTTTATCGAAGGCAGCTGGCGTCTGAAGTCTCAGCAGTGTTGAGTTCTGCACAGACAAAAAATGCCAGACAGGATGAACACCTAACCTTTATTTTTCCTGCAATTGCCAGAGTATTTTGTGTTGGAGGCACTATTGTATTGCTGCTGAGCCAAGATCTCTGCAAGTGTGTGGTTTAGCCCCAGCCATCAACCAAGTACCACACAGCTGCTTGCTCATTTCCCCTCCCCCCCCCCCCCCCCAGCAGGGTGGAGGAGAGAATCAAGAGAGTAAAAGTGAGAAAACTCGTGGGTTGAGATGAAGACAGTTCAATAGGTAAAGCAAAAGCCGTGCACGCAAGTAAAGCAAAACAAGGAATTTATTCACTACTTCCCATGGGCAGGCAGGTGTTCAGCCATCTCCAGGAAAGCAGGGCTCCATCACGTGTAAAAGTTACTGGGAAGACAAATGCCATCACTCCAAATGTCCACCCTTTCCTCCTTCTTCCCCCAGCTTTATATACTATGCATGGCATCATATGGTATAGAATATCCCTTTGGTCAGTTGGAGTCAGCTGTCCTGGCTCTCAGCTTCTTGTGCACCCAGCAGAGCATAGGAAGCTGAAAAAGTCCTTGTCTAATGTAAGCACTACTTAGCAACAACTAAAACGTGTCCACATTATCAAGACTGTTTTTAGCACAAATCCAAAACATAGCCCCATACTAGCTACTCTGCAGAAAATTAACTCTATCACAGCCAAAACCAGGACAATGGCATTACCAAGTGCACTTAAAATGAGTCTCCTAATGCCATTTCTGGTGGCACAAGTGAAACCACCAGTACAAAAGCCCTGAATATTGATGGGAATTCTTCCTCCTTGGTAAATGGTGTTGAAGAATCCTTTCTCAGCAGCAGACAGATGCTTTTTGGGTCTCTGGTGCCAAATGGCATCTATAGAGTTAGTCTTGGAGAGATGTATACTTTCATATACAAATACAGGAAGGCCTCGACTGCTGGGAATCAATAGTTTTCTTGCATTGTGCCTAAGTGAACTTGAATCCTGATACACCTGAAAAGCAGCATGGCAGTGATCCGGTGGAACCCTGCTGATGCAAACAAACCCTGTGCCATTTATTAGCTCACCTCACTTTCTTTGGATGTCCTAAGGAGTTGCTTTTTCTCTCTTCAGCTTTTAGGAGAGGTGGAAAGTGCCTACTAGTTTTTCAGATGTTGTTACTGTAAAATAGTGTGATGAGACAAGAGTCTTTAAATCCTTGTTTAAGTAAAGCCTCTCAGTATCAGGAGGAGTTTCTTTGGGAGAGAAATTCTTTGTTTGCAGAACTGCAAAAATAAATGTGGTAATAAATGTAAACGGATTTTCACTTCAGCAATATTTTTAGGAAGTACATCTTGTCTGAAGAAGCCTCTAGCTCTTTTCAAGGGCTGGATGTATGCTTTACCATTTGCCTTCAGTATTTGAAGCTTGTTTCTGATGAGTTTGAAATGTTGCTGTTAAGATCTCTTGGAGTAGAAAATAAAATATTTAAATATTTAATAAACTATTAATTCTTTGCAGCATTTGCATGTATCTAATGGGTATGCTTTAGCTTTTTAGGGTAGAGAGACTTATTTCTATCAAAAATAATGCTTTTCCTCACTTGATAACATTACTCCAAGGGCACAATGTGGAAGATAGAAAAACTTGCCAAGTAGATGAACAATTAAAAGTGGCTTCTACCTGCAAAGAGCACACGGAAAAATTCTGAAAAGACAAAGAGCATAGCAGTTCTTTTACTCTATGCAAAAGGTATTTGGAGGGGGAGGATAGTCTAATTCAAGGCTTTCCCATGACCGCTGAGCTGACAGTGAAGTATTTTTAAAGATAATTACTTCAGATTGCTTTCAGATGCTATTTTGGACAAGCATGTGCAACTTGGCAAGCTGGGATAGACTTGTGCATTGTGTTCCTCTGCTGTGATTAGTATGGAGATAAGATTAGTGTGTCTGGGGTTTGGTGGTAGGTTGTTTGTGTTTTCTTTTTTTTTTTTTTTGCTTTCTTTTGGTTCTTTTTCTTTATTCTGACACAGTGTTTTGGCTGGGATGGCGAAGAGATTTTAATCTTAAGGCTAATTGTATTTCAAGAGACTAAAACTTACTGTTGTTGAAAACTGATTGTGGAGCCCCCCCAGTTTTAGGTAATGCTGTGGTATCTTTTCAATACAGTTGTAGTGCCTATGGGAAGGGGCCTCTGGTGGCCTCCAGCATCCCTGTTGGAGCAGCCTGTTGCCAATGCTAGATCATGTTAGCTGGGGCTTTATCTAGCCAAGTCTTAAACCTCCAAGGATGGAGATCCCTGCCTCTCTGGGTACATATCCCAGGGGACACCACCCTTCTGGGGAAGAAGCTTTCCTTACATGGGAGCCTCCCAAGCTGCAATCTGTGGCTGTTGTCCCTCACTGCATTGATGCTGCAGGCACTGTAATGTCTATAACTGCCTTTCAAGCACTCACAGGCACCTGGTAGATGCCCCCTCTGCCTCCTTTTCACCAGACTACCCAAGCCCAGCTCCTTCCCCTCACAGGCACTGTGCTCCAGGCCCCTAGCCATTTTTGCAGTCTCTGCTGGCCCTTCTCCTTTTCCCCACATCCCTCCTGAACCAGAGGACATAACACTGGACATGAATCCTAGTGAGGCCTCACCAGCCCTGAACAGAGGGGGGAAAAACTGTTCTTCTGGCTCTGCTAGCCATGTGGCTCCTGGAGTAGCCTGTTTGTTTTACCTGCAGTTGGAGCATACTTCTGGCTAATGGTCAGCCCTTTGTCTGCTTTAACTCCAAGCCCTTCTCAGTAGGGCTTCCACCCAGCTTGAATCTCCTAGCCTGGCTGAATGCCCAGGGCTGTGTCACTCCACATGCAGAGCTCTACTCATCTCCTCCTTGAATGCCACAAGGTGCTGCTTCTCAAGTTGACTGAGATCCCTCTGGGCAGGAGTTCTGCCATTATGGTAGTGCCCCCCTCCCCCCGCCCCCAGTTTAGTGTCGTCCATGGCTATTTATGCTCTTCACCAATTTACCTTGGTGGAAGCAAGTTAAACCTTCTTGGTGTTATATTAGATGTGTAAACCATCTGGATAGAGTATTTCTGCCTTGATCTGTGTATTGACAAGACAACCACATAAACTGACTCCAGTTTATGTATAAGCTGACTCCAACAGGACCTAGCTGTTTGCTGAGAAACACGGCTCTGTTCTCGGTGATGAAGCCAAGCACAGAAATGCAGGGAAGGCTGGCCCCAAACCTATGCTTAGTGCTGTTGCTGGTTTCTCCTGCCATTGCTTCCTGGCATCTTGGTTGCTTCCAGATGAATTAATTGATCTGTTGGGTTTTAGTATACTTTGTATGATGGTTTCTTAGCGTAATTTGGCAGTGACTTTTTCTGCTGTCATTTAATTGGTGGTTATTTCATTAAGACAATACTTCTCTGTTCCACCCTCCTTGCCCCACCCCTTTGCCCTTCAACCAATCTTTCTCTTGCATCTCCTTCCTTCTCTTCCCAGCCCTATGCTCACAGTACTCTGTCTCTGATCACTTCCCTACCACCATTCCCTTTTGCGTTCATCTTGTTCTGTCCGCCCTTACGGCAGAATTGGCTTCTCTGATCACTCTGCTCCATCAGCAGTGTCTGCTCCATTCCTGACAGAGCCTGTGCCCTCTGCAAGGCAGCCTGGGGGACCTTCCAGGGGCCTGAAGCATCTAACCCTGGGCCATCTCCTTCCTCTGAGAGCTGACTCCTTTTGAAATCTCTCTGCTGGGCAGCATGGGAGAACAGCTTGCTGAACCAGTAAAACACAACAGTCAGATTTTGAAGAATCAGGCTTTTGTGCTTGGAAGCCTAAGTTTAGTTTTCCCTTCACTTCTGCTTCTTTGAGTACGTCATGAAAAATACCATTTAGCCACTCCTGAAGGGTGTTGGTGGCAGGTGGGCAGTCATACAGAGGAGTCTCTGGTGTACTTCAGCTGCATAATGTTGCCCCTGCTAACAAACAGGTGAGCTGTGCAAAGACACCCAGCTGCTACTGTAAATCTCAGACTGTGGAGAGGTGGTTTAGGTCATGCTGGCTGTATAAGGGCACAGTGATATAGTGCAAAATATTCCTGTAAATTAAATAATTGTGATATTTTGAGATTTAGCATAGTGTGAATAACAAAATGTCGTGGTTTAGCCGGCAGCTCAGCCCCACACAGTCGCTCGCTCACTTCCCCACCGGTAGATGGGGGAGAGAATCAGAAGGGTAACGCTCGTGGGTGGGGATAAGAACAGTTTAATAATTAAAATTAAAAGAAACAACAACAGAAATGGAATGTAAAGGAGAACAACGAGAGGCGCAAAGCCCCGGGGGAGGGGGAAGGGAGGGGAGAGGGGGAACAAACCGCACGCGCCGCTCCCGAGCCGCAAACTGCCCCCCCTCAATATACTGGTCATGGTGTCACATGGTATGGAATGAACCTGCCATTGGCCAGTCGGGGTCAGCCGCCCCCACCATGGCCCTGCCCCTCCCAGCCCCCCCCCCCCCCCCCCCCCCCCCGCCACGCGGCAGAGCGCGGGAAGCTGGCAAGGTAGCCGACCCCCACAGTGAGGAGAATTAACCCCTTCTCAGCCAAAACCAGCACACAAAATAAATGTTAGGCTGTGCTAATCAAATAACTTGCACCCAGCTTTGTTGGTATAAGTTATCTTGGGTAGCACACAGGTGATAATCACCATCGTTCATAAAGTTTTCATGTATTACCCAATTATGCAAGGCTAGGCCTTAGCTCTGTGGTTGTAAATTGTATCCAGCAAACTTCTTGGGACAACAAAGCTGATGAAGGGTCTGGAGAACAAGTCTTATGAGGAGCGACTGAGGCAGCTGGGATTCTTTAGTCTGGAGAAGAGGAGGCTGAGGGGAGACTGTATTGCTCTCTACAGGTGCCTGAAAGGAGGTTGTAGTGAGGTGGGTGTTGGTCTCGTCTCCCAAGTTACTATTGATAGGATGAGAGGAAATGGCCTCAAGTTGCGTCAGGGGAGGTTTAGATTGGATATTAGGAAAAATGTCTTTACTGAAAGAGTGGTCAGGCATTGGAACAGGCTGCCCAGAGAGGTGGTGGAGTCACCATCCCTGGAGGTATTTAAAAGATGTGTAGATGTGTCACTTCAGGGCATGGTTTAAGGAGGCCTGGGGGTGTTGGTTTGATGGTTGGACTTGATGATCTTTTCCAATCTTAATGATTCTATGATTCCATGATTCTATGATTCGTGGTTGCTACCTTTAAGAATACGAGTCTCCTCTGTAACTTCAGTTATGCCTGCCCTTCAAACAGAGCAAGGTAGCCAAAGCCTCCATCTGTGATCAGATCTGAACCACAGGATGCAATCACATTGCACAAGCTGGCCTTGTGATTGCAAATCCCCTCTGTCAGAGCAGCGCCTGCTGCATGTTTCAGAGCAGACAGGGGAAATTGTTTTCTGTGTACTGCATGTAATCTGATCTAGAGGTTACCGAGCAGGTAATCTACCTCCACAGGCAGCCCTCCACATACCTCTGCAGAGGAACTGTTCAGGCTAAATCGCTCCCCAGCTCTTTGCCAACACTCTTCTCCCAGCCTGGGGTTTCTGTTGGGTCACTTTTCCTTAAGTGTTTTCCATTAGGCTATGGTATTCATTAAGCAGCTAAATTAGCCATGCACAATGAACCTTTCCTCAGGCCTCTGTTTTCCAAGTGTATTTAAAAAATATAGCTGTACTGTGCATTACAGCTGCTCGAATCAAAATATTTCCTCTGGCACAAGAGAAGGAGTTGTGCTTAGCCTTATGAGTTTGGATGATTCAAACTCATGCTGGCTTTGTGTTTGCAGATTTTACCTTTCCTCCCCCTCTGAACAACCTCTAATTTTATGACTAAGACTTTTTTTTTTTAAAAAAAAAAAAGGTATTCCCCTTTCCTACTTCAATGTTAAAAGAAATATTTAGTTCACTGTCAAGGACTGCAAACTGCAGCCAGGGACCATTCCGTTCTGGAGAAGAGAGCGAGCACTTCATACATAAAGAGGAGGGAGCGGTTGGTTTAGCCCCATGGTTCTTTCCTGCTGCTGCATGAGGCCTAGAGCATTTTTCACAGTTTTTTTTATTTCTAATTATTGGTTATTCCACTTGTATGAGTAAGCAACTCTTTTCATGCAAGGCACAATAACTGGCAACTGGAGATCAGAAGGAAAGGCGTGCTCCACTTACTAGCAGCACATGCTGCCTATCCAACGGAAACGTGGTGAAGCCCTCATCCGTAATTAGCATGCTAGAATGACATATTACCTGTCATCAGACCTGTAGTGTGCTGGGTGAGGCTTTCTTCCTGAAAGAAGATGGCTGCTGCCACGATGCATCTGCAGAGAAAAACAGCTGCAGCCATGCCCAGGAATTTGGCCGTGATCCTTCTCAAGTCTATTTCACCAAACCCAAGAAATCAAGAGTGGGTGTTACCATAGATAAGCCTTCCACTGCAGGAGGAAGTGCAGAGACAAATACAAACCTAGCAGTTTTGTACTAGTGCTATAAACTTCCCACTATCATATGAACCGCATAATCATTGGGCTTCAGCCATATGACCTTCAGGATGTGGGTGCAGCATGGTTTTATGCAGACATAGCATGATACACTCTTTGTTCTCTATTTTCTTCTAGAGATTAAATTTAAAGTAACTTGGATGGACAGAAATGCTCTGGTTTCTAAATGCCAGAGCTTCCATGCAGACAAGGTTCTGCCATAATTGTTTAGCACATGGCTTCTGTTGTCAGCCTCTGACATGTCTCCTGCTCGAGCTTTTCCAGTGACACCAGAATGCAGGTTTTCAAGCTTGTGTCTATAGACCCCTGGAGAGGTGCGGGAGAGGTGATCTTTCTATGAAAGGTGGCTAAAAGCAGGTTACATTCAACAAGCTTAAAAACCCTGGTGTGTGGTGTTCACACTTTTCTGGACCAACTGTAGTGGCCTGCAAATAAAGATGAGGGTGAAAATTGCTGATGTCTGGACCCCGGTGGGATCCTGTCTCCTTGGCCCCCTCCTCTGCAAACTAGTGTCTTGCTGCTACTTGTGTCATGTGACAGGGAGAGCACGAGCCGTGGGCCTTGCCAGGGAGGAGTGGGCCATGCTGAATGCTTATGGAGCAGATGCCATTTGTCCTCGTGTCACCAAAATCAGGCATAAAACTCCTTAACACCAATTTAGTATTAAGAAGCAGGCCTTCTTTATTATGGCACCGGATGGATGGGGGATAATTCCTCCTAACATGCATACCACAAGTTGCGATAGATAGAGCTTATATTGCTCAGTTATATACATATGCATTAGATTTCCTGGAATAATTATCTATATTCATTCTATTTCTTGGAACGAATTATAATACTTGCATCTTAATTACCTGTGCATATGGATTGTGAGCTCAGCTGGAAATAACAAGGCATCCAGCCTCAGCAAGGTATTTTCTGTGGCTGTGGGGTGCCACTGACCAGATGGAGCTCATGGTCCCTGGAGGCACAGCAGTCAAATGTCACAGCAAATCCCCCACCATCACCAGAAGAACTCTTAAAGCAAGAGCATTGGCTGAACTCCCACAGAAATGTTTAAGACCCAAATGCAGTTTTATTGAATTCATTTCACCATTCTGAGCAGTGCTGAAGAGGAGCCCAGCCTGCCTCCCAGAAGCATATGGCTTGACTGTCCGACCATATCCACGTCTAAGGAATAAGAGGAAAAAAGAGAAAGCAGAAGTTGCTCCAAAGCTTGGGGAAGCAAATGATCCCCAATACCCATTTGATATGACCTGTTTCTGAGGGCAGTGGAGGGCACATATCTCAGCTCCATCTACCTCTCTTACCAAGGAGAAGGGACACAGACACTCCTGTAGGAACCTGTGGGTGTTTTTACAAGGAGAGAGGAAGAACAGGCAGCTGCTGTGGATAGAAAGCAGGATTTAAGGGGAAAAATAACCCTGCTTGCTTCATTCATAGTCATTTCTACCCAAGCAGAACTTGGCAAGGACATAACATGGGAACAAGTCTAACCTACTTCCCCTCTGACGAGATAAAAATGAAGACCGAGAGGCAAAAGCAGGCAGGTGATAATTTTATCAGTGTTCCCCAGCAGGATGTCCATTACCCTTTCCGGACAGAGCTCAAACTCCCTAGCATTTCCTTCAGTAACTTGTTCAGGGCTGCTGCTACTCCTGAATTTGTCACAGAGCCCAGTTCCCTTGGATTGGCTCTCAGAGCATCTGTGGCAGCCCCATCCAGCTAATCTATGCCTGACACCTGTCCCGGCTCTTCCACAGCAGAAAGCATCACAGCACGCCCCAGAAACCTCAGTCATGTGCCTGGAAAAATCACAGCAGCCTAAATCCGATTCTGGCAGGTTTGAGACTGTTTTACTTGTGAGAGCGAAAGTCATAAAATGAAGCCAAGAACAGGGATGCGCAGCCCAGGGTGGCTGAAGGGACCAATACACCAACAGACACTATGCAGTTTCACAGCCATCACTGCTACACCTGCCAGAGCTCAGCCCCCTCAACTTCTCTGCTTTGATAATCACACATTGAAATGGGGCCATGCCCAGCTCCCCATCCCCATGCACCTTCCCAGCAGAGAGAAGGATCCCCCATGCCAATGTCCTTGGCAAGGCAGGCAGGGGGGCAAAAAGCAGATGGTGCACCTTTGTGCCCAAAGTCCCTCCTTGTCCCAGTCTTTTTATTTCACCCATCAGTCACTGGCAGCAGGAGCGTGCTGGGATAAGCCATGCCCAATTCACTGGCACAGAGCTCAAGAGGTGCCCTAGGACCACACACTGCAGAGCCATGTTCCAGGGGTTGCACATCTGGGGAGAAGGGTTCCCACAGCTGTTTGGCATTTGTTCCCCCCACAGGGAGGGTGGGGGATACAGCCGAGAATGGAGGCAAACACCCACATGCCTCCTCCACGCTGAAAACACATGTGCAAGATGGGAGCAGAAGTGGGACTGGCAGTGCTGGTCCAGGAGAGGAGGTGCACAATTTATCCCACAGGGGCACAGGGGCACGCACACACTCCAGAAGTCACAAAATAAGGGAAAGCAGCCCTGCAGATGAGGGAAGACCAACGTTGCCCAGCGAGGGTGCACTGGATAGGTGTGCACAGATGCTGCCTCAGTGGTGCAGGAGACCGGCAGGTGCACAGCATGGTGCAGATGTGGGGACATCCATAACATGTGGCTCCCATGCCCTGCTGGGGAAGGACAGATACTCCACAGGAGCCAGCAAGGGCCCCAGGAGCTCCTGTGGGAACTGGCACCGGAGGCTGTGGGCAACTGGGCCATGCTGGGATCTCAGCGGGTTCCTAGTTTTGTGCACTGGGGCAGGGAGGGCCGGGTTCTCGTGCACCAAGGTGTGGGGAAGTGCCTGTCCCAAGCTAGAGACGAAGGGCGGGGCACCAGGGGAGAGGGGAGGATGTTCCCCGGTGCACGGGGACAGCATGGGGGGCGGGGTCCTTGGGTTCCGGGGGCTGCAGGGGCCCCCAGCTGCATGCACCGAGGGGCTGCCTCTGAGAAGGTGTCCCCAGCTGCGTGCACAGGAGCTGGTAGGTTGCGGGTCCTCAGCCACGTACGTGGGCTCCAGGGCTGGATCGCCGTTCCCGTGCCAAGGGGCTGGCTCTGGGGGGTGCCGGCTGCATGCTCGGGTGCTGTCTTTTGGGGGGGAATTCCGGTGGACGTGCACGGCGCTGGCTTTTTGGGTCCCCGGCTGCACGCACAGGGGCTAAACGCGGGGGGAGCCCCGAGACGGCAGCGCCACTCATCTCTGCGGACGAGGCTGTCGAGACGGGCAGCAACAGGTCCGCCACAGCCCGGCGTGCATGGCGAGGACCGGCCGGGCACAGCCCGGAGGCGGCGGCGGCGGTAGGGGTGAAGGGGGGCAGCGGCAGGGGCGGCCGCCGGGCGCCCTCGCAAGCTCTGCCGGTGCTGCCGCGGGTCAGTCTCGTAGCAGCAGTCGGTGCCGGACGCGGCCGCCACCAGCCCCAGCGCGCACAGGTTCGGGCACAGCGCCGGGCACCGTAGGCCGTCCGGCGCCGCTCGGCATGGCGGAGGGAGGTGCCGAGAGAAGCGCACTCACACGCCCTCCCGGAACCGGTCGCGGGGAGCCCGGCGGCTGGTCCGGGAGCTCCGGGGCGGGGCAGCGTACCGGGGGGGCGGGGGAATGGGTCGGAACCCACCCCCAGTTCGCCCCCGCCGGACCTCGCGTGTAGCGGAGCAGGGTGGTGCAGCGCGGAGGGCGCATGCGCAGGACGTCTCGCCGCGCCTGGTGCTGGCCTGCGCAGGCGCATGGGGCGCGGCGGAGGAGCGGGAAGGGGCGGTGCCATTCGCGCCTGCGCGGAGCGGAGACGCGGCGCCATGTTGCCGGAGCGGGATAGGGGGAGGTGGTGATCGCTCCGGTGTCGGGTTCCCTCCCCTTCCCCTCCCCCGGTCCGGGGGGCCGCGGCCGAGCGGGGCCTCTTTCGGCACCATGAGCAGCGGCGGAGGTGGTGGGCGGGTGTGCGATCTGTCCCGGCGTAACCCCCAGGAAGACTTCGAGCTCATCCAGCGCATCGGCAGCGGCACGTACGGCGACGTCTACAAGGTAGATCCAGCACCGCGGTCCGGGGGTGTCGTCTCTTCCCCCTCCCCGAGTGGTGGGTTCCGTTGCCAAGCAACCAGGTCGGCCCCCCTTCCAAAATCTGAGGGGGGCCTCAACTGCCAAGCGACGACCCCCTCCCTTCCGCCCCGCCGGCCCTGAGGAGTCTCCCCCCTTTATGGGTAGCGAGGTTGTCCCCCGTCCCCGCCTCTAGCGGGTTCTGCTCCGACGCACCGTCCCCAGTCCTTGTGGGGGTGGGTGGGCGTCCGGCCCTGCCCGGCCTGGCCTCTCCCGGCTCCACTCCGGAGCGGCCCTGTCCCCCGCTCCTCTCAGTGCCCACGGCCTGGCCGCGTCTGTGGCTTGGCTGGCCTGTGCGATGGGGCGACCCCCTGGAGCCGCCTAGGCGCTTGGGGGTGGCCGGGCCCTGCTACCGGCGTGGGACCACGGCGCTCTCCCGGCTTCCTGCGTCTCTTTCCCGGCCGGGGCCTGGGGGTGGGCTCCCCACCAGGCCGAGCCGGGGCTGTGGGAGTGCTCGCTCGTTTCCAGCCCGGATGTCACTTTACATCATGTGCCTGAAGGCGACCCCGGCTGTTCATCCTGGTTACTGCTCCCATCGCTGTCTTGAGTGGAAATACCAGTGTTTTGTGCTTGAGTCTCTGTAAAACGTGGGTCTGACTAGTCGGAGGGCAAACTGTTAGGAAAGGTGTCGTTAGGATGAGTGTCTCATCGTCCTGTCCTAACTTCAGAAACGAAGGAAAAACAAAGCAAATGCAACAGCAGCCCAGCCTAAGTTTGGCTTTTTGAACTCTATAGCATACTTTGACATTTTTCTGTGCTCTGCAGCATATGTTGTTATTTGTGTATCCAGCTGAACTCTTGCCTGATGGGATGCGGCAGCCTGTCCCTCAGGTATGATGACACTGGTTGTTACCTGCTCCTGTTTGGTGGTGGAGCAGAAGGGAGGAGCGAAGTCTGTGATGTGCAGCCCGTTGGGAGCATCACTTTAACTGTGTACTTTCCAAGTTTATTCTGGCCCGTTTTTGTCATTACAGGGGGGGTGTGCGTGTTTAAGAAAACTTGTATTGGTAAGCAGGACTGTAGGGAAACACTTAGAGCTGTTTCACAATTTGAGGTTCACAGAACTGGCACTGATGCCGCATTTGACTCTAAGTGAATGTGCCTAGAATGAAGTCTTGTTTGGGTTGAGGCGATTTTGGTTTAATCTCATCTTGCTTAAATGTTATGAAAGTTTCAGGACATAAATCTTCTTGTTAAACCTGCTCTTAGTTGCTAACTCCCTGCTTTATTAATAGTTTCATTGAAGGGGGTTTTTGTGTTGTTTTCCCCACATGGCCATCTTCTTTGAGAATTTGTGTACTATGCCAGTGTTTTAATTATCAAAATTAACTTGCCTTATGCTCTGTGGGGGTTTTTTTTGTTTTCTGCAAATTGTTATCTTGATGTGCTCAGCTCTATTTCTGTTGCATATTTTAACTGGCATATTGACTCTGTGACAGCTTGTCGGTCAGATTTTTTCAGTGCTCTGTACGATTTTGATGGATATGAATTAGCCAAGTCATCCATGTTTATGGTTAATTTTAAGGATGTTATCTCCAACCATAGAATGAATGTTTACATTTGCGATATCACTGTGCATCTGAAACCTAAGTTTCACTGGATTTGTCAAGGTTTTCTTGATGGTTATTGTACTTCCATTGCAGTAGCCTTCAGTTCAGTGTTCTGTGAGTGGCCACTGTTTGGCACTGCTTGTGACTTTTTTTTGTTTGAGGCACAGAATTTCTCTCCTCCCTCAGAGTGGATTTGTTTGTGTTTACAATCTGCCTGTGACAGCTGAGATAGAAGGTGATATGTTGGGACCAGGATATACTAGGCTGGTATCAGTCATTTTTTTTCTAGATGAGAGAGAGAGGTAAGTGCTTTATGATTATGTTGTGAACAGTGTAGGGAAAATGAGATGGGCTTTTCTCTAGGATGGATTATTGCTTGTTTCATTTTGAGGCAAAGTCTTGCCCAAGGCACCTTCAAAGTGGAGCATGAAAGCAGCCCAAAAATAATAATGAAAGCTGGTTACTTTTAATGTGACAAAGAGGAAGTAATATAGTCCTGTGTGTCATCCACACGTGACCTTACTAGGGCTTTTTCTTAAATTTGTGAGGGGTTTCATAAAGCCTCTTTCATTTGCTTCATCCTGTCATCTGTCATCCTATCATCATTGGAAAGGCTGAGAGACTTGGGTTTGTTTAGCCTGGAGAAGAAAAGGCTGAGGGGGGATTTCATCAATACCTATAAATATCTAAAGGGTGAGTGTCAGGACTATGGGCCTAGGCTCTTTTCAATAGTGCCCAATGACAGAACAAGGGGCAACAGGCACAAATTGGAACACAGGAAGTTCCACCTCAATATGAGGAGAAACTTCTTTCCTGTGAGGGTGGCAGAGCAGTGGAACAGGCTGCCCAGGGAGGCTGTGGAGTCTCCTTCCCTGGAGATATTCAAAACCCGCCCGGACGTGTTCCTGTGCCCCTGCTCTAGATGTCCCTGCTCAAGCAGGGGGCTTGGACAAGATAATCTCCAGAGGTCCCTTCCAACCCCTACCATTCTGTGATTCTGTGATCTGTAGGTGAACTTCGTGGTTGGTGAAATAATTATGTGAAGTTGAGATTAGCTGTGTGATGGTGGTGCTCATCAGTGGTGGGATTTCAACAGAGTGGATGCAAGCACTGGATGTACTTGGGCAGCTTCAAACTATTCTGTGTAAATTGTGTTTTTTCCCCTCTTAGCAGGGAGAGCCATGTAGGGAGCTGTTTCTGCTCTTAGTAGGTAGGGATTATTGCCTTAATAAGATGACAATCTTGTTATGTTGACATTCTTGCTAAATGCTGACCTTTCTGTAACCTGCTTTCCTGGCAAAGTGTTGAGGAGCTGAAAGCAGAGCAGACTGGCATATACTTCCTTGCTCCATTTTAGTTGAACTAAGCTAGAGCAGGGCCTGGGTTAAACATTTGATTAATTTAAAAAATAAAATCTATATATAAAAAAAAAAAGAGGCAGAGTCTCTACTCTGAAGATTTTTGAATTTGAAGTAAGACTGTGGTGTGGAGTGAGCTATGGAGACTTGAAAGGAATCAGGATATGGGTCAGGTTGATATGATCCTGCTGCTATGAGTCCTGCTGTTAACCGGTACCTAGAAAGGTGCTAGTGCACTGCAACTATGGATTTTTTGCTTGAACCAATATTTTATAATTATCTGTTCTCTCACCCAAGTTCGGCTTTCAAAGAGGCCTTGGAGAAGACAATAATGAATTAATCACAAGAAAGGTAATGGGGTAATGGGTAAACGTGTTCATGCCATTAGCTCTTTATCAAATATGCACAGTCAACAATAATATGTGTCTTCTGACTAGCACCAGTGCAAGTTTGTTGCAGGAGTTGAAGCTTTGACTTGCGTATCCCAGGGACATAAGCACTGGATTGTAACACTGTTTTCAGTGAGGGTCTGAAAGACAGATGGTGTTTGGGTTTTTAAAACTTGTTACAGTGAAGCTATGTTGCCACCATAGTTAGCTAAAATGTTAATATTACAAACTTCTCATTAGAAGTTTAAGTAAATCTGTTTCTTTGTCCAGAGATGTCTCCTCTCAAGTCTGCTAAAGTTAATAGTGAAATTGTGTTACTACTCTGTTGGAGGGTTGATGTACCTGTAACAAAATATAGACAGACCATCTGCTAATAGTGTTTGGTGTGTTTTGTGATTTTTGGTTTGTTTGGGGTTGTTTTTTTTTTTAGTTGAATATTCTTGAGTGTCCATATCACATTTTCATTTGTATGAATTTGTTTTCTATGTCTTAGTAAAGTCACTTGTCAAGTAATTCAGCTTCATCTAAAGTCTAGTTTAGAGACTGATAACAAAATTGCTTTTCTGATTGCAGTTACATGTCAGGAAAATTCTTGAATTTCACCTTCTGTTTCTGTCAAATGTTGTAATCCAAAATGACATCCACTGGAAGGAGTAAAAATTAGTTATGCTGTTGTACAAGTAATTTCTGTCTTTTGTGTTTCTGTATTTCACTGTTGCAAAAAATTTAATTGTGTAGGGTGGTCAGCAAAGTGCAAAAGAGGAGTTATGTGGTTTTTGGTTATGAAAAAGACACACTGTCCTGTCCTGCTCGGTTTCAGGAAATATTCCTAGAGTTAAGTGACGTGGTGCTTAATTTAGTTTGCTCTGTGTTTAATCCATGTCTCATTTAGAAAGACTTTACTAGTCTCTGAGTATGAAATTGCCATTCTAATTGTCCCTGGTCCCAGGACCTCTGCAATTTATGCCATTCTTTTAGGGTTTGGGTTGTAAGTGCTGCACAGGGTATTCTGACAGAGACTATATCAGTAATAATGCTAAAATTTTTCTGTTTGCCCTTATCCTAATACCTTTGGTTTTGGTAGTCACTGCACATAGATTTGAAGTATATTCTGAGGGTGGTTGTAGGTCCATTTCTTTTGTTCATATGATTAATTTGTATTGCAGCATAACTTTGAAAAAAATCATTGGTTTAATAACGGTTGAACTTTATTTGCTGTCTCACAGGTCATTCATCTAGTGGGTGGACCCTTCAAAGATCTTCAGCATCTTACTGAAAGAAAGGCACTTCTTTTACTTTCCCCTTTACTGAAATTCAAATAGTTGTGATAACGTAGTGAGATTATTGTTCCTGCAAAGGTATCTGTTATACCATGTCTGCCTTATTTCAGTTCTTTTTGTGATTTGTGGCTTCAGCCAGTTAACAAATGAAGACACAGTACTCAGTGGGGTGCACTTTGCTTGATGTCTCATTTTAAAAAAGAAAAAGCCTGTTTTTCTGCTTGCCAGCCCTTTGTCATGGGACTTGGTTTTGGTGAGGGAATTCATGTATCTAACAGCTCAACTGCTTCATGCTGAAACTCTCAGATTCTGTGGGTATCTCTGGGGAACACCTGGTGACTGTTACTGCTTTCTGCTGTCAGTTGTGTTTTGGAGTGTCTAGCTTCTGATAGTGCTGCTGTGTGTTTCTGGGAGAGAATGTGTCCAGAACAGATGAAACTGAATTTTTATGAACTCCCATTTTGCAGAGTTGTATGTACAAATATCTCTTCTCCATGTCTTTGCCCTTACTCCTCTTTCCTGGTGTGATCCAGTAGAAGAATTGATGCCCTACAGCTTTCCTGCTTCTGAAACATTGAAGTGTGCCTGCTAGTTGTGTGCTTTTTGTTAGGCATTTTAGTCTTCCGTTCTTCTTGATTGACCTTACAGCTTTTGAAGCTCCTTTTGACTTTGCTAGGAATAAATATCTATGTTTTGAAGGCTCTCTTTCAGCTTTTAATTGTCCTTTGAAGCTTGTCAGGCAGAGAGGGTGGATGTTTTGCAATCCTGTTTTTACTGCACTAAGTAAGTACTACAGGGCTTAGTTTCTGTGCCTGTAGTTTCCTTATCCAATAATCCATGCCTTGCATAGGGATTTTTGTTTTGCCTTAGTTTCAGATATGTTGGTTTAACATCCCCTTTATCAAAGCATTGCTTTCTAAAGTTGTAGCTGTCACGTTTTGGTATCACACCTCCTGCTGGCATGTGGAACCTAATTATTTTTAGTATGATTCTTAGTAGTTCAATTCCTGTTGATTACAGCTGTGACTTCATAGGATGGGCTGAACTGATGTAACAGCTCACTGATGCCCAAGAGGGCCAGTTCCCTATGCTGCTCTTGGCTGCCTTGCTGCTTACCTTGCATTATCATGGTGTCTGGGCCAGCGCAATTAGCTAACCTGGCAGAAAACTAACCAAAAAAAGGGAGGCAGGTGGGTTTCTGCTGGCTTGGAGAGTTGAATCAGGTCCTGGGGGAACTGTGTGCATTTGAGAGAGGACGAAGGACAGGACTGTAAGGCTGGAAGCGAGGGGGTTGGGAACCTGTTTGGATGCGTTTTCCTGAAGAGCGGAGCTAATCTGGGTCAGGAAGCCAGTCTGTGCCCTGGGACCAGTTATCCCATGAAGTAGCAACTTGTCTAGAAATTGCTTGTCTGCATTTTGTTCAACAATTCACATAGCAAGTAGTAAAAAACAGAAGCACCCTGTTGTTACTGTCTTAGACTTTGTTTTTTAGCCATTTTTTGTTCTAGCATTATACACTTCATAGTACCAGCTTCCATTTGAAGGACAAATATAAACTTGACAAAAGATTTACCTCCTTGGACCTTGGATTTTATGTCTATTCTGACTCAGCTGCACAGACCTCTCCTGATGAATCTGCAGTTGTGGCATATATGAGGGGGCAGTGCTAAACACTAGCCTTCCTCCTCCTTTTTCTTCTTTTACCTCATTTTCTTTTCACACACACACACCATGCACATCTTTTGCTTGGCTGATGTTTCCCAAATAGAACCTATCTGAGTACTGCCCCACTACATTGCTCTTTCCTTCTCTATTTAAGAGTAATAAGGTCGTTCCAGTTGTGAGGCATTTTGGTTAATGAATTTTCATATAATGCAATAACTACAAACCCTGGATTTTTCTAGCTTTTATTCCTAGTGGGTGGAAGTTTTTTATATAGCACTTTGATCTGATATCCTACTAGTCTTCACAGAGACAGTAGCAGTTATTTCCTGTTTAAGTAGGTAGCGCTTTGCCAGCTTGACTTAGCGATTGGTCAATTTTTTTAAACTCCTCCTACACATGGCAATCTAGATCTCTGGAATAGTATCGCTCCTTTAGCTGCTGGTAGAATGAGGATCCTTATGGTTTTCCTGAGCAGATATTTTATAAATGCTGTACACATTTAGTAAGGTGACTGGGGGTAGTTGCAGGCATTGTAGGCCAATCTTTGCTTCTGGAAAACCTGTGTAATGCATTCCCATTGACATGGTGAAATCTACATTTGAAGGAATTAGTTGCAGGCTCCTGCTCATGGAAACAGGGATGGGAGGAAAAACTCTTGGTTATCGATGCTAATCTCATAATCAGAAAAGTTGGGAGTTAGAGCACTTAAGGTGCAAGCGGAAACAAAAGATGACTGTGTGCTTTCTTACATGAGTCTCTTTGAAATTTTTGGTTGCATTTGCCAACTCAGAAATACTTGTTTGAAATTTTTCTTCAGCTACCTACTCCTTATTGATGCTCCAGTCTCAAAACCCATAAGTAATTAGCAAATTTAGTGTGATTATGCTAAATAAAAGTGTAAGGCAGTGTCCTCAACATACTGAGCTACTGTATGGTACATATGCAAGAGCCCTCAAAGTAAGAGTCAGGGCCAGCTCCAACCCCTCTTGAAAAGCATACGGTACTTTGGTCTTAACTTGATCTCTCATTCATGTGAGCTTAGGCAAGGAATTGTTTCATAACTGATGATTTCAAAGGTATTTGATGGGATCTAGTAAAACCCATCAGGGGTAACTGATCCCTTTACAAGGAATCCTTGTGTCTCTACAATCAGAATAATCTTTTATATACTCAGATTAACAAAGGCAATTCATATTCTTACTTGTGATACCACCTTCAATGCTAATAACTCAAATGAAATAGGATGCAAAGTGAAACTTATTCAGATTGTCAACTTCAAGACATGTTTTCTTAAGGAACAATTTATGCCCTTAAGGAGTTGGTAGTCTGATGTTCCTGAAGGCATTGGTGATCTGCATTAAATCAGATTTTATTCCTCCTTTCTGGCTTTCATGAACCTGGGCAGATACTGGTCCAGAGAATGGCCAGCTGGCCAAAGAGTTCCAAAACTGCTGGTGTTGAAGAAAGGAAGCAATGCCTAAGCTGAAGAGACACAGTGTTTGCTCTTTTCTGCCCATGATTTTCAACAGTTCTTCAATGTCCTGTTCTCAAAAGAATAAATCTCTTTGCAATGGGAGAGGGCCAAATCAGCCATGAGGTTTGGAGAGCACAGGTTTGGCAAGGCTGCTGACTCTGTTCCTTTGGCTGAGATTTTGCATTTCCTGCTCCAGATGTATCTATAGATTTGTCTGTCTACTATTGAAAGTTTTTTGGCATCACCACCACATAGGACTTTGTGACCAGTATCCTCATATGTTTTAATCAGATTTTTTTAGCAATTGTCACTAGCTCCTACCCACCTCCTCTCTTGGATTTAGATGTGCCTTTTTAGGCACTCTGCAGAGCATAGTGACCTATGGAGCCATAGCCAGAGAAACAAATTCCTGACAGCTGGACATAGTATTGTTAAAAATAAATAAAACAAAAATATTACCAAACATTTTTTGGTAGCCTGGCGATGTCTCTGAAGCCTGTGACATTTTTCCAGCTTGGCTTACACATCCCAGCTGCGTGCAGGATGCATAACTTCAGGATCTCCTCACTTGTATCTTCTACAGTTGTACCTACTAGTAAAAGTTTCCCCAAAACAGGTCTTTAAGTATTGACAAGACTCCCTGATGATCTCAGGTCTTTGTTAAAGTTTTCTTGTTAATCTTGGAGGTTAAAAAATACTGACCTTTGATTCATTAACATCTTGCCTCTGTGTTTGTTTCTCACTATGGAAAGAATGGGTTGGGAGAAGAAATAAGGAATAAAAATCCTAGGTCATGCTTCATTGGTGCCACTTTCTTGTGTGTTGCCTTCATTCTCTGGTACAGATAAAAGGAACTCCTATTTTTGCTGTTAATGATTTTAGCGTCTTTGTTCCACCATATAGCAATGAGTGGAGACCCTGCTTCCATCAGTGGGATGAGCAAATAATGACTTAGAGGGAACTCTGCCAGAGAAATTTTTTTTTTAACTATTGTTCCCCACAGTCTATCAAGTTTGGACTCTTTGACTTTTATAGGATTCCCACCTCTGGATCTATCCATAATCATCTGCCTGCAAATTATTTGCAAATGCCAATATTCCCAGCATTGCAGAAGAACATTGCGACACCAAGGAACAGTGAGAATTTTGAGATCAGCTGTGCTAGGAACAACCTGGGTGGATCTCTAGACACAGGAATACATACTGCATTTGTTTTCAGACCCCATTCCTAGCTATTTTTTATAGTCTTAGGTTTTTTGGGTTTTTTTCCCCTCCACTTCTGGTTCCACAACCAGGTCTTCAAGCTGCCATGTTGTAAGAATCAATACCTTACAGTATTTGGTGAGTCTCATGGCCAGTCAACAAAAGGTGTGAGCCCTTGAGCTCCTAAAGTGACTTAAATTTAAGACCATTAGCCACTGTAAAGGTGGGCACCATCTACATCTTTAAGTTCTGTAATTCTGGCCTTTTTTAATTCAAAAGTGGTTGAGGGAAAAAGCAAAAGGACTGGTCTCACCTTCTGTGCCCTGTGTAGAGGATAGAGCAGGCACAGCGTCCAGTGCAGTGGTGGTCCAGCACAGTGCAGCTTCAGGTACCAAGACTACTGTGGGGAGAGGAGAGGCTGTAGCTGAGTATCCTTCAGGAGCTGCTGCTTTGGTGCTCGGGTGCAGCTTTGATGCCCTCTTCCCACGGTTGGGTGCAGTGGCATGGAAGTATCCTGAAAGCATGGGGGAAATGGCACCTCAGTTTTCAGTTGGTAGTCAAATGCAACAATTCTAGAAGAGACATCATTATTATCATAATTTATGTTGCTTCTTAATGGCTCTTTAAAAACTTAACTTCCTTGGTTGCTCAGTGGAACATAAGCTTTAGCATGATAGAGCCCCATACAATATGCTGAAGTTGGCCACAGAGCTGCTGCGTATACAAGGAGAATGCTTTCAAACTCCTTTGTTTGTTAGTTTTTCTTTGCACACTTGCGGAAAGGGGAGGATTCTGTTACTGGCAGAGAGTAAGGACCAAGGGGCATGTAGTGAAATGAGCAGGAAGCGTTGCATTGCTCTCATGGGAGTCCTGGAAGCAGTCACATATGCTGCAGGGTGCAGCACTCGATGCTCCCTGCACCCTGCTTGTCTGCTGTGAAATCTGTGTATGAGACAACTGCTTTGCAGTTAGTATCTCAGTGGTTGGTTTGTTTATGGATTTTAATACAGAAGTACAGCATGGTTGAGGACTTGCATAATTTAGGACTGTTGTGTAGCAGTGTAGAGTTTCCTGAGCATGCTTAAAGCTTCAGATCTCAGTACAAATTAGCTGTCTAGTGGTTTTTATTTTTTTTGAGATAGCTGTCTTTGTTGTTAGAAAATAAATCCAGGATGAGAAGTTTTGCTGGAAGAGTGCTTCCTACAAATGTGTGCTGGAGGAGAGCATGCTAGCTACAGAATTCTTACTGTTTGGTTCACTGTCATTAAGCATAGACATGGATTATTTTAAATAAGTGTTTTGGATACAACAGAAGTCAATAATTATGCTTATTAAATGAAAATATCTGCTGTAAGCCCAATAAAAAGTAAAGGCATGGTGTATTTGGAAAAAAAAAATTCTAACCTTGCATGAAACATAAATACACAGGTGTTTTAATTTATTGGTTCCTCCTGAGGTGTTTTTTTATTTAACACAAACAAACAAACGAAACACACCAAAAACCCAACAAGGGCTTTCACTGCTTTAGACCCTTGCGTATCCCAGTTGCTCTTGGATTCCATATTGTCAGAGACTGTCGAGTTGAGAATGCAGAGCTGATTGCTGTGTTCTGCTCTCTAAATTTTTTTCTCTTTTTGTAGGCTCGAAATGTCAACACTGGTGAGCTAGCAGCGATTAAAGTAATAAAACTAGAACCAGGTAAGTGTTTCTTAACTGAAATAGGCCATGGAAACAAAATATTTTCATGCTTAAGATACAATTCTACAAAATCAATTGAGTTCACTTATTGAAAGGATAGTTGTGGCCTTTTAGTGTAGGACAAAATATACTGTTCTAAAAAATAACAAGTATGACGAGCAAGGTGGGAGAGGAGAAAATGTAACTGGAGAACAGTTAAAGGAAAACTGATTAAAATTTCAGTGAGAGTTGGGTATTTTGTCTTAAGTACTGTGTTTTCAACCTATGTGATACAAAAACCTGTATAGAACAAAGGAAATGAGGAAGCCAGCAAGGCAGAAAAGAACTCAGCTGGAGGCAGCGTAAAGAGAGAAATAAAAAGAAGGAAGGTGAAATAATAGGTGAACATTAGTACCTGGGAGTTGAGTACATTTCCTGAAATTTTCTTGGAGGCTCTGATGATGACTTCATTGTGTGCTAGATTTACGCTTGAAGTGTGCTTATGTTGTGATTTCACAAAGTACGTATGCCCTACAGACCAGTTATCAGCCTGCAAATTCTGTCCTATTAATATGTCTAGACTTGTTGAACAAGAGTACAGTTACAGTAATCTGGGAAGTAAAATGACTAGACTCTGTTTAACTTGTGACTGTTGGTGTTCTGTTTCAAGATTTAACATTGGGGAAGAAAATGTTTTAACTACTGCCTGTTTTGATCCTTAAGGTTTATGCAGGTAAGAAGGGAAAGAAGTTACTACTTTCTTCCATTTTTTTCTCTTAAAATTCTGGAAGTGATTAGAAATGTGTTTATATGACGTATGTACACCTAAAAATTCAAGACAGGATGGTATGTTACTATGTAGTTCTAAAAGTGTATATTCATCATACTTCTATTCATATGGAAGTTGTGGTGTCAGATTATCTTGCCTGGTTTTGCTCCTTTGGCTTTATATGTCAGTTCACATTGCTGGAGTGCTTGGCTGTGCATGATGTCTGTTTTCGTTCCAGCTAAGATGAACAGCAGTGCTGTGTCTCCCTGTGGAACTGTAAAGATAAAATAGGGAAGGAGACTTGTATAGTGGGGAAAGAATGATAGGATTCACCACACTCAGATGATGTAAACTTTTAAAATAATGCAACTTCTTATTTAGCTGACTACTTCCACTCTCAAAAGTATAAAGTGACTTGGTTGAAAAGTATGTTGTATACATGTAGGATTCAGAGAATTGCAGTGTGTGCATTATTTCAGCTGTGGACAGAGATTGGGGATGTGCCACAGCTGCAGTAACTTGCCCTGATGCTGATGGTGATAATAGCTGGCACCTTGCAGCTGATTCAGGTATTTCTGGGAGCCTTTGGATACCTGAGTGGCACGCAGAGAATGCGCTTTAGCTACCCTCTATTTGCTCAGCGAGCTAAGTTTCCCTCTGTTGCTGTTGCTTCCAGTTGTGGTAGAGGCTTGACTCACAGCTTCCAATGGGCAGGGTGACCTGCCTAGTGGATGAGAGAAAGGCTGTGGATGTTATCTACCTAGACTTTGACACTGTCTCCCACACCATCCTCCTAGAGAAGCTGGCGGCTCATGGCTTGGATGGGTGTACTCTTTGCTGGGTAAAAAACTGGCTGGATGGCCAAGCCCAGAGAGTTGTGGTGAACAGAGCTAAACCCAGTTGGTGGCCAGTCATGAGCGGTGTTCTCCAGGGCTCAGTTTTGGGGCCAGTCTTGTTTAATATCTTTATCAATGATATGGATGAGGGGATTGAGTGCACCCTCAGTAAGTTTGCAGACAGCACCAAGTTGGGCAGGAGCATCGATCTGCTCAAGGGTAGGAAGGCTCTGCAGAGGGATCTGGACAGGTTGGATTGTTCCGCCAAGGTCAATTGTATGACGTTCAACAAGGCCAAGTGCTAGGTCTTGCACTTGGGTCACAACAACCCCACGCAACTCTACAGGCTTGTGGAAGAGTGGCTGGAGGGCTGCCTGGCAGAGAAGGACGTGGGAGTGTTGGTTGACAGCTAGTTGAATATGAGCCAGCAGTGTGCCCAGGTGGCCAAGAAGTCCAACAGCAACCTGGCTTGTATCAGGAATAGCGTGGCCAGCAGGACTAAGGAAGTGATTGTGCCCCCGTACTCGGCACTGGGGAGGCCGCACCTTGAATACTGTGTTCAGTTTTGGGCCTCTTGCTACAAGAAGGACATTGAGTTGCTGGAGGGTGTCCAGAGAAGGGCAACAAAGCTGATGAAGGGTCTGGAGAACAAGTCTTATGAGGAGCGACTGAGGCAGCTGGGATTCTTTAGTCTGGAGAAGAGGAGGCTGAGGGGAGACCGTATTGCTCTCTACAGGTGCCTGAAAGGAGGTTGTAGTGAGGTGGGTGTTGGTCTCGTCTCCCAAGTTACTATTGATAGGATGAGAGGAAATGGCCTCAAGTTGCGTCAGGGGAGGTTTAGATTGGATATTAGGAAAAATGTCTTTACTGAAAGAGTGGTCAGGCATTGGAACAGGCTGCCCAGAGAGGTGGTGGAGTCACCATCCCTGGAGGTATTTAAAAGATGTGTAGATGTGTCACTTCAGGGCATGGTTTAAGGAGGCCTGGGGGTGTTGGGTTGACGGTTGGACTTTATGATCCTAGAGGTCTTTTTCCAACCTTAGTGATTCTACAATCCACATTCCAGAACCATGGCTCTGGCTCTCTTTGCAAGTTTTGGAGATTAAGGGAGAGTGTGAAGACTAAGAGTTAATAACGTATAGGCACTTAGAACGTAGGCTATGTTAATATTTTGGATGCAATGAAAACACTGGTTTAGTCCTGGAGGAATTGTGCCCTTTCACAGAGACACCTGTCTGTATGTGAAAATAATTGCTCTTCAGCATTTGCATGTTTAAAGGTCTGTCCAGGATACAGCAAGGCATCAGCAATATACCATGGTTAGTAGACAGTCTGATGTGATGTTAACTTGTAGCTTCTGGTTTGAAATTTGCTATCAGATGGATAAAATACAGGTGAATATCGGATTTCTGGTTAAAAAGTTCCAAATGGATGGGTCACCAGTATGTTGATCTTTTGGGAAATATTTAAAACAGATTTTCTTAGGTAATAGCTTGGCCAGTTCTCTTGGAATTTGTTGTGTTACATTTGAAGTTTATTAGCAGTTGTATTTGAGAAGTGATTTTGGGTTGCAACAATTGGTAAATACGAACTTAGTGTCTGTATTCAACTTTTTAGACAATAGCTTTGGCTTCTGCTTTAAAAGCTCGTTTGAGTTATGCTGATGTGTGCTACCGTGGTACACTAAAAGGAGAATTTTGACATTGAATTTTCTTGTTTTTTTTCAACTTGCTTGTAGAGTCTTTTAAGATATTAATGAAGTTAAATGGTTATTTTAGGCCTTCAGCTTCTTTTACTTCTGAAGTCCTTGAAGTTAGTAAGAATGAGTTGGTTTTTTGTATGTCTAGTAACTAAACAAATTTCAGGAGAACTTCTTTGGAAATAGCATATCAGACTAGCTATGATTTGACCTTATGACTTAAGAAATTTCAGAGGTGCCCCAGTGTAAGACACTGAACTGCTAAAGAGCATTTGACATGTATTTCTTTAACAACAACAACAACAACAACAAAAAAGCTGTCAAGTATCTGTTACCATCATTCTCTTACATTTTCACATCCTTCTTGCCTTCTCTCTTTAATTCACCTACAAAACCCCTGCACAACATCCCCAAAACAAAAACATCTCTGGGAAACATGTTGGGTTTTCAATGTCATATATGATTTTCTCAGTGTACACATCTGGTATGAACCTTTTCTAGAAAGACAGGGGCAACCGAGGTACAAAATAGTAAGACTCACATAAATGCCACATCTCTGTCAGTTTTATCTGGACATAAGTTAGGCCCAGTCCATGTGTTTACAGAGTTTACTGAAAAGTTGCAGCAACAGCATACCATGGATTTTTTATTTTTTTTTCCTCAGGAAGATGATCTAATGGGTGTTGGATATGTGGCCAAAAAGAACAAAGTTGTGTCATGTTTTTAAGAACCTAGGCTATTGACAGAGCATATGCAGATGGACACAGCGGGGTCTTGGGGAAATACTTCAGAAAGAGCTATGGTGAATACTGTAAGAGGTATCAGATAGCAGATGTGAGGTCCATCTGGCCCAGAATCAAACTTCTTAGGAATATAGTTACTTATTGCTAAGCCTTTAGTAATAAATACTGATTTACAGCTGCTTTATATATCTATGAAACTGGCAGATAATTATTCAAAATGTTTTAATTTATAAACGTACTGAAAGTCTAGTTGAGATGTGAGAATGAATATTCATTCTTCTGCTTTTCAGGAGAAGATTTTGCTGTTGTGCAGCAGGAAATCATTATGATGAAAGACTGTAAACATCCAAACATTGTTGCTTATTTTGGCAGCTATCTCAGGTACAGTTTGTTTCTTTTGCTCGCTTAAAAATGCCTCTCTATCTCCTTGTAAAGGACAGGTCTATAAGGTGACTTAGGCAAACCATAATTTACCAAATAAGTGTTACCCACTTGTATATTACTTTTTCACTTACCTTAATCTGTTCTGTTTACTACAGTGTCTCTCTAAATAACGTTTCATGTAGCAAAATCTTTCAGTGACTATGTAGTCACATTTCCTTGGAAGTGAGTTGTTGTTTAAAAGCTTTGAATTTAATGCATCAATGGAAAATTAAGCAGAAGTATGACAAGTATGAAGATAGTGTTTGTGTATGTAGTATCCTTTTAAATCTGGTTCAGTAAAACGTCTTAAAATTTGCAAAACTTTGGGAAGTATGAATATTGCATAATACAAATAGAGTTCTTAGAAATGTTCTGACTTAATTTTACATGCCAACACCAGTTGTTTGAACTCAAAATTGAATGTTATGGGGAAATGAGGAAAAGAATTGTTGGTGTTTTTTGCTTGCTTAAGTGTAGTAGTGCTGTGTTAAGTTTTAAGGACAATTTCATACTCAAGTGCCTAAGAGTGTGTTAACTGTGCAGCTTTTAAAAAGCCCACTGGTGATCTGTGTTTCGGATTTGTTTTGAAATCTCAGAGTTATTAATATTTTAGTCTTCCATCTTTGCTTTTCTCTCTTGAGCTGCAGAATTGTGTAGGACATTTAATGTAGTATATGTAAATTGTTCTGTGTCATTATTTTTTTTAATTCCTTTTGTAAGATATTATGCTTGCTTGTTACAAGTACAGTAAACTCATACTGCATACAAAGTCACAGTATTGAGAAGATTGATGACTGGCTCCTAATAACCTTTGCTATTATAATTCTTTTTAATGCATCCAGACAAGTGTTTTATCCTAGATATAGCAATTGCTTGATATTGAAGGACTAGACCTTTTTATGCTGGATTTTGTGAACCTAATGTTGTCATAATCTTAGGCATATCATGCCATGTAATAAAAAACATTTATAAGGCTCTGAAAAGTCATGATGCCCTTTACAGCAGAGGCTTCTTGGTCCTTTCAGGTATACACATACCTTCCGTCTGCATGGGGACAATAGAGGTGGGACATGGTAGCTCTGTGTGTTGTGAAGGCTGCTAGGCCCTGTTCATAATGGGAAGATACCAAGCTCAGTTACTCATGTACTAGACTTCAGCAACTCTGGCTGAAATTCTCCATGATGGCTATCTGGTGCAGCCAAAACCTTTTCAGCACTTTGGCAAAGTGCTTTTGAATTGGGGGTGGGAAGATACAGGTGGTATTTTCACATTAAAAATCTTGGTACGTGAAAGCCTTTCAACAAAAAAGTACTATCTTTGAAGCAGGAATATTTGACAGAATTTGGCTTTTGTATTTGGAGTGCATCTTTTCCTTTTAAAAATAATTTCAAATTTGATCAAGTTATCTTCTTAAATACTACATTTTTTTTTACTTTAATTCTAGATCAGCTAGAGCCTGGGAAGTGCCAGTTACTGTTTCTTTTCTAGCCAGCAGTGTCTGGTTTCCTGCATGTTTGCAGTGCTACAGAAGAGCTAACACATGCTCCCTGACTTGCTTGGCTGTTGTTGAGTGTTTCTTGTTTTGCTTTGGGGTGAGCTGGGACAGGGTGTTGAAATGGCAGGTGTGGAGCATTTTGTGGTGCTCTTAGTGACCTTGATGCTGCATGTCTGTGTAGTTGGAGTAAACTGAAATTGGACAAGTTGAGTGTGCCAGAAATTGGGAAGTCACTCGTCACTTGGGAAGAGAGTGAGTCCTGGCACTAAATCCCAGAGGAGAAGGAGAGGTCTCATGCAGCAGCTTAGCTGACTAATGCTGTCCTGAGGAGTTCCTGCTCCCCACCTCTTGTATTCAGTGTCTACAATAGCCCTGGACACCCACTGAAACTGTTCTGTCAGTGGTGGAATTCATTGCATCTTTCTCAGTATGAATGTCTTGTTAGCTTTTGTCTGATGAGTGAAAGTATTGCATGCTGACAGATTCAAGTGTAAGTATGTAAGTATAAGAGTGAAGAGGAAAGCAAACTGTTGACTCGCCCATTAGATGAGCACCATCTGCACACTACATTGAGTGTGGCCAGGAGTGTGTGATTTTTGTACTGCTTGCATTATCGTGTATACATGTGCAGGAAGGGATCAAAGTCTGAAGATAAAATCAACAAGCAATGCTGTTCTGGCATACCATATCTTGAAGGGTGCTTGTCTTGGCAGCCTGAATGCTTTTTTTAATGCCAGGCTGATCTGTGAGCTGCATTATGCACAAGTTTGTGCGAGTGTGTGTACATGTAGGGACTTGGTATCCCAAACTAGGAGTGTCTGCACATCAGTTTTGAATGTTTGTGGTAATTTGAGGGTTTACCTAAGTTGTGTGTTAATTCCATTCTGTGCAGTACTCACAGGCTTTTTCTTGTGCACAGTCAATTCCTAATGCTGCTACATACCTTAAAGTCATGCTAAAATTTTTTTTGAGAATTAATGGAGCTACTAGTCTGTTTGAAAGCAGCTTACAGATTGTTGGGTGGTAAAGTTGGCAAGGGATCTTGTGATCTCCTAAAGGCAGTATTTGAAAGCTGCTCCGTGTTATATTGACTAAGCTTCTTAAATGGATGTTGTGTGGCTAGGACCACGTGGTGTCCCACCCTCCCGTCGCACCGTATTAATCTTCCTCCCAACCTAAAAGCCTGCCTTTGGGAAGAGAGCACATTTTTGTAGGTTAAGATGTCCTCCACTGCTGTGATTACTTTTATTTGTACCTGTTTCCCAGACTGGGAAGGAAGTTATGTCAACACTTTTCTTGATGTGTGATATTAAACCTGGTGTGCTCCACAAACATGAAAGTCATTGTCTTCTGAAAAGGTTTATAACAAGTTTAGAAGAGGTAAGGGAGGGATGGCAGAGGGGAGGTCTGGGGCTTTGCAGTGCTGTTGAAGTTATCCCAAGCTGTTTTTCTAACATATGAACTTCAGAGCAGAATGTGACAGTTCCACTTGTGTTTGTTTCTGGAGGTGAGATTATTTGCATTGTAGAAGCACTGATAAATGTATCCAGTTGCCTTACCAGCTGCTTTTTTAACCAGTCATAGTGGGAACAGATTGCTTAGTATAACTAATAAAAAGTCATCAGAAACAGCATTTTAAGATTTCTTGTGAAAACAGACTGTGAACAAATATTGTTGCATTCAGCTTTCTTTAAAATTTTTAGATTGAAATGGTGCCTCTTCTCATGATGCTGTATTCAGGCTGGGCTTCCTTTTTTTCTTTAAAAAGCAATTTTCCTCTTGTCTCAGGGTATCAAAATATATTTTTGTAGACCCAGAATTAAATGTTGGCAAATATAGTATCTGTGGTGGCATTTTCTTGTGCTCTTGCTTGGTCCTCTCTCCTTTCTTTGGTGCAGTGCAGTGCTTCTCTTGTCTGGGCAATCAAATGGCTGTCTTTGAATCCTTTCATTGTCTGACCTTTTGTTTTCCAAGTATCTTTCAGTGCTAAGAACAATAAGAAAAATACCATCATCCTGTACTTGGCACATATCAGCATATTGTTCCCTACGCTTTTCTTCTGTTTACGTATGGATTTTTCAGACAGTCAAATTTCTGCCTTGTTATAGGCCTAGGTGTTAAGTTGCAGACACTAAATAGCACTGTTGATCCTGTCTCTGTTTTGTTTGCTGCACTTGACCTATGGTCTGCAGACAGACAACTATGTACACGGTTACTGTTGATTACATGGATCTTCACCTGTCTCAAAGCACATAGGCACAGTAATAGACTAGATAGGAAATTAGAAGTGCAATCTCCTCATTTGATCCTCTTATGTTTTTTTCCATTTTCTGTAGGGATTTTCCACACTGGAACATTAATACCCATTAAGCGAAGGTGTGACTTTACAGCACTTACCTACTTCATGTCTCTTACTTTATGGTTACTCTGCTGCTGTCCCAACGCTGCTGGGGTTGTCCTGGCTTTTTCCCACTTCTGTGCTGCTGCTGCTGTTGGCATCAGATGGGATGCAGCCACATGGGAGAGGGTGGCTTTCACGAGTCCAGTGCCCCCAAAAGCGTCCCTGTCCAAGTCCTGCATTACTGTGGGAAATAAAGGGATTTGAAGATGCCTCTCTCTTCAGTGCTTCTTTCTCACTCATTCTTTTGCTGCCACTGCTGATTCAGTTTTCTTTTGCAGGTAGTCACACTGCTTCTGTGTCTGACTTTGATCAGTTATTTCCGTAGAAAGCCTTCATATTATTTCAAGTGATGCTTTAATCAACCGTAGAAATGTATGGAGTTAACAGCCAGGGATTTCCATGGCTTAAAACCTCTGTAATGCCTGAACAACACCTTTCCCACCGCTAGAGGAAGCAACCGGGGTGTAACTTTGAGGACCATGTAGACTATGGACATAAAAGGGAAGGAGATCTAAGAATGAGAGTTCTTCCTTGGAACAGCAGCTATTCTAGCTGTTACCTGCTGGTGAGAAATACTTGCAATTTGCAGCTCAGGGGCTAAGCTTATAGCATTGCCTTGCAAAATGCTTCCACAAATGTTGGCATTGCCCACAGGAGTGTCTCAGCTATTCTGACAGAGCCTTATGAATGCAAGAAACCCAAGACCAGGGGTCATGGGCAAGCTGCAGAACAATCATCGGTCTTTCTGTTGGTTGTCCTGTGTCCCAGTCTGCCCTAAGGTTGTATGTGATTTTTCTCTCCTGCATGTTTTGATGGCCAGGTATGACTAGGCAAGTCCCAGATTTTCTGCTCTCCAAAATACCTTTCTGTGGCCACACATGGTACATCTGTCTTACCAGTGAAAATTACTAGGTGAAAATAGAATTTACTGTCCATAATACAAGACACCTTCAAATCCTTCAGCCTGTTGTCTACTCCTGGAAAGCTCTTTTTTTTATGGAGGTATAGTGAGTCAAACTAAATTGATTCCCTTAGTAAGAGGAATTTAAAGAACTTCCCTCTGACCCATGCCACCAAAAATATCCATAGGTATTTTTGAGGGAAAAGACTTCATCTGGGAAGGCACTTACCTACAGCATGGCCCCCACTCTGCCTAACTTTGACTAAAGCACTAGAGTTTCACTCCATTTGTTGTGAAAGAAATTGAGATATATCCCTAGGGCTTTTTGTTTTGGATTTATTTCTTTGTTTATGTTAATTCCTCTGCTCTGAAAAAAGTGGAGGAAAAGTGAAGATGAGAAAGAAATAAGAACCCACATCTGTTTTGTCTCTACTCTCAGTAAAAATATATTTCATTTTCATAGTAGGTCTTGAACAAAAATCAGTGTGGACATTTCACTGATACTGTTTCTGTACTCCAGTAAGCCCTGGAATATTTTGGGTATTTCATTAGTTACTATTTTGACAGTGAAGTATCACATAAAGTTAAACCATATCCGTTATTTGACTTGTACTTTTCATAGTATAGACCTTGTTATATGTGCTTTGTAATGTTTGAGTCCTCTGACATCTTTTATAGGTGCTGTTTTCAAATCTGACAGCTAATGAATGGTTTTATTCACTTTTTAGACGAGACAAACTATGGATTTGCATGGAGTTTTGTGGAGGTGGCTCTCTACAGGATATTTATCATGGTATGTCAAGACTGTAATTCCTTAAAATCTAAGTGAAGCTTATTCTCAAAAATGGAAGTGATTACAGTGTTTTGGAATCAGAGAGGAGGAATCCTAAATTTAGTATCCCTAATATACCATTGAAGGTCAATTTTAGCTTATGTATTTCTATAATTGGGTTTGGGGTTTTTTAAACAAAATTAGCTGCAGTGGGTTTTCCTTCCTTCAGTAGCTTGTATGCCTATCGCTACTTCTCAAAGGCCGTAAAACTAGATAATATCGTATTGTAAAATTAAAAAAATCTCTGTTGTGATGTGCTGTCTTACTTCACAGCCATCTTGTTTCTCAGCTTCTGATTTTTTTCTCTCATATAATCTATACCACTGCCTACAGCTACCTAGATAAGTGGATTGATTAGCATGAATGCTGTTGTCCTTTGTAATCAGGGATCTTTTACATGTTTGTATAGCAGTAGTGTCACAAGGGTAATTTATTTTTTTTTTTATTGCTGGATGTATGACATGAGAAAAGGTGACCTCTATATTTACTTTAGACTCGGGTGAAATGAGTGGCCAAAGAAACAAGGGGCATGTGTGAATCTATTGCATAAAGAGAAGATCAGTTCAGTCAATTGCTTGCTAGTTTTCAAGAGACAAAATCAGTTTTGATGGATTTTATTGTCCTGGAATTAAGAGTTAGGAAAGGAGTATCCTGTGAGTGAGTAACGGCTCTGTGGTTCTCAGGTGATTTTTTCAGACAGGAAACCCATCTATATACTGAATTGTGAAGATATTACACATTAGAATCTTCATATCCTTTTGTGTGTAAACAGCTTGTATTTTTATGTTTGCATCTTTTATATTTAACTTGGGTGCAATTAAAACAAGGCATCAATTCACAAGTTTGCACCATGCTCACGGTGTAGTCATTTGAGCATGGCCTTGTTGATCCTTCACATCTTTGCTAGGGTTGATAACAAAGCCTATTAGACACAATGCTTTTATGTGGAACACCTGTGGAGTAGGAAATGAGCTCATGCCACATAAATGCCTGCACAGATGTCGTATAGGAGCAGTTTCCTGCTGCAGCTGATTTTTGGCTTCTCGGCTCATAGTTAGAGTGGAAGGTTCTTGTCTGATCTTAATTACGTTCTAAAGGGTCTTATTCCAATTGAACTGTAGGTCTCTGTAATCTTAAGTAATATGAATTAATCAGATCTAAATTTCTCAAACATAGATGCCTAGAAATATGTACTCTAGGTGCTAATATGTTTGCTTTGTGGGTTTGGAGCTTTTCTTTCAGAAAAGGGAAGATGAATCTAGACCTGTTTTGAAGATAACATAAATTAGTATCATGCAATATTTATGGTTGTGGGTTTTGTAGAAGTTAGGCACTTCAGTGCTTAAATCTTTTTTTCATTTTTAACTCCCCACTCCTTCAGTTTTCTTTGAGAAACCCCATCCAAATTTTCTGTTTGTTTTCTCTGCAAAACCTGAGAAGCTTGCAGTGAGGACTGCATTTCCTGGTCTTAAAACCCTTTAATTTCAGGGTCAAAGTCCAGTGACTGGGGGGACAAGTCACAGGCTATGCCTTGCTTGCTATTCAGTGTTTGTTTTACATATTTGTTTAGAATTTAATTGTTTTCCTTTAAAAGACTTGAGTGAAGTGGGACCTTGGAGGGAGAGGAAGACTACTTCTTCCCTTGTGAAGCTGCTGAGCCTGCTCAGGAGAGTTTGAGAAGGTGCATGGTGTGGCAGGCCCAGGAGCAACCCTGCTAGTAGCTCATGCAGAAAAGGGTTGAGAAGCTGCAGAGAGCAGGTCGCATGGCTGCAGGGAAGAGAGAGCAGTTTGCATGGCGGTGGGAAGGACGGAAGGAGAGAGCAGGTTGCAAAGGGTAGAAGGAACTTTCTAGGGCTCAAAGGGGACTGAGCGGAGTTTGCTGCAGCTCTGAGTCCTTGGGTTGGAAGTCCAGCCCTGCATAGAAGGATTCAGTGGATTTGTGCAGGGGAGAGTTGTGCTTAAATCGCTGCTGCTCTTTCTTTTTCCTCTTAATTACTTTGAGAATTATATATGGAGGGAGTTAGTAGTTTCTGTTCCAATGGGAAAAAAAAAAAAAGAATGTTTAGTAGTCCTTGGGTTGCTCCATCTGGGGGGAAGTCTAAGCACATTTACTTTGAGACTTCTAGTGTAAGATCCTATCTGTGTGAATGGAAGTGTTTAAGGTATGGGTTTGGAATGTCAATACCTTACCTGATTTTGAGAATTAATTTTTTTCCCTTCCATTTCAGTGACTGGACCACTTTCAGAACAGCAGATTGCCTATGTTAGCAGAGAAACACTACAGGTAGTGTGTTCTCATGTTCTTGTGGTTTACTTTTCAGATAAAAGTATTAAGAGCTAAAAATAAAAGTGACAAAAATATGTGATGCCATGGAAGTACAGTGTTTGGATGGCTTGACATTTTTCTCAGACTTTTGAGGTGGTCCTGTATTATAGCCTAGAACTGATTTGTATAGTTTCATAACCTCAAATTAACCTGGATCATTTGAAGAAAACTGTCATCATCTTTCTGCCTTTTGCTTTCCCCCTTTAAAAAAAAAAAAAAAAAAAACAAAACATATTTGTTGTACCTATGCAAAACTGAGTCTTCAATATCTGGTATTTCATCTGTGCCAATAAATTTTTTTTTCCTTATCTGTGTACTTGAGATGTTCAAATTAAGGTTGCCAGCCCCTCCTCATGGGTATGCTAGCTTTAATTTTTCTTTCCTAAATTAAAGGTTCAATTTGCCAGTAAAACTTAATCAGAACCAGCTTTTTGGTGGATGTCTTGGTTTCATGTGAGAGCAGTAGTTCTTGGCTTCCAGTGAATGCAGATCTGTTGAATGCCATCAGTTGAGAGCTGCTACCTCTCTCAAGATAGCTCTGTCACTGAGCCAGGTCCCTTGCATGCCACTTACCATCTTCCTATGCTATGCCACAGATATTGCTGACTTCTGACTTACAGGACATGGCTTTTTTTTTCCCTTATGGTGAAGTCTTATGTGACATCTGGGAGTGTTTTGTGTTTTGAATCTTTAAACCCTTTTGTTCTTACAGAATCATAGAATGATTTGGGTTGCAAGGGACCTTTAAAGGTCATCTAGTCCAACCCCCCTGCAATGAGCAGGGACATCTTCAACTAGATCAGGTTGCTCAGAGCCCTATTCAGCCTGACCTTGAATGTTTCCAGCGATGGGGCATCTACCACCTCTCTGGGTAATCAGTTCCAGTCTTTCACCACCCTCATTGTAAAAAATTTCTCCCTTACAATCTAGTCTCAATCTACCCTTTTTTACTTTAAAACCTTACCCCTTGTCCTATCACAACAGGCCCTACTAAAATCTGTCCCCATCTTTCTTCTAAGTCCGCTTTAAGTACTGAAAGGCTGCAATAAGGACTCCCCACAGCCTTTTCTTCTTCAGGCTAAACAACCCCAACTCTTTCAGTCTTTCTCTATAGGAGAGGTGCTTCAGCCCTTTGGCCATTTTTGTGGCCCTCCTCTGGACCTGCTCCAACAGGTCCATGTCTTTCCTGTGCTGAGGGCTCCAGAGCCGGACGCAGTACTCCAGGTGGGGTCTCACCAGAGTAGAGCAGAGGGGCAGAATCACCTCCCTCGACTGCTGGCCATGCTGCTTTTGATGCAGCCCAGGATATGGTGGGCTTTCTGGGCTGTAAGTGCACATTGCCAGCTCATGCCCAGCTTTTCATCCACCAGCACCACCGGGTCCTTCTCCACAGAGCTACTCTCAATCCCTTCATCCTGTAGCCTGTATTGATACTGGGGGTTACCCTGATCTTCATGAGGTTCATGCAGGCTCACTTCTTGAGCTTGTCCAAGTCCCTCTGGATGGTACACCATCGCTTAGGTGTGTCAGCCACACCACTTAGCTTGGTGTCATCTGCAAATTTGCCGAGGGTGTACTTGATCCCACTTTCTCTGTCATTGATGAAGACATTAAATAGTACTGGTCCCAATACGGACCCCTGAGGGACAGCACTTGTCACTGATCTCCATCCTTTGACCACTACTCTCTGGATACAACCACCCACCCAATTCTTTATCCACTGAATAGTGCCTCCATCAAATCCATAACCTTCTAGGAGTATGGAGGAGTGTTTCAGTAGTCTGGAATGGAATTTATGAAATCATCATTTATCATGTGGGAAGATTTCATAGAATATCCTCACTTGGAAGGGACCCACAAGGATTATAGAGTTCAACTTCTGTCCCTGCACAGGACAACCCCAAAATTCACACCATGTGTCTGACGGCGTTTTCCAAATGCTGCTTGAATATTATCAGGCTTGGCACCATGACTACCTCCCTGGGGAGCCTGTTCCAGTGCTCCACCACCCTCTGGGTGAAGAACCTTTTCCTCATACCCAACCTAAACCTCCCTGGCACATCTTCCTGCCATTCTGTTGGGTCCTATCATTGGTCACCAGAGAGAAGAGATCAGCACCTGCCCCTCCTTTTCAACTTGTGAGGAAGCTGTAGACTGCAATGAGGTCTCCCCTCAGTCTCCTCTTCTCCAGGCTGAGCAAACCAAGTGACTTTGGCTGCTTCTCATATGGTTTCTCCTCTAAACCCTTCACCAACTTTGTGCCCCTCCTTTGGACACTGTCTAGTAACTTTATATCCTTAATATATTGTGGTGCCCAAAACTGTACACAGTACTTGAGGTGAGGCCATACCAGCACAGAGCAGAGTGGGACAGTCACATCCCTTCGCCAGCTAGCAATGCAGTACTTGATGCACCCCAGGATGTATTTGGTCCTCTTGGCTCTTCTCTCATGTTCAACTTGCTGTTGACCAGAACCCCCAGGTCCCTCTCTGCAGAGCTGCTCTCCAGCCTCTCGTTTCCCAGCCTGTATGTACATCCAGAGTTGCCATCCCTCAGGTGCAAAACCCAGCACTTGCCCTTGTTAAACTTCATACAGTTGGTGGTTGTCCAGCTCTCCACTCTGTCCAGATCTCTCTGCAGGGCCTCTCTACCCTTGAGAATGTCAACAGCTCCTCCCAATTTTCTGTCATCAGCAAACTGAATTAGTATTCCTTCCAGTCCTGCCTCAAAGTCATTTACGAAGACATTAAAGAGTATTGGCTCTAAGATGGATCCCTGCAGAACCCCACTAGTGACTGGCTGCCAGCCTGATGTAACCCCATTTACTATGACCCTTTGAGCCCACCCATCAGCCATTGCTCACCCATTGCATTATGTGTTTATCCAGCTGTCTGCTGGACATTTTGTCCAGGAGGATACTGTGAGAGACAGTATTGAAAGCTTTACTGAAATCCAAAAAGATTGCATCATAGAATCATAGAATTGTTAAGGTTGGAAAAGACCCTTAAGATCGGGTCCAACTGCCAACCTATCACTGCCAGGTCCACCACTAAACCACATCCTCAAGCACCACGTCTACCCTTCTTTTAAATACCTCCAGGGATGGAGACTCAACTACCTCCCTGGGCAGCCTGTTCCAATATTTGACAACCCTCTCGATGAAGAAGTTTTTCTTAATATCCAACCTAAACTTCCCCTGGTGCAGCTTGAGGCCGTAAATCGACTGGCTTCCCTTGATCAACTAGGTGGGAAACCTTGTCATACAAGGAAATCAAGTTTGTTAGGTGGGACTTTCCCCTCATGAACCTGTGCTGGCTAGGTGAATGACTGCATTGTCTTTCGTGTGTTTTTCAATAACTCACAGAATAATCTTCATAATTTTTCCAGGCACAGAAGTGAGACTGATGAGCCTGTAGTTACCAGGGTCATCCCTGTTGTGCTTTTTGAAGACTGAGACAACATTTTCCAGTTTCCAGTCAGCTGGGACCTCTCCAGATTCCCAAGAGCATTGAAAAAAAATCATTGAGAGAGGTCTTGCTATGACATCACCCAGCTCTTTTAAGTACCCTTGGATGGATCCCATCAGGCCCCATCGACCTACAGGGATCTAGCTGGAGCAGCAAGTCCTGTGCAATATCAGGGTTTATTAGGAGTTTATTATTCCCGTAGTCATTGTTCTCTAGCCCAGGGCTCTGGGGGTCCCAGAGCCCACTATCGGTGTTGAAGACCGAGCTGAAGAAAGCATTAAATATCTCTCTCTGCATTGTCTATGTCCATGTTTGTGAGGTGACCATTCTCATCAAGCAATGGGCCGATATTATTTCTGGCCTTTTGCCATTAATGTATTTTAAAAAGCCCTTCTTATTGTCCCTCACGGTACTGGCCAGCATCAACTCTAATTGAGCTTTGGCCACACAGATTTCCTCCCTACAGTGGTGAACACCATCCCTATAGTCCTCCAATGTCACCTGACCTTGCTTCCACTGATGATATACTTTCTTTTTTGCCTTATTTCTAGAAGAATATCCCTGCTTAGCCAAGCTGGCCTTTTGCCTCACCTGCTTGACTTCCTACACTTTAGAATTGCCTGTTCCTGTGCTCTTTGGAAGTGGTGCTTAAAAAGTGACCAGCACTGGTGGACCCCATCACCTTCAAAAGCTTTTTCCCAGGGGACCTTACTAAGCACTTCCTTAAGCAACCTGAAGTCTGTTCTCCTCATATCCAGACTTGAGGTCTTGCTGGCAGTTTTCCTCCTGTAACCATAAACTTGACTGCTTCATGGTTGCTGTGGCCAAGGCAGCCACTGATCTCGACTTCACCCACGAGGCCCTCGCTGCTAATAAGCAGCAAGTCAAGGAAGGCACCTTTCCTGGTTGGTTCCTTTAGTACCTGTACCAAGAAGTTGTCGACCAGATAGTTTAGGAACCTTCTGGACCTGTTTCAACCCAGCTGCATGTAACCATCCACCATGGCACATCAGTCACAGGACTCATCCCACCAGATTTCACTTATGCCAATGGTGTCATACCTCTGGGACTGGGCCAAGGCTTCCAGCTTCTCTTGCTTGTTCCTCATGCTGTGTGCATTTGTGTAGAAACTCTTCAAGTGTGGCTCATTGTGCCCATCGCCACATATAGCAGTCTCAAGACCCTCACTAGCACGCAGCTCTTCAAACTTTGGCGTGCATACCCATTCCCTGTCACTGACTAGCTTGATACTGCCCCTTTCCCCCTTCTGCTCCAGTTTAAAGCTCTGTCAGTCAGCCCTGCTAGCTCCTGAGCAAAAACTCTTTTCCCCTTCTGAGAAAGTTGCATCGCATCGGGTGTCAGCAGACCTGGTGTTGAACAGACCATCCTGTGACCAAAAAGGCCAAAATTCCACTGATGGCACCAGCCTCAGAGCCACGTGTTGATCAGCTGGACCTGCCTGTTCCGTTCAATATTCCCTGACACTGAGAGAATTGAGGAAAATACTACCTGAGCACCTGATCCTTTGAAATCCCTTTTGATAGCCTTTGGACTTCTTGCTACCTCTTCTCTGCTGACAGTAGCAGGTAATAGTCTGAGGAGCTAACCAGACTAGGGAGTTTCCTAGTGACATCCCTTACTCTGGCCCCATGGAGGCAGCAGACATCCCTGTGGGTTGGGTCCAGTCAGCATATCAGACCCCCCGTTCCCCTCAAAAGGGAGGCACCTATGGTAACTACCCTTCTTTTTTTTCTTAACATGAGTGGTTATGATGTGGGGGGTAGGCTGCCTAGATGACTGCTCCATCCCAGAAGGACCTTCATCCACATCATCAGTTGTCTGCCCTTCCAGGGCCTCATACCTATTGTGTATGGGCACCATGAAGGCGAGACAGGCTGAGAGTAGATTCGCCTGCCACCCTGAGTTGTAACCTGCTTCCATTCTCCCCCGTCCTCTGCAGTTACCTCCTTATGTTGGGTGGTGAGGGGGTTACTTGTGCTGTGGTTGACTGCTGGAGGTCCCTCTGAGAGAGGGATGGTAGAGCGCTATTCCATCAGTTGATCTCCTTCTCTGGCTCCCTGATACTTCTCAGCCTGGACACCTCCTTCTGAAGCTCTGTCACCAGGCTGAGCAGCTTTTTTTACCTGAGTGCATCTCCCACGGGTGAGCTTACTGCTGCCATCAGATACTGACCTGAAACTTGGGCACACCGTGCAGCCTGGGACCTGGATAGCATGTTGCCTCGAAGGCTCTGTCTGGGTGGCTGCATCAATTCTTGCAGCTGGAGGGGCTGTGAGGGATGCTGAGGACACAGCTCTTTGCCAGGTGGATACCATGGCTCCTGGTGTTCCTAGCAAGTGGGTCATAGCTTCCTCTTGAAGTGGCAGGGCCCTCCTTGCACAAACTGCTGCACCACACCCTGGCTGCCATGCCACACCCTGTTTGCCCATCCTGTTTGTCAGGCTCCCTAGGGGCCATTTAAATTCCCTGTGGTTGCTTCTGGCCAGGCCCCACCCGTGGGGTCTGCCAGCTCCCGTGGGGTCTCTGCATGTCCCCAGGTTCTCCTGGCTCCAGGAACCCTCCTTTTCCTTGTCAATGTGTACTCATCCGCAGCACTTACTGTTACTGCCACTGCATCCCTCAGACATTTATTGGTTAATATGTGTAAATTGCCTGTGAGAAGGGAACTTGCTACTTTGTATGTATTTTCTAAGTGTCATCCATGGACCTATTTTTGTGTATTTTAAAGTTGTCTGTAAATACATGCTTATAACACTCTGACAAAATATAATATATACAGTATATTATATCTTGTTGTAGCTTATAATGCAGCAGTCAATTTTCCTAGTAAAAAGTCTGAGACTTGAGGCCATCTCTTCATCCATAGAAGTAATTTGTCCAACGTTGCTTTTGCCATTAGTTTCCATGAACCCAGAGTTTCACTTGAATGCCTAAAGTTAGCGTTTGATCTCTGTATTTAGAAGCCCATTAAATGGTCTATTTTCAAAAAAACGCTTGCTATCAGTTCTGGTTGGAATCAGTGAGACTGATTTTGAAAATATAGGCCCTTTAAATACAGGCTTTAAAGTACCTGCCTCCAGACATTCAGTTTTGAAAATGGTGACCTCAAATTCTTCCAGGGCAGTGGTAAAAATGAGTGACTTGTTAGGCTTTCTGTGCTAGTAGCACCCAGAGATTAAAATGTGAGGAGCGTACATGGGACTCTTCTAGCTAATGCCAGTTGTTGCAGTGGTCAGGTAGGTGCTTTGATTAATTACACTTTGTACCAAAAGCAAATAGAGTCTAATTTTTGGGGTCTGCATGCATGCCTGCAGTGAGGACTCTGAAAAATCATTGGACCAACTGGGTGTTGTTAGTCATTTCCCCCCCGAGAAACAGGTTAAATTATCTCTGAGTGAGTTTTTTTCTTCTTTTTTTTTTTTAGTTTATTTAAGGAGTGGAATTCAATAACTGATTAGTATTTCAGCTGCATTGCAATCAGGTTTTCATGAACTGACAAAAAGTACCCCAAAACTGTTGGTATTATTGCCTATGTGTACCATGTTGTTCACTTGAAAATCTCAAGTACGAAGTCATGTAAGTGTTTCCTTATTTTCCCTCTTGGTATGCTTAGGATCATCCATGAATATGCTGATAATTGAAAACAATCCTAATATATTTTTGCAGTCAACTCCACGATGTCTTCCATAAGCTGGCAAAAAAAGAATTCTGTGTTGACATGGGTATGTCCCATGAAAATGTAGCCTTTATGGAGGTTTGTGACTGCAGAGCAGGGAAGATGTTTACATGTTGTTTTACCCCTAGAAGAGAATTTTAGAGATAAGCCTGAAGTGTTAAAAGTGATGTGCTCTGTGATTTACCATGCAGGGATTCAGTTTCATATTATAATTCCAGAATTTAAACTTAAAATTTCTGACTTGTGTCGAGTCCTAAAATGCTTTGGTACTGTCATGGAGATGAAGAAAAACAATCTAATGCTTCTGCAGAAATCCATGAATTAGAGATGAACTCCTGTGTTAGACCTGAAGCGCTTCCTGGTAGCATGCTTCTAAACTTAATTGAAGTGTGTAATTATATAGGAGATAAATGCAGTAGGTATCCAGTGATCTAACTGCTGAATAGAAGACTGTGAGGTGATTTAAAAATAATTAACTTGGTCGAAAAGGTGACAGTTACCATGTCCAGAGGTAATGAGAAATGGTTGGGAATGCTTTTCTTACAATAGGCATGGTGACTGGTATTCTTTCCATCTATCCCGTGTTTTAGATATTATGCTACTACATACATTGAATTTGCAAATGCAGTTTGAATACACTGAAATATAAGAATGTTTTTCAGTCAGTGGGTCTTTTAGATGATTGAATTGGATCCTAAATATATCTGGTAATTAAATAAGAAATTTATGTAAATGAAAATATTGGACTAAATTATTATCTAAATATTTTATGCAGGGACTATATTATCTTCACAGTAAAGGAAAAATGCACAGAGATATAAAGGTAAGTAAAACCTGAAGGGGATTTTCGTGTTTCTAAAATAAGCTACATCACCTCTTTACTGCTATTTATCAAGTTGGGGGATATTTTTAAATATGTAGGGTTTTTCTATCTATGAGAATAAAATAAAATTTTCTGCCCAATGGAAGAAAAAAGTCTTTCTTTAAAATGCATGTATGGAAAAGGTTTGTTTCCATTTAAAATTAAAATTGAATTTAAAATTAGAAGTCTCTTAATTGGAGCCAAACATACTATTTATTTAGACCAGTGCTGTGAAATTTAGGCATCAGCTAGTCTTCAGAGCAACATCTGTTCAGATAGCTGTAAGTGTGTGCTCTGTGCAAAAGGAGAGGTTTGGTCTTTCCCACAACTTACCATGAAGCTCAACGTACCCTTCTTTTTGAACCATCTTGTAAGCAGAGCTGTTGCTCTGGCTTCTTGCTTCATTTCTTGCTGAGCAGATTGCAGGGCAGTGACTGCAGTTCTGCGTGATTCTTGGAAACTACTTCTGTCCCCTCCCTCGCATGCTAAAATTAGAGTGTACCACAAATCAGGCTCTTAACACTGATTTAGTTAAACCTTCATCTCAACAAAGCTGTGTCAAAGGTGGCTTGTTCAGACTCTTACACTCTTTGTTATAATTTCCTTCTGGTGCTTCCTATTGACTTTTTATCCCTGGAGTTTTACCCACTTCTTGCCTTTCCAAGCTCTTCCTTGCTCAGACTGCAGCTTAAACTTGGCAGGCTTCCTCCCAGAAATCTGTCAGTAAATTATCATATTCCTTTGTGTTGTGTGGTGGGTTGGTTTTGGTTGGGTGGGGTTTTTTTCAGACTAGGGATGCCAGTGTGTATAATAGCAGCTTCAACTGTAGATGCCTTAATGCACCCTGATTCCAAGTTGTTCTCACTGACTGCAGGATATTTGGGTTTTAAGCAATCATAAAGAAAAATTCTGAATGAAAGGTTACTTTGGGCACAAAAATTAAACATTTTTCATTATACGTTATCGAATGCCAAATTATACTTGTAAGGATACAGTGCATAGATACTTGTTTATAAAGAGAACTGTGCAGATAAAAAATGCTTACAGTGCTTACATTGAGAATTTTTTTTAAAAAAAGCTGTTCTTGTGAGCATGGAAAAATACTGTCTTCATGTGCAGATCTCCTGAATTGTGTTTGCTTCCCTCAGTAGCTAAATTATGTATTTAAAGTATCTGCCCTGTTTGTCTTGAAAGGTGAACAAGGTCAAGAGCATGTTAACTGGACTGTCACACTATTTCCCAGGCTCCATTTATAAGGTTCATTAACTATACTTGTGTGGTATTTGCCAAAGCAAGCTGCATTTTACTGCAGGCCTGACTTTTCCTTTTCTGTGAAAAGCCATAATCTGTAAAAACATAGTTTTCTGGAGGCCCATCTGTGCTGCCTTTCCATCTAGTTTATGGGCAGTGCTGACATTTGAAGCTGTGTTTAGCTAGCTCTAGCCTTTGCTCAACTCGGCCTGTACCTGGTTTCAGTCCTCAGACCAGGTTTGTTCTCAGTCCTTTTATGTTGTAATTTTATGGTACCAACTACTGCTTCAGGTTAGTTTTGATTATTGAACTGAAGTGAGTGGTACATATAGCCACAGAACAGCAAACTGTTCAAATGTAGCACTAACAGAATCTTTGTTGCATAAGGTCAGAAACAGTTTTGCTAAACACTTGAATATCAAGGCAGGTGCTTAAGGCTATAATTATAATTATTATGGCTCTCAAATAAGACAAAACCAGCTCCTACATATGAAAAGAAAATAAAATTACTTCTGCTTTGACCTTTAGAGTTCCTGTTTCCTTTCAGTCAGTGTAAATAGATAAAAAGTAAGAGTCCACAAGCACAGGCAAATCATCATATTCTGCTTTTTGAGAGGGTTTTCTGTACAATGGAAACTCTGTAGTACCATAGGCTAAAGAGTACTAAACTAAAAATGAATGAGAAACCCTGTATATCAGAGTTTCTTTATATAACAGAATGGCAACTTGCTAATTTCACAAACATTTCCTTGGTAAGGCTGCAGATTTCTTGAATGCACAGTCCTTGGTTTGTCTTTGGCCCCTAGTTTGCCATAAAATATCACATAATTTTTTTTAATATGGTGTCGGAAGAATCTGCATGTTTTAATTCAAGTATGCCTACTTTTTTTTAAGGGAGCAAACATTCTTTTAACGGATAATGGACATGTAAAATTAGGTGAGTTAATACAATTTGGTGTTATTAACAGATTTTTATGTGCTCTAAGAAGCAGTCTTCTGTATTTTATTTAATGATGTAATGGTTCATGTAAGGAATTAGTGAATATCAGAATTCTTTTTCTCTTGCTGGCAATATCTAACTGCACAATCCACTTAGTGTCTGAGGAGTAATTGGAGTAGTTTTGGAACACTGAGTTAAAAGACTTTCTAATGTTGTATGGGCAAGGTAAAAATCAAGTCACAGGGTTTTATAAATTTTTAGTAAAGTCTACTTCCAGAATGCTTATGTGTGAAATGTACCTTGAAATGTTATCTGAAAGAACCTCTTGGATAATACTAAATTATGTACTTTATCACATTAAAACACTACATGTAACTGTTAGGACTGCTCTTGTGCTCATGAGGGGCATGTTTGTGTGCAGCCTGCATATCTGTCAGGCAACTGGGAGGAGCTGACCGATGGTATCTGAGATATACACCAAGTTTCCATATTTGCTTTTGTTATTTATTTTTCTGTTAAATATTTCCAGTATATTTAAGAAACACTTACAGTGGGGAAACCAAACTTGTGTTCATTAACAATTAATTACATAAAATCAGTTATTAACTGTTGTTTTGTTTTTGCTTTTTTTAATAGCTGATTTTGGAGTATCTGCACAAATAACAGCTACAATTGCCAAAAGGAAGTCATTCATTGGCACCCCATATTGGTAACTGTGTTTTATTTGGCCATTAATATAATAGTAACATATATAATAGTGTTGAAAAATGGTGATAAAAGCATGCTACCTCACTTTCTGGGTCCCTTAATCAATAAAGGCTGTGTCAGACTTTCTAGTGATCATCTAAATCCTGCATTGGCTGAGTACCAGAAAGCACGCTAAGGCTCTGAAAAATTGAAAGGCTGTCTGTGTGCTGCTATCATTGTTGACTAACGTATCTTAATTTAGTCAAACTTAAAAACTATCAACAATTTGGTTATTTTTGAGTCTGATCTCTTTTTTGTTGTTGTTGTTTTCCCTGATTTTCCTTTTGGTGCTTTATGTTTCTTCCCCTCCGCCCTAGATACATCTTTTTGGCAATTCCTCAGCTGATGAAGTTTCATTTGTTTGTCTCCACAGTTTCTTCTGCCACTTGTGATATGTTTCCTCTAAGCCATTTTCTTCCCCCCACCCTCCTTGCATAAACTGATTGAATTCAAATGTACATTTCCATTCTGTCTGTACTGCATCTTTGTTATTCCCTCAGTGAACTAGTTTGCACAATTTATCATTTAAAAAGTTCAGCATTTTATTTTCTCCTCATTGTACTGGAAGTGGTTGTTCCCTTTCGCCTTGAAATTAAATGACACACATTCATCACAGTAAAATAGCACTTTTGTTGTATGTTTCCCAGAAAGATATTCAAAATTCTGTTGTCTGACAGCATAGTAGGTACAAGATAAAAATGTGCGTAATGAAAAAGCCCTACATTCAAGTATTCAGTCTTGAAATAGTCAAGCACAGCATTTTTAGCATTCTTCTGCAGTGTAAGTCATGCCAAGGTATGGATTCACTTCCCTTTCAATATAACACAAATACCCATCAGTCATGATTGTATAATTGGTTTCTGTTTCTCTTTCCTAAGATGTCTGGGTGGCTTTAGTCCTGGCCTGTATGACTGTGTAACTTTCAAATTGTGCCGGGCTTCTCAAATGACATGTCATAGCCCTAAACAATAACTTTGAAATCATTACATAGGTTACATGCTGATGAAAAGCATCAGTATTTCTCTGCAAAGCCTCTCAGATTTGAGAGGAGAAGCAAGGAAGTGAAATTGCTGAGATTGTAGAGAAGAAAATTAGTTGGAAAGAAGCAGCGTGAAGGTTTTAGTGATCATTAGAGGTGTCTGGGCAGGTAGGACTATGGTGCTTGGATGGGAGAGAAATTAAGAGCAAAATTGTTATACAGTGTCTTTAGTTCTAATAGCCCTACTGTTTACCCTTGTGCTCCTCCTCCATGTCTTTCTAAAGTTAACCCAGGCTCTCCCTCTATCTTGGTTAACTCCTTCATTTTTGATTCAGAGAGATTGGGGTTTTTGATGAACTCTCGAAGAATTTTATGTAAATACAGTTTAACTATGCAAACTTGAAAATAAATTGTACCACCAAACCTGATGATGTTTTCAGATCTACAGTTAAGGATGTCTGTATTTAAATAATGCATCGTTTGAGATGCTGCCCGCTGCTTTACTGGAGTGCTCATTGACACTCATCTGTCTTACCTATATTGAGTTACATTTCCAGTTCCACTGCTACTTTTCAAGTGATCTGAACTAATAAAGTTCAGAGCTAAAAAATATTAACATTCGCCATCTGTTAAAACTATGTGGAACCATCAAATCCGTAATTCGCTTTGGCCTTTCAAAACATGTGACAATGCCTAGTGAATAATTTTATTTAGGTATTCCTATTTATGTGTCAGTTATGTTTGTTAATTTTTGCCACCTGAGGATGTGAAACTACTTTGTTAACTTAAATGAGGTCTTCTGACATTACAGCAAGGCAGACTTTACAAATGAGTGCTCTGTGCAGAGGTGACAATGAGTCTTCTGGTCTCATGCTTTTAAGATACAAGAAACCTGATATTTTGTTACCTTTTTTGGTTAGAATTCTCTTAGAAGTCAGTTGATCGCTTGCTGGGGCAATGTGTGGATTTAGGTATTATTTGGATTTTATTGTAGTTGAAGAATTATAGCTTAGGCTCTTTGGTTGTTGAGTGGTAGTTTGTTGTGTGCCTGCAAAAAAGTCTGAGACAGATTGGTTTCATCTGCTTACTGCTAAACAGCTGTTTTGGGAACTGTCTATTAGTAACTTGAAGGTGATTGAGAAAAACTTCATGTATACGTTACATAACTTTACATACACACACACACACACACGTGTATATGTATCCACATGTATAAATGTATATGCTATGAGCTTATAGACTGATAGCTTTAGGGAAAAGAGTAATAAACTGCTGCATACAAAGGAATGTTTGATTTGTGGTGAGAAGTTTATCTAAAAATGGCTTTTACCCTTTAGGATGGCACCAGAGGTTGCTGCAGTAGAAAGAAAAGGTGGCTATAACCAGCTCTGTGATCTGTGGGCAGTTGGAATAACTGCTATAGAGCTTGCTGAACTTCAGCCTCCAATGTTTGACCTACATCCAATGAGGTTAGTAAGCAGTTAAAGCTTCGTGGGCAAATACAGCTTTGTAAATTATCGGTTTGGAGTAGTGGCTGTGTGTGCTTGTGGTGTTTGGGGGGTACTGCAAGGGTATTGGGTTGTACGGTTTTGACAGAAATTGTAACAATTCTTTTTGGTGCATAAATGCATCATGCTGTTCTGGCAGCATCTCTTAAAACGATGGACTTCTTTCTGCCAACTAAATAATGTATTTAATAATTCATCTCATATATGTATTGCAACGTAAACCACAGAAATACTGTTGGTTTTTTTCAGAGCACTTTTTCTAATGACGAAAAGCAACTTCCAGCCTCCTAAATTAAAGGACAAAATGAAATGGTAAGTACTTTCCTGTTTCAGTAGATAGTGATCATGTATTTCTCTGGGCAATTGATGCTAATATTTATCACTTCATTTTATAGGTCCAATAGTTTCCATCATTTTGTGAAAATGGCACTTACAAAAAATCCTAAAAAAAGACCTACAGCTGAAAAGTTACTACAGGTATAAATTTATGTATGGGATTTTTAAAAGTTATAATATTAAAATATGCTTAATATGAGTGTTGGAATTTTAATATATGTTTTTCTTTCTGTATTTCAGCATCCTTTTGTTACCCAACCATTAAATCGAAGTCTTGCTATTGAACTTCTGGATAAAATGAATAATCCTGATCATTCCACTTACCATGATTTTGATGATGATGATCCTGAGGTAGGAATATGTTCTAATCATAGAATCAGATTAAGTTTTCATTTGCCAACAAACTAAATTATTATGATTTATTGAGCCACAGGATACTTTGTGATCTGGGAGTAGTCTCAAGGGTTGCTTTTACTTTTGGTTGTGCTGCTCTGTCACACATACAGGCACTTAACAAAATCATTGTATCTGGGGGAGAAAAGCTGAAAAAGAGATGTAAACACTTTAATTTTGTTTATTGTTATCCTTCAACAATTTTGCAACAGTAAATGTGGCCTACTTCTCCAGTCCTGAGTTCTGTCATGCATTCTGCTTTCTGTTTCTTTGGGGAATTATGTTTCCATTCATATGCAAAGAAAGCATTCATAAAAATCGTTTTATACCTTTGTAGAACTTGTTCTTTTGTTCCTATTTTACTTTCTTATGAGAAGAAGAGAATGATCCTGTAGTTGTTTTTGTCAAATGGTTTGCTATGTGTTTCTTGAAGATTATATTTTCTATTTTGGAATACTGTGAAACTTAATTTCACTTAAGGTTTTGCCAAAGGCAAAGTTTCTGATTTTTCTGCTTTAATAGCTGGGGAAAAAAAATAGCATGCTTATGTAAGATGATAAACAGCACAAGACTGCAGTGTTTAATAAAAAAGAGAAAACAGATATTCTGTTATTGCATCCTGTCTTCGTACTTATCTGTATGTTAGTGAAAGTCTTCCAAATGTTTACAGTTCCCTAACTGCTGATCTCTTGGGGGGGGGTAGGAATTAATCCTTTCAACCCAAATGCCATTGATTCGTTAGTTGCATACTTGTGTTTTACTTTTTTTTAATGGATAAACTAGTCTAAAAATGCCTTCAAAGGAAAATAAGCTTAAAAGAAGCAGCTACTTTAAGATACTGATTTTCAGATTTTACAAATTAAATGAGCTTTTACCGTCTGGAACAACAAAGACACACATGCATCAAGTGTGTCTTTCTTAGAAGTTCAAGATTCTCACCAGTTATTTTTTGTACCATGTTATGTTGCTTCTTTCAATTTTTGATGGATGCATTCTGGTGATTATCACAAGTACAGGAGTGGTCAATCCCTGGTGAAATGGTTAATATGTAAAACCAAAACTAAAAACATGCATTCAAGTTATTTGGGTGTAATCAGAAAGGTCTCCCCTTGATACAGCCATTATTCATTTGGCAGCAATATCTGTAACTGACTTTTTGAGTATTTTTCTCCACAAAACTCATGAAGGACCTCATTTGGTTTCCCATTCAGTCAAAACAGAAACCTTGTCTTTGGGACTTGGGAAATTTGGAAATCCTGTCCCATTTGGGATTCTGCTTTCACTCCCCTAAGCATAAACCTTTGGAGTTGTTGGTGACTGCCTGCTTACCACGTTTTTGTGACAGTGACTCTCATGATAGATGTGATATTAGCTGGAAAGGTTGCTGAGAGGAAAGTGCTGATGTTTTTTCCTTAGCACATTGTAAGTTTTGTGAATAAGATTGATCTTGAGATCTGTACTGTGATTAAAATCATGCCCAAATGGCGTTAGTGTTGGGAAGCTAACCCACCTTCCTTTGTCCTCTTGCACAGCTCAGGTGTCAGCTGTTTGTATCTGTTGTCAGCGTAGGTCTTTCAAGGTGACTTGAGGACTTTGTCGGCATGACAGAGAGATGAGGATTTGACTCCTTCCAGTAATTCTGTGGTCATGGAGAAGGAGGTGTGAGGGCAGGCTCTGCCTGTTGAGCAGTAGAAACATCTGTGGCAGGATGCAAGGAACTAGCACAATATTGCTGCAAAGGCAAAAATACCTCCCACCCCCACTACAGTCAGGCTTCTGCTGCTGGCATTACAGGTGCGCACACATCATGTGCAAGTGGGCAATGCCTCTTAATAAAAGATTATTAAATAAATATTAAATATTTATAAATAATATTTATTTTAATAATTATTATAATAAAATAATAAACCATAATAATATATAATGAATAATGTATAATATAATATATAATAAATATAATAAATTCCTATTAAATTAATAAATAATAAAGATAAGCAATATTTAATTTAATAAATAAATATTAAATTAAAAATAAAGCGACCTTTTAGTATTTAGAGAGTTTGAAATACTGAAGTAGAAAATCAGATCAAACTTTGAAACACATCCTGAGCTACAGTAAACTGTTTTTAAAGCTCAAAATAACAGACAATAAACAAAGCAGGACTGAGGAAGGGGGGAGGTTTGGCATAAATTACGAGAAATGAAAAACTGCCTGTGAGATACATGGTATGTATTTACACACCCATAATCTGTTAAGTCTCTCCAGTTTCAGAAAAGACCAAAGTGAGCATAAATGGGAGGTGAAACACAACGTACATATGTGTTGGATCCTAACATAAAGCAAGGAAGTAGTGTGCGATGAGGATGGGAGAAGGAAACAATGCTTTCAGATAATATTACAGGGATGAGTTGCTGAGCTATTCATGACTCTGATAGTACAGCAGTTAAAGTTCTCTAACTCTGTCATCACTTCATTAGTCAAAAGTTGCCAAATGAAGATTATATTAGTATAAATAAAAGCAAAGTTAACATACCAGCACATCAAACTTCTGACACTATTGTGTCAGATTACTTTAATTAAAAGTTGTTTTGCTGCCACATATTCAAAACAGAAATGTAGTGAACATGTGCTTTTCAGAGATTATTTGGGCTAACATCATGGAGAATGAACTTTTTTTTCCTAAAAAGTAAGATTTCATTGCAGATAACATACTGAGAGCACAATGTTAGGGTTTATGTTGCTAATTTTAGGGCCTGATTGTATATTGTCAGCTCGTCTTGTACCCTCAAGTTATAACCTTAAGTTATAATTTCTAAGAGAACCTGCAGTAGTGGATGCAGTAGTGGATGTAGAAAGAAGACAAAAAATCCAACAGGGACAATGAAAAGAAAGCTAAGTCTTATGGTTCATGTCATTTCATCCTGTAGACAACTAAATGGAAATCTAGGGAAAAGATAAAAATGGAAAATAAATATGAAGGTCAATTTGTAGAAATTATGGCATTGCTCTTGCCACACAATACAGGAGTACCAGGAATACTCCCTTCTGTTCAGCTCTGAAAACCTCAGACTAAATTCTCATCTACTTAAAGAAATTTAACTGATGACTTTTTAGGAATCAGTTTAGGTTAGAAGCTGGGAAGATGATTGGGTTATCTAAACGAAGGAAATGCTGTCAGTAAGTCGGACTTAGTCTTACTGCTTGTTTTGGAAACTACCAATAACCTTAAACTGATAGGCACAAAAAGGAAATGTTATCTGAGCAAAGACAAATGCTGGCTAGCATTGTCTTTATTTGCTCAAATCCAGTGTTTTAAAAACCCTTATATTGAAATTCAGGGCACTCTACAGATGAAAAAGTCTCCAGATAATTCTAGTGTTAATGTACAAAAACGTACATCCAATCTTTATTTTTAGCTTCTGCTTGATTTATTTCTTTTTTTTTCATATTATGCTAAAGAAACCTTCTGAAAACTAGGTACACAATATTGGGTTTCAAGTGAGTATATTTTGGTGCTGAAGTATTTTATTTTTCTCTTCTAGCCTCTCGTAGTGCCTCACAGAATTCATTCAACAAGTAGAAATGTGAGAGAAGAAAAGACACGCTCTGAAATAAACTGTAAGCATGTGTAATATGACAACATGAGATATTCTTAAATATTGTGTTTGCTTATTTCAACCGGGCATCTGACATATGTAGAAACATTTTTAGTGATCTATAGGAAAATAAAAACTTACAGTGTTTGACTTAGGGATAGAAGTTCTAGATGACTATGCAAAAGAAATATTAGTATAAAATATTTGAATACACCCTATGTTAGCACTTCAGCAAATCTCACTATTGCTTCATCTTAATTGGACAGGACACAACCTGAGCTCTTCTGAGAGCTGACTGGTGTTGCTTCATGTGCCACTCCAGCAAGGATATTTAGAGTGATGCCAGATTCTGCTGGGTGACAAGAAGGCAGAGGAAGATTTTTCTCTCTTAATTTAGTATCTTTGTGTAGTTTTTGCTTTCAAATTGAAACAGTCATATAGAAATCAGGAAAGGAGGAGGTTGATCACTGGACATTAAAAGCAGACTCCATCCCCCAAATTGTAGTCATTCTTTTGCTTGAATTAAATTAGAGCAATGCTTGGAGCTTTAGTTGTCTTTTCCTAAGCTAAAATTGAGGGGAGGAGTGTTAAAGAGTATCTGCCAAAGAGCTGTCCTAGAAGATATGATTAGCTCTCTCCAAACTTCATTTAAGGCCCTTTAGTGCTAGTGAATCTATCAGAATAGATCCAAAAGTGAATTCACACAATGGATGTGTTTTTTTCTATAAATGATAGCTGTATTGCTCCTCTAAAGAGGGGACTTCACTGCCCTATTTGCTGAATGGTTTTCCTGGTCCTTTTGATGAGTACATGGGGGAAATTGTGATTGTGCTGCCTTTGTGATAGAAGAATACTCTCTGTGCCCATTAGTTTCTAGCAGGCACAAGTTCCCTCTATGCATGTCTCAGAAGTTTCCATCAGTGGGGATATGATGCACTCATTAAACTGGATTTTTCTTTTTTGTTAGCCTTTGGAGCTAAATTTTGCCTAATTACAGTATAAGTTAAATTCTTGTTTTCTTTTTCTCCTCTTTAGTTGGTCAAGTAAAATTTGATCCACCCTTGAGGAAAGAGACAGAGCCACATCATGAATTTGTGAGTAACAAGCAGCATGGGTTATGCTTTGCACATTATTCCCTGCAAATATCTGTGGAGAAGAAATCCAAGATGTGTAGCATACTTCTTTAGTGCTACCAAACTTGCAGCAATTTTTCTGACAAGTCGTGACATATTAGTTCTAAATTTTTTGGTGCCGTTACACTATATGCACCAAGACTCCTTATTTGTCGGCTCTGCCAGGTGTGATGTATGTGCTAAGCAACAGCCCTTCGTCTTGTGGGTTTCCTCTATTCTTTATACCTCATTGCCAAGTATATAATTCCCCTTATTTATAGAGTTATTTTTTTAATCGTAGTATTACTGTGCATACTCAAATGTTTCTCTTGTGCTTGTATTGACAATGATTGATAATGGAAATAAAATTGAGAGCCTGGGAAAGAGGTAAGATGCATTTTAAAAAAAAATGGATATTTGTGGGTTTGTTATTTTCCCAGGCAAACAATCTTTCTGTGGCCCTGCATCACACCTGAGCCACACTGAAAGTGGCAGTTGATGTATTCTGTTAAAGGTGTATTGCCAATGTTTTCTTCCTATGGACCCATCAGTACAAGGGGTATGAGAACTGAAGCAGTGAGGGAAAAGGCATCTGTGCTGTCTAACACACATGATTGCAGTAGCTTCCTTCTTTTTATGGAGACTGTTGCTTTCCACATTTGTGCATTTGGACAGTTCCTTCACTTTTCTGGATAAAAAAGACACTCCTTTGCTTCATTACTGCAGACTTCTGTGTTCTGTTTGTTTTTCTAAGGCAGGTGTTAAGGTGAAAAAGTTGGCTTAGTGCATAGATGGGAGGGACATTGGCTTTGCTCTGAGCTGGTTTTGGGAAGGGTGCATACCTAGCAATGTACTTCCTCTTCTATAGTCTACAAACCACATGAGTGGGATTTCTGACACAGATTTCCTTGTACTGCTTTGTAGTTGTACTAAAATCTCCTCCCTGGTGCCTTGGCCTTTGGTAGTGTGTCAGCAGGCTCTGGGTCTATGAGGCTGTATATAATTTTGCTCTTCCTCAGCGACTGGCTGCACAGGTAGTCTGCAGTTTCTGGTGCCTGCTAAAGATAGAGGAGAATAGCTTACCAAAGCACACGTAAGACTTAGGCAATTATTTCAGATATGTTATTTAAACCTTGACATAACTGCATAACAACATCATTTAGGAGTTCTGTTTATACAAGTGTTTATTAAGTATGGTAATGAAGTCAGTGTTTCTACTATAAACTCATCAGTTAACTCAGAATGATTTTTTTAACTGATTCCAAGTTATCCTGGCTTTGCTTCCTTGTTGCATTGTTTGGATTATAAAGAAAATACAACTGGTAGCATCATATAGTTCAACTTACAATGCTTTTGGTCCTTAGGAACTTCATTTACACACACAGAATCATAACTGCAAAAAGATGTTAATGGAGAAGCTGAAGTTTTAGTACTTTTTCCATTTAGTTTTTGTTTTATCAGTCACTGGCTATACAAACCAGTTAGTGGACAACTTAATGGAGCAGAAAGTTGTTTTCATTGCACCTTAGGACCTGAGTTACTAAACGGGGGAGAGAGATTTTCTGCAGGGATTAAAGCACAACTTTTGAGACCACTTCTTTGGCAGGTGTTCTCAGAAGGGAGGAATCGAGCCTTTTCCTACCTTGTGCATTAGTAATCAGGACCTTTGCACTTTGGAATCTCAGAAGCTCTTGCTGCCCCAAGAAGGGACTTGAATGATCCATATTAATTCTGCTGATAAGGAAATATCTTAGTATTGTCTATTTCTGTCAGAGTTTGCATATTTGAAACCCATCCAAAGACCTTGCCTCATCTCCCTGTGTGTAAGGAAGATCTATAACTGCTTGTTTGGACCTTTCTGAAGAGGGAGATTAACTGCTTCACTGCTCATATCAGAATGAGGCATGCAGACCTGATGTGTCCTTTCCAGATAAAACAGAACTATGATTTTAAAAATTATTATGTCGGGTCTAGGAACCAAAGAAAAAACATATTTTGTTGTCAGACATAGAACCAATGGATGATTTAAATTGGCATATCAAATGCAAACAAGATGTCTATTTCAAAGAATGGATGCTTTAGCAAAGAGAGAGTAGACTGAGGGAGAAGTTTGTAACAGTCTACACACTCTGGGAGAGAATGGAAGCAGGAGCAAGAGATGCCTGTCGCTTCCTCTAGCAATAACAGTGTAGATCCCTTTTCATTAAAGCAGTTCTTCTGACCCTTTTGCTTCTGTCTCACTAAAGCATGCTTAAACTTTGTGCTTATTTACTTATGGGTATGAGTGCACAATCCAAAGGACTGGACCACTGTATCATGATGGGTTGTTGATGGTGTGCTGAGATGTTGAACTGGTACATACTTGCCTCTTGCTGAGGCAGTTTGTCGCTCATTACCGCAGCTCAGGTGATGAACAAAAATTGTTTTGGTGTGATCTGGTCGTGTTTGGTAATGTGGCGATACCCTTAGCTGTGTTTTACCCCCATCCCCAAACTGTCTGAACATGGTTTGAGTTTTAACTAAAAACTACTTTTTTTTAGCAAGAGAATTTCCCTTTATGTATACTTGGCTTTCAGTTACTATGTAAATAACTTGAATTTCTTGATCTCTATCTAATGAACAGCCTGACAGTAGCGATTTTTTGGACAATTCAGAAGAAATGTACTACACTGCGAGATCTAACCTGGTATTTTCATCTTATGCCTTTCTTTGTCAGTGTTAGTTTTGTCTTGGTTTTCCTTTTCCAAAGGTCATGTTTTGTCCTATTGTTGTACTGGTGTTTTCATCTGTGTAAAAGCCATTCAATATAAGGATTAGTCTATATGTGTATTCCTGTAATGTAGGAAGGAATTCTTAGTATGTGCAGTGTTGAAAGTATTTAGCCCGTATTTGTGTTTAGTTGAATCACTTGTAGAAGGGGCTCAGTAATTATGCACTTGTTCTAATTTCTTTATTTAACTGCCTTACAATGCATAACTTGTTAGTTTTTTGGAGGGTGATTAAAAATAGAAGAGGCATTCTCTTTGTATTTTTGTCGGTAGTTCCTTTAAATATTCCTATAAAAGACTATAAAATTATATAAATGTAAACCTCTGAATTCTCCAGATGGTAATTATGTTACAGAATGAATGTACACTTAATACAAATAACAGGAAGTGGGGTCATAAGTGTTTTCAATGGCATTTGGCGTTGTTTATAGCCTGATACATTTTCCAAATTTTCTCTTACTGCACTGCTAAAAAAATTTGGTCATTAGTATTTCAGTGTAGAAATTACTCTACAGAAAGTGACTTTTCTTATTTCTCTGCTCTTTAGGCACTCTGTAGTTAGAAAAGTAATGCCTTTAAATTCTGGCCATCTTCACATACTGTTGAAAAAAATGAAGAAACATTCTGAAGAATGAAGAGCATTATTCTGCTAACTTTCTTTGATTTGTGAGATGTTTACTATAAGTGCACTGAGGGTAAAATAGAAAACTGGGGTGTTTGGGAATGTGTTGTTATGTTTTTTATGTTTTTTTTTCTTTTGTATTTTGTTTGTTCTGGCATCAGTTGGCTTGGTGTGACTTGAATCTGCCAATGCCATAGTTACTGAGAGCTTAGGCTCTTCCCCATTCTTGGAAGGAATTTCCTCTATGGCTTGATTAGAAAAATGTTTCACAAATTGTTTTGAGACCAGTAGCTTAGATTTCTGTGTATGTGGTGGGAACACCACCATCCTGTGCAACTGCTGTGGTTTTGGGAGTGTGATTTTGGTTGTTCAGTTTGGTTTGCTTTTGGTTTTGTCTGTTTAACACTTTTTAAAATATGTCTTTTTCGGGTTACTTTCAGTGTTGTTGCATAGATAGAGGAGCCGATGAGAAGAGGTGCTATGCTGGACCTTGTTCTCACCAACAAGGAGGGGCTGGTGTGTGAATGTGAAGGGAATGTGAAGCTCAAAGGCAGCCTTGGCTGCAGTGGCTGTGAAATGGTGTTCAAGATTCTTAGGGCACCAAGGAGGGCACAGAGCAAGCTCACTACCCTGGACTTCAGGGGAGCAGACTTGGGCTTCTTCAGGGATCTGCTTGGTAGAGTAGCATGGGGTAAAGCCTTGGAGGGAAGAGGGGCCCAAGAAAGCTGGTTAATATTCAGGGATCACTTCCTGCAAGCTCAGGAGCAATGTATCCCAATGAAGAGGAAGTCAGGCAACAACACCAGGAGGCCTGCATGGATGAACAAGGTGCTCCAGGACAAACTCAAACACAAAAAGGAAGCCTATAGAGGGTGGAGACAAGGACAGGTTGCCTCGGAGGAATATAGAGAAATTGTCTGAGTAGCCAGGGATTGGGTTAGGAAAGCTAAAGCCCTGATAGAATTACATCTTGCCAGGGATGTGAAGGGCAATAAGAAAAACTTCTATATGTACATTGGTGATAAAAGGAAGACTAGGGAAAATGCGGACCTTCTCTGGAAGGAAACAGGAGACCTGGTTACCTGGGATATGGGGGAGGCTGAGGTACTCAATGACTTTTTTGCCTCAGTCTTCACCGCCCAAGTTCCAGAAGGCAATGGCAGGGACAATGAAGAACTGCCCACTGTAGGAGAAGATCAAGTTCAAGACCATCTAAGGAACCTGAAGGTGCACAAGGCCCTGGGTCCTGAGGGAACAGGTGGGTGAAGTTGCTAAGCCACTATCCATCATATTTGAGAAGTCATGGCAGTCTGGTGAAGTTCCCACTGACTGGAAAATGGGAAGCACAACCCCCATTTTTAAAACGGGGAAAAAAGGAAGACCTGGAGAGCTACAGGCCAGTCACTCTCACATCTGTGCCAGGCGAGATTGTGGACCAGATCCTCCTGGAAACTATGCTAAGGTACATGGAAGATAAGAAGGTGATTGGTGACAGCCAACATGGCTCCACTAAGGACAAATTGCGCCTGGCAAATTTGGTGGCCTTCTACGATGGGGTTACAGCATTGGTGGATAAGGGATGAGTGACGTCATCCACCTGGACTTGTGCAAAGCATTTGAGACTGTCCCGCACGGCATCCTTGTCTCTAAATTGGAGAAACATGGATTTGGTGGATGGACAACTTGGTGGATAAGGAGTTGGCTGGATAGTCATGCTGAAAGAGTTGCAGTCAACAGCTTGATGTACAAGTGGAGATGAGTGACAAGTGGTGTTCCTCAGGGGTTGGCACTGGGACTGGGGCTGTTTAACATCTTTGTCAGTGACATGGGCAGTGGGATTGAGTGCACCCTCAACAAGTTTGCTGATGTCACCAAGCTCTGTGGTGCAGTCGACACACTGGAGGGAAGGGAAGCAATACAGAGAGATCTTGACAGGCTTGAGAGGTGGGCCTGTGTAAACCTCATTAAATTCAACAAGGCCAAGTACAAGATCCTGCACATGGAGAATGGATTGAGAGCAGCCCTGAGGAGAAGGACTTGGGGATGTTAGTTGATGAGAAGCTCAGTATGACCCAGTGATGTGCAGTCCAGAAAGCCAGCCATATCCTGGTCTGCATCAAAAGAAGGGTGGCCAGCAGGTCAGGGGAGGTGACTCTGCCCCTCTATTCCACTCTGTTGAGACCCCACCTGCAGTACTGCATTCAGCTCTGGGGCCCTGAACTTAAGAATGACATGGACCTGTTGGAGGGCCATGAAGATGATCAGAGGGCTGGAGCACCTCTCCTGTGAAGGCAGGCTGAGAGAGTTGGGGTTGTTCAGCCTGGAGAAGAGAAGGCTCCAGGGAGACCTTATAGCAGCCTTCCAGTATGTGAAGGGGGCCTACAGGAAAGCTGGAGAGGGACTTTTTACAAGTGCATGTAGTGATAGGACAAGGGGTAATGGCTTTAATCTGAAAGAGGGTAGGTTTAGATTTGATATAAGGAAGACGTTCTTCGCTATGAGGGTGGGGAGGCACTGGAACAGGTTGCCCAGAGAAGTTACAGAGTTGGTGGATGCCCCATCCCTGGCAGTGTTCAAGGCCAGGTTAGATGGGGCTTTGAGCAACCTGGTCTAGTGGAAGGTGTCTCTGCCCATGGCAGGGGGACTGCAACCAGATGATCTTTAAGGTCCCTTCCAACCCAAACCATTCTGTGAGTCTGTATGTTTATTTTTCAGATGTCAGCAAGAGGAAAAGATTATACTTTTTCACAAGCATAATATATTACCTATTGTTGTTGGGCTCTTTCCCATGCTGTTCTACTGGTTTTATAAAATACCTTATGAGCAACAACTCTTTTTGCAGAGCTGTGTGTCTCTAAGGTCCTACCAAAAAAAAAGATTATAAGAAAATTTTGGGCAGCGTGAGTAATAAAAGGTATACAGTCGAGGTTGAAAGTAAATTTGGGGGGTGAGAGTATTTTTACCTATCACCTAGAATTTTGCACAGCTAGATGAATCATATGGCAGTTTATGCAGTCACCATGCGCATTGCCTTTTAAAAATTTGACCCCCGTGATGTGGTTACCCTTAAAAATCATTCCTCTCCTTTTCTTCTTCCCCATCCCTCCACCTCTGTGCTCCTGAAACAGTTACCTGGATCTGTCAGAAGAATGGACAAATTCAGTACAGGTCTTGTTTGCAGGGAAAATTCAGTGTCCAAACAGCAGTATCCCTTCATGCAAATGGCAAAAAGACAATGACAAGATAGTACTTCTTTAATCTTCTACAAGTATACTCCTTTGATTCATATCTAAATAAATAACAATGTTTTGCTCTAGGTACAGGGCTCTTCTCTTTTTCAGCACATCTTTTCTACATCTTTTCTACTTTTTCTGCAACTAAGTAAGTTTCTCAGGAATCTAGTTGGGTACCTTCCATCATTTGAGATTTTCTTGCACATGTTCGTTCCTGTCATTTAGAGTTCCTCATGTTCCTATTCTGGTCATTGCGCTGTGTTTTGGCAGCTGTTTTCTGATGATCTCCTGTGCCTTAGAAGCAGCAGAGGTATGCTGGACTCTTAAAAAGGTCTTATCTTACCTGCACGTTAGACTTTACCTAGGGTAGACCTCAAACAAACACTTCTCCCAAATTTTTCACTGTCTTTGTGTGCTTTAAAAGCAGTTGTTTGGATACAGACTCAAATAAGTGGGAGAGCTGAGCATTGCATTTGTAGTGAGCTCAGTAAATGGTCTAAATCAAAGTAATTTTTCTAAAAGTATGTACACATTTGCTCTACAACAATTTTTAAGTTTTATGCTATTGATCCTTGGAGAAGCACCTGAAAATCCAATGGCTAACTAAACGTTTGATTGTTCATCCTGTATTGCGGCAGACACCCCAATGATGGTCTTGGGAATCTACATGAGTTGGCATAGTAGGACCAGATTTCTGTTAGTTAGAATATTTTGCTGTAATTAAGCATTTTTCAGAAGTAGTCTCAAGTATATGACACCCTAAGAAAAATGTGCAACTTTTTTCAGACTATTTTTTGTACCAGATCAGTTCCCCTTTCAGGTTCCTTGTGAGGAATGGCTGTGTCAGTGTGGTGGAAGGGGGTGCATGGGGCAGAGAGAAGGTGAGAGTAAAAGCTGTTAAACCCAGCTTCTGTAGAGCTGTTGCTGTATCTGTAACTGTGTCCACCTCTCAGAGGAGATGTGTTGTACTTATGAGTGGTGGGATCTGTCAAGGGGAGTCTGTATGAGAATTTGGCTTCTAGTCCCAGAAGTCTCGTTTCTGAGAAGCAGAGCTTACTGTTGTTCTGATTCAAAACAAAAGGTCATGTTGAGAAAATAAAAATATTTTTGTTCAGGTTATCCTGATCTGTAATGATAGTGGCAAAAAAAAATATAAATCTTTCTTCCCTTTCATAGTGAGCTGTAAAGTAATTCCAGTTCATATACAGTAGACTGAACTGCATAACTTGTTAAGTTATAAATACCATCAGAGAATCCCCAAAAAGATGAGGTGGGAAGGAACCCCTGGAGATCTCTAGCCTACTCCTGTTTTAAACAGGAGCAACCTCCAAGGTAGATCCAGAGATTACTTTGGGCTTCTCCAGTTGGAAGTTTTAATCCATCTCAGGATGGAGACAAGTGAGCATCTCTAGGCCCTGTCCCAGGTCTGCACTGCTCCCACGGGGATGAGTTTGTCCCTTATGGCCAAAATTTGCATTGCTGGCACTTGTGCCTGTTGCCTCTTGTCCTTTCACTGTGCATCTAAGAGTCTAGTTCTGTCTTCTCTATAATGCCCTGTGGGATAGCTGAAGACAGCAGTTACTTTATCCAGGCTACAAAAACTTTGTTCTTTGAGCCCTTCCTATTGTGCCATTTGCTCTATCACTTAAACAATTCTAGTGGCCTTCTTCTGGCTTCCCTCTAATCTGTCAACGTCTTTGTCCTGGGAAGCGTGGAACTGGATGCCACATGCAGATGTGGTCTCCAAGTGCCAAACAGAGGGGGTTAAACCCCTTCAGCTACACTAGGGTTACCCACCTATACCCCAAGTCTGTGCTGCTGCTGTGTAGTAGGAAATGGGGGGAAAGTGTCTAAGGGTTTGGGATGTGGTTTTTGCTCGCTCTTTTCCTTCCCTGTATGTTTGGGTATTTTCTGCCTTGGTAAAAGTAATTGGGAAAATAAGACGTTCAATTTTATTGCTAGGAGGCAGTTTAAAAATGCTGTGTACGATTGCCTGTTGCATTGAGGCCTTACTGTAGCTAGTTAGGGTAGTGATGTTTCATTATTTCTTATGGGTATGAAATAGTGCTGTTTGTGCTAAGTGGGCATTCATAGGCAAAATGAATAGAGAACTGAAATACAAGGGAAGAGGGCAACAGTGGTTGTGTAGCAGTAATGCACAGTAAAACCTTAGTCAGTCACCATGGAAGAATTATATTTAGCATGTCTAAAAAAAATACATTAACTTGCTATGCTATTTCTGATGTGTTAAGCTATCCAAAGAAAATTGAGAATGCACTTTCTAATGAAATAAAGGCATTAAAAAATATAGCATATGCATTAGGTAATATTGGGCACTTTAAAAAATTAATATTCTCTTTTGTGAAGCAGTGTGATAGGAATCGCTTAATCATTTTACTGAGAAGTAGAGATGTCTATGTGCCTTCTTGTTTGATATGTTAGTAGTCCAAAACTGATCTGTATTCTTTGAAATTCAGAGTTACTTCAGAGTTACTTTGTGGATTTAGTCTTAAATTTGTCACTTCAAATGCTCTTGTTTCTCACTAGATTTCAGGAACAGCAAATGTAGGAAGTAACTGTGAATTGCCGGTTCACTGTATACATTCAGTTTTGTTTTTTGAAGGACTGAACACCTAAAAATAGATTTCCAGTACAGCGCAGTCCTACAGAACAAATTACGAGCGTAAGACTGTCAAAGTTACAGGAACAATTAATTCATCATGAAAGTCTGCAGAAAATAAACAGCAGGTTTTGAAATTTAAACTGCAGAAGGTATTGTAGATTTGATCATTCCTGGGGAATTTGTTTCACAGCATGGCCTTACCACCAAATTTGTCTTTGCTTTGAGGAAATCTTTATACTGTTTTTAGTCATTTAAAGATTTACTTTCCCCATGTGGTTTATCTGAAGGTGTGATTTGCCTTCCTGTGTGACTTCTTAATTTAATATTACCCAGGCTGTTGAGAAGAACTGGTAATTATTCTCTGTATTGCCTTTCTATCAAAGCAATCATTGCCAGCAAATGGCACTCTGTCTTGTACACAGTTGTGTTGGTTCAGGAATGGGTCACTGGTAACCTGAGGCTGAATGCAGAATAATCTGGGGTTGCATCTCTGATGTAACACCAAGGTTATTGACCTCCTGTCATTCCTACTGGCTGTAGATCTTGAGACTTTCTTGGAAAATATGTCTAGTCATTCAGATTTATTCTGTGTGAATGTTGTCTGATCAAAAAAGAATTCTAATTAACTAATCTGCATTGCAAGTATGTTAAGTGAAAATACTAATGTGGATTTATAAAGTTGTCGGATTACTTTAGGGAAGCAGGAGAGGTAACAGCTTTTATTGAGCTAATTGTTGTATCACTTAGTAATTAATGCTAATCTGTTCTTCCCAGTGGGAATCCATACCTGTTAATATTTTTGTTTTGTTGAAAAATGTTCTCAAATTATAACAGCTCACTGGAGGCTTTGAAGGATACTTGCAGTATTTACCAATGTTTTTGTATCAAATATGTACCTAAAGTGTTTATAAAATGATAACATCTGGATATATTTGGAATAGAGGGTACAAGAAAAAGTGTGTTGCAGTTCTTAAAAGCTCTCTAGCTCTCAGTATTTATTTCTCAAGAATACAAAAGAAGGCATTTCCCTAGAAAATAATTACTTCACCCCACATTTGGAGTGAAAACTAGCAATATTTAAAGGGCTTAGAAGAACACCAACAAGCTAGTTAAGGCAAAAAATCTACATATCCGGTTAGAGTCATAGTCAAATAAATGTTAATAGGCAGCACAATAGTAAACTGAATCAAAACAAAGCTGTTGTCCTTTTAAAGCGATTAAACCTAAACAATTCTGGCAGATGTAATTTTTTTCATAAAGGAAATTCCTGTAGGGCTTAAAAAGTCTGATGACAGATCACAGAATCACAGAATGGTAGGCGTTAGAAGGGACCCCTGGAGATCATCCTGTCCAACCCTCCTGCTTGAGCAGGTATGCCTAGAGCAGGTTGCACAGAACCGTGTCCAGGCGGCTTTTGATTATATCCAGAGAAGGAGACTCCACAGCCTCTCTGGGCAGCCTGTTCCGGTGCTCTGTCACCCTCAAAGTAAAGAATATTTTCCTCATATTGAGGTGGAACTTCCTGTGTTCCAACTTGTGCCCATTGCCCTTGTCCTGTCATTGGGCACCACTGAGAAGAGTCTGGCCCCATCCTCTTGACACCCACCCTGTTTGTTGCCCTCCTGCCATGCCCAGTCCTGAACCCCGCCATCTCATGGTCACTGCAGCCAAGGCTACTCCCAACCCTTACATCTTCAACCAGACCTTCTTTGCTTGTTGGTATAAGGTCCAGCAGCACATCTCACCTCGTTGGCTCCTCCACCACCTGCATCAAAAAGTTATCCTCGATGCTCTGCAGGAACCTCCTGGATTGTGCATGCCTCACTGTGTTGCTTTTCCAGCAAATATCAGGGTGGTTGAAGTCCTCCATGAGAACCAGGACCTGCGATTACCAGGCTACTTCCAGCTGTCTGTAGAAGGCCTTGTCGACTTCCTCTGCCTGATCAGGTGGCCTGTAGCAGATGCTTACAGTAGCGTCACCCATATTTGCCTGCCCCTTAAGTTTTACTCATAAGCTCTTGATTCTTTCTTCCTCCACCCCTAGGCAGAGCTTGATACATTCCAGTTGCTCCTTCACATAAAGAGCAACTCCCCCACCTCACCTTGCTGGCCTGTCTTTCCTAAAAAGTAAGTAGCCATCCATGACAGCATTCCAGTTATGTGAGCTATCCCACCATGTCTCTGTAATTGCAATGAGATTGTGGACTTGCAACTGCACACAGAACTCTAGTTCCTCCTGGTTTTTTTCCCATGCTGTGTGTGTTGGTGTACAGGCATTTCAGAGAGGTAACTGAGCATGGAGATTCCCCTGGAGGTGTGCATGAGGATCCACTATAGCCAGGCACACCCTTGAGGTGGGTGGTCTTCTGATTGTCATCTCATGAAGCAGTTACGGCACCTTTGTTGCTGCTCTGGTTGGCCTGGCTTATTCTGCTTATCTGGTTGGATGCAATGGCATCAGTATTATCACTTTGGACCCCGCCCCCCGAGTCCTTCAGTTTAAAGCTTGCCTCACCAGGTTGGCCAGCCTGCTGCCAAAGATTCCCTTGCCCTTCTAGACAGGTGGATTCCATCCCTCCCTAACAAGCTATGGTTCCTGGGGAATGTACCAAAACCCTAGTGACAGCACCAGTCACATAGCCAAGATTTTATTTGCATTATTCGTCTGTTATTGTCTGCCCATTTTTCTCCAACTGGTAAAAGAGAGAAGATGATGTCTTGGGCAATAATACCACTTGCTCCCCCAGGGTTTTTTAGTCTTCCCTCAGTTCTGCCCAGGCTCTGGCTTATAGCATCATTTGTGCCCATATGGAAGAGTGACAGCAGATAGTAATCTGTGCTCTTGACAAGTTGTGGCACGTTCCCAGCGATGTCCTGGATCTTAACTCTAGGGGAGCAAACCTTTCGTGATTCCCAGACAGGTTGGCAGGTGGGTTCCTCAGTGTCTTTTTACAGAGTCACCCACTAGAAGCACTTGTCTCTTCTTTTTACAGTATCCACTCTGTGCTGCTGGTACAGTCGCACCTTGCAGACCTTGCTTGTGAGCGCCTACAGCTGTTAAAGCTTCATATGTGCTGTTGGTAGAGATGCTGGAGGGTGGAGACTGAAGCAGAGCCCTGCTTTTGTAGGTCACCAGGGTCCAAGGCGCCACATTCTCAGTGGTGTCCACTACAGGAACACGGTTCTGAAACCACCTATGTATCTCCACATTGATCCCGCTAATACTGTGCAGCCGTTTAACTGTTTCCTGCAACTCAGCCACGTGACACAACAGATCATCAACCCATGCACACTTTGTGCAGGTACTTACCTTTTCATGAGGAGAAGGGTTTGGACACTCGCTGCAACTTACTATCTGTACTGAAGCCTCATTCCTTACCAGTTCTGTCTGGGAGGATGCATCAGACATCTCTGGGGCTTTCTCTGTAGCAAGACTGTTCTTAGCTCTGAGGCAAGTGCCCACTGTTTTGGCAGTGACCTAGAGCACTTCCCTGGTCTGTGGGCCTATGAGCAGGGTGCAACGCCCTTCTGTACAAACTGCTGTGCCACACCCTGTTCACAGCCCTCCTGGTCACTTGCACTCACTTGGGCTGTTTATATTTCCCGTGGTTATTCCTGGCAATGCCCAAGCTGTGCCAGCCTTGCTCACAAGAGCTGCCAGGACCTGGTGGGCCTCTCTGCTCTTCCTTGGTTTTCCCTGGCTCTGGGAACCTACCTGTCTGCCCCAGGACTTACTGTTGCCACTGCTATGTTTGCCACCGAGAGGAAGGCTCCTTATGTTTTATGGGGGTTTGCTAATTTTCTCATATTAATTTTCCTGTCATTGCTGTACAATACATATAGTTGTACATTGCACAGTGTATAAACTAAAATCAACAGACTTTTCGGTTCTGCCCACCATAAGATCTTCCCTGAAGTTTCCTGCTTTTGATTAATATGATTTTGCAACACACAGACAACATGCTTGTCAGTTCAAGGTGAAAATCTCAGATTTCATTATACTGATCTGTGGTTATTTTTCTCAACAGCCTCCTAGTCTTTGTTCTAGCATCCTCTTACATAGACTCACACGACCTGTTTAATCTCCTTGTTTGTGAGTCTGGTGCCATCTTATGTTTCCAGTCTTGTTATTTTCTGCTCTAGAGCCTGAATCCTCAAAATACCTGAGCTTACATGTGGAAGTTTTTGAGATTGCATAGAAGTAATATAAGTACTCAGAGTCATGAAAGTTGAACCTGTGTTTCTTTGTGGTGGATTGGAATACATCAACTGGTGGTGAGGACCATCCAAAAGGAACTGCCTGGATAAGGTGACAGATTGGGAGTGATGAAGAGACTGAAATTGCAGAGGGCTTAGGATGGCCTTCTTTGAGGGAAAGGATACTTGCTGAACTTGTTTGGAGCAAGGAGCAGGAGGAGTCGAGATTGGGGCATAGGAGGAGAATTAAACTGTGAAGAAGGAAGATAAGGATCAAAAGAAGATATGGATCAAAGATACCTACAACTGAGGCCTGACCCCTTCCACCTGCAGACCCCAGGACAAGCTCCTGGAGAGGAGCAAGCCTTTCCTCCCCACTGGCACAGCCACTTGTGAGCCCTTCTTCGCTGTCACCTAACTTTCTAGCTCCACTTTCTAGCTAGTCTAGGGGGAAAGCTGGGTGGTCCTTGTGAGTTAGGTCCATAGAAGTGGATGGAGTTTGGTGGTTTTGAGGTTTCTTTGTTTAATTCTTAAAAAAAAAAAAAAAAAAAAAAAGTTTAATACAGTTGGTATGAAGATTGAAAAGTCAGTCTCTCCATGGTTCAGGAAATGCCACCATCAGGCTTGCCTTTGCAAATTTTGTTCAACCCTCTGATCTATGCATTCTTTTATATCAAGTAATTATCAGTTACATATTGTTTTTTCCACAATATCTCACTTGTCTTTGGAAAATATGGAAAGCCACTGAAGCAATCAAGTACTACAGACAGCTGTGGTAGAAACAGAAACACCTGTGGGGAAAGTATTAAGCTTTACAGAAAGAGTTGAGGGTACAGTAAACTACCTGGAACTCCTTGCTGAGCTTAAAACAATACGCATAGCTTTGTATTAAAGTGATTGCCCTTCAGTCTGGAGCTGAAAACTGTGGCTTCTGCTTTATCAGCTTGGAGCACTGGCAAACCTAGTGTGAGACTTTTCCTCTGATTTTCAAAAACGCCCTTTTCAGAGATCAGCTCCATGGGTTTTCATCATCTAATCCAAGCTTATTGCTCTTACAGCTTGGTTATCTGGGCATATTTCTGAAGGATGTTGTGCTTTTGATACAGGCTGCAGCTGAAAGAGGCCTGTTCGACAGCTGATGTTGGGAGACCTTTAAAATGTTTCCTGGAAAGGAGCGATGTAGCTCCATTTATCGCTAACTTTAGGTGATTGTCCCAGTTTTGGCTGGGATGAAGTTAATTTTCTTCCTAGTAGCTGGCATAGTGCTGTGTTTTGGATTTAGGATGAGAACAATGTTGAGAGCTGCTCTGCAGGAAGATCTGGATAGTCTGGAAGAGTGGGCCAGCAAGAACCTTCTGAAGTTCAACAAGGAGAAGTGTAAGGTCATGCACCTGGGAAGACATAATCCGGGAGTGCAGCACAGACTGGGATCCACCTGGCTGGAGAGCAGCTCTGTGGAGAGGGACCTGTGGGTCCTGGTGGACAGAAAGCTCAACATGAAAGAACAGTGTGCTGCTGTGGCCAAGAAGGCCAACAGGATGCTGGGTTGCATCAAAAAGGGCATCGCCAGCGGAGATAAAGAAGTCATTATCCCACTCTACTCAGCACTTGTCAGGCCACTCCTGGAGCACTGTGTACAGTTCTGGTCCTCGCTCTACAAAAAAGATGTGGACAGGCTGGAAGGGGTCCAGAGAAAGGCCACCAAGACGATCAAAGGATTGGGAAGCCTGGCATATGAGGATAGGCTGGGAGAACTGGGTTTGTTCAGCCTTGAGAAAAGGAGGCTCAGAGGGGATCTCATCACCATGTACCAGTACTTAAGGGGTAGCTGCGAAGAAGATGGAGACTCCCTTTTTACAAGGAGTCACATGGAGAGGGCAAGGGGGAATGGACACAAGTTGCTCTTGGGGAGATTCCGACTGGATACGAGAGGAGAATCTTTCACAGTGAGAACAGTCAACTGTTGGAATAATCTCCCCAGGGAAGTGGCTGACTCGGCCACATCGGACACTTTCAAGAGTTGTCTGGACAGGGTGCTGGGCCATCTTCTCTAGACTGGGCTCTTCCTAGAAAGGTTGGACTAGATGATCCCTGAGGTCTCTTCCAACCTGTGATTCTGTGATAACACACTGATGTTTTTGTTGTTGCTAAGCAGTCAAGGTCTTTTCAGCTTCCCAAGGTCTGCCAGTGTGGAGATGCACAAGAAGCTGGGAGGGAGCGTAGCTGGGACAGCTGACCGAAACTGGCCAAAGCGATATTTCATACCATATGATGTCATGCTCACTTTATATAACCTGGGGGGAGTTGGCCAGGGAGCAGCGATCACTTCTTGGGGACTGGCTGGGTGTTGGTCAGCAGGTGGTGAGCAGTTGCATCACTTTTTTTCCTGAGGTTTGTTTCTCTTATCTCTTTTTTTTGTTGTTTTCTGTTGTTGTTATTATTAGTATCATTATTATTTCAGTTATTAAACTGTTATCTCAACCCATAAGTTCTCTTACTTTTCCGCTTCCAGTTTTCTCCCCCAACCCACTGGGTGGGGAGACGGGGGGGTGAGCTGTGTGGTACTTTGTTGCTGACTGGGGTTAAACCATGACACTGATCCATAACTCCTTTTTCCTGGTGAATACACTCAGTATTTTGGGAGCAAATTTATGCTCAGATTTTTCCTGTTGTGATCCACCTGAAGAAAAAAAATACCCTCTAATTATAGCAGTTTTCTCCTGGCAGATGCAGTCTTGATGGTGTTTCAGTATGGTCCCTGTATTCCCATTAATGCATTAAATTTGGATGCCATATAGCATCAACTGAATAATAGTGTTGGAGGCCTATTGTCACTTCTTTTTCTAAAGTAGCCCATGCTCCATGATTGTTTGAGTGCTTGAATTGTTTCATTTTTCTTTTTAATACAAAAGGTGATCTTAAAGTATAAAAGAGAACTTATTAAAATATGTATTCCTATAACAAGAGCTATAAAAACACTTTTACTGTCCTCTCTGCTTATTTCCATAATGTCACCATGTGCTGAAGGCATGCCAGAACTACTCCCATCTGAAACTAATACTATAACGTGCCAGTGAGGGATGGCGGAGTTCTCTATGGGGTGTGACAGATCAGAAAGTCCCTTTTTTTCCCTCCCTTCTTTTTTTTAAATTATTATATTATTTTTGTTGTTGTTTTGTTTCCTTTTCTGCAGTCAACTTTATTTGAGCAAAGGATCTGTGTGTCCAAGGAAGGGGCTATGGTCAGAGTTTTAAAAGGAAATAGAGATGCAGCAAACTGGCAGAGAAGAGGTTTTTGGGTACAGTGGGCCTAAGAGTTGTGTTAGGTCCCAGGAAAGCCAGAGGAATGAGCTCATTTGGTAGCTCAGGTGTGGCAGAGGGGATAACAGCAGCATGACTCAGGGTGTGTTTGATGCTCACCTGTTCATCTTAAAGATTTGTTATCTTGTATTTATAGGATCTACAGCTAGAATATGGTCATGGTCCTCAGTGTGGCTACTTCTTGGGTGCAAATAAGTGAGTAAGCTACAGTATTTTTCTGTCTTTAATTCATTTAAAACTTTTTTAATATAAAATCACAAGTGTGTGTTAAAATGTATTAGCTGAAATGGATGTAGTAAAATATGTCAAGCTTGTTTTTATCAGCTACAGTTTCAAAACCACTATTTAAAAAATAATAGTCATTCCAATGACACAGAATCACAGCACTTTCCAGTATTTGAGGCTGTGTTAACCACATTGTCTCTACGGTACTGTAAGCTTCCTTGTAAGAGCTGTTATTTTAGTCTGCTTGTTCACAAAGTGTTCTGCATGGTAGGTCCCACAGAGCACCATTTCACCCATCTAGGAACTACCTGTGCTGCCCTTTTACGTTGCTTTATGCCCTTCCTCATATTGTAGGGCCCTAGGAACATTCAAGGCTTTAAAAAATAAAATTTACCTGTCTCAGCAAAATCCTTTAGCCTCATGTTCATATATTTAATAATTTTGTTGTATTAATAATATGAAATAGTTTTCCATATAATTCTTCCTTTCCACCAATTTCTTAATTTACATTTATGCATGCCAGAATTAGGAGGCCTAGTTTTGCTTTGCTAAATTGAATGATATTTAAAAATATCTAAAAAAAAAAACCCCTAAGCATAGAACACGGTATTTTCACACAATCTTTTAGTTGGGGAAAATAGAAATACTGATATCTTCTGAAATCCTGTTATTTCTCAACCCTGTATTTTGCCTGCTATTCCTCCCTGTCTGTGTTTTCAGACAAAGACACAAAAATGAAGTTCAGAGTGTTACAAAAATTAACCAGGGAAGAATGAATTTGTAGTCATAGTAGTTCAATCCTCTTGTCAGTCTGATTTATTTTTTTTTTATTATTACAATTTTCTTGGATAGCGTGGATTTGTTTTAAATTACATCAAGCTAAGACACTCCTTGTTTTACAGTACAAGGAACAAGGACCACTACACTTAATAGCAATACGTTAATAAACGCATATGAAAATGTGTTGTGTAAAAAATAAATTTTTAAAAATGCAGCTATGTTCATTTGTATGTGGATGTTCGATATATGTTCTGAAAGCCAGCTGAAATAACATGCTTTGGATTATTTACTGATAAAGTCATAGGAGCATTTGCCCTGGCTTTTGATAGTTAAGTTTGTGTGCCACAATTAAACTGTGTTCTTATTCTTATTTAATGCTGAAGGAGTCTCTTAAAATCAGTTGAAGAAGAACTGCATCAGCGGTAATTCTATTCTTTTTTTCCCCCCCTCCCTCTTCTGTGTTTCAAAGTCATTTGTGTGTTGGTTTCTTATGCCTGTCACAACCAGTTCTTTTTTGTCCCTGCACTTGCTGAGACGTTATGGGAGAGGCTTGCAGCTGTGTCTGTATTGCAGCTGTGTTTTAAAGAATAAAAATAATGATAAAAGTTAAGACAGTAAAATTCTGTAAAAGCGGAGTAGCCCTTGAGCTCAGAATTTTTCACAGTAGCCAAGGTTATTTTAGTACAACTCACTCAGCCATAGTAACTTGTTCATTTTCTTAGGGGACATGTGGCACATTTAGAAGATGATGATGATGCAGATGATGATGCTAAACAGTAAGTCCTTTCTTCTTATAAAAATAAATAAATATATTTAAAAGCTGATTCTTGAATAGATGAAAACAAAAAATAAATTGAATCCTGTTATATCCCTCATAGCTGAGGATTCATTTTCTTTTATAGCATTTTTAAAGATAGGCACTTAATGTTGTTCCTAGATTACATCACCATAAGTTTTCTTATTCTGCTGATAAACCTGAGACAAATTAGGGGGGAGAAATCTTGTTCCTTGCTTGGTACAGTTGTCCTTTTATCTTCTATTATTGAACAAAATCTTGATGTAGTTACATTGAGCCAGTAATTCGTCTGACCCCAGTCCTGGTGTTTTCTTTAGAAATAATGACTGTATGTTAAAATAACGCTCACTAACAATACCTAAAATATACATAGCTGTCTCCTCTAGATGGTTGAGTTTATTCTGTCCACATTCTCAGGTAAGAGGATGCTTGTAAGGTACTTGATTTTGGAATACAGCTGGCTCCCTTAAGACAGAGAGAGCAAGGTTATGTGACTGCAAAGGCAGTATCAATAGGCATGTACTAAATTAGTTATGCTCATATTAAATTCCACTGGTATAAGTATTTGGGCTCTTTTTGATTGACATATGGGAGCTGAAACAGTTTAAGATACACAGCTAGTATGTGGAAATTTACATTCCTTAAAAAAATCTGATGTAAAGACCAAAAAGAAAGATGCCATTGACTCAGAATTCTTGTTTACTTTCTGTTAATGAATCATTTTGAAAGCTGTTGCTTCATACCAGAAACCTGTAAAACATGCACTATCTATTGCTGGCATCTGTCTTTTACAGAGAACCAAATCTCTCTCTCTTCCCCTCCCCCCCACCCCCACCCCCTCCTCCTGCTCGAGTTATTATACTGCCGTTGTTCTATAACAAAGGCAGTGGTTTTTATCACTGCTGAGCATGACAGACAGCCCCTTCAAGAAGGGTAAAGCTACTGATAGTGTCTGTCAGCTAAGTGACAAGTACATTAAACCTGCATTGTTTAATAATCCCTTTCTCAAAACACAGGTATATTTGCTGTTTGGCAGAAGTGATATTTAGAGGAAAAAAATATTTTAGTTTGTTTTTAGCAGGTTTTATTCCCTTGCTAATTCCTTAAGAAATTCTTCATATTTCATAGAATCATTAAGGTTGGAAAAGACCTCTAGGATCATCACGTCCAACCATCAAACCAACACCCCCAGGCCTCCTTAAACCATGCCCTGAAGTGACACATCTACACATCTTTTAAATACCTCCAGGGATGGTGACTCCACCACCTCTCTGGGCAGCCTGTTCCAATGCCTGACCACTCTTTCAGTAAAGACATTTTTCCTAATATCCAATCTAAACCTCCCCTGACGCAACTTGAGGCCATTTCCTCTCATCCTATCAATAGTAACTTGGGAGACGAGACCAACACCCACCTCACTACAACCTCCTTTCAGGCACCTGTAGAGAGCAATACGGTCTCCCCTCAGCCTCCTCTTCTCCAGACTAAAGAACCCCAGCTGCCTCAGTCACTCCTCATAAGACTTGTTCTCCAGACCCTTCATCAGCTTTGTTGCCCTTCTCTGGACACCCTCCAGCAACTCAATGTCCTTCTTGTAGCAAGAGGCCCAAAACTGAACACAGTATTCAAGGTGCGGCCTCCCCAGTGCCGAGTACGGGGGCACAATCACTTCCTTAGTCCTGCTGGCCACGCTATTCCTGATACAAGCCAGGTTGCTGTTGGACTTCCTGGCCACCTGGGCACACTGCTGGCTCATATTCAACTAGCTGTCAACCAACACTCCCACGTCCTTCTCTGCCAGGCAGCCCTCCAGCCACTCTTCCATAAGCCTGTAGAGTTGCGTGGGGTTGTTGTGACCCAAGTGCAAGACCTAGCACTTGGCCTTGTTGAACGTCATACAATTGACCTTGGCGGAACAATCCAACCTGTCCAGATCCCTCTGCAGAGCCTTCCCATCCTTGAGCAGATCGATGCTCCTGCCCAACTTGGTGCTGTCTGCAGACTTACTGAGGGTGCACTCAATCCCCTCATCCATATCATTGATAAAGATATTAAACAAGACTGGCCCCAAAACTGAGCCCTGGTGAACACCGCTCGTGACTGGCCACCAACTGGGTTTAGCTCCATTTACCACAACTCTCTGGGTTCGGCCATCCAGTCAGTTTTTTGCCTAGTGAAGAGTACACCTGTCTAAGCCTTGAGCTACCAGCTATATTTCATTTATAAGCTAATAATTTCATTATTAAGGAGTTGTTTAAAGGCATGATTCATTATGGAGTTCATCAATAATATGAAGCTCCTGTGTCATGTCTTTGAGAGAAAGAGGTTGATATAGCTACTCCTTGCATTTGGACCAAGCTGAGAACCCAGTTTGCTCGTAGCTGGATAGACATTGGTAATGATAACTCAGGCTTTCTGCACTGTAGGATGTAATGGTCCCCTATAGCTCCTTACTTACAGCTCCACTCTGATGGACTTCAGTGAAGATGCTTTGGATATCTACACTGCTGCAAGCCAGATCAGCTTGGTTCCTCCATCTGTACTAATCTCTGGATGCTTTTGTGTACTGCTCTGTGTTTGTCTGTTCACATTTGCTTGATGTTTCTTCCCCAGCCCTCTTCTTGCTCTGTTTGCAGCCAGTATCATCAACTTCAGTGATGTTCTAGGGCCTAGAACCTCTTGATCCCTGATGTCTTTAAGTACTTGCACTGATATCTTTGTCCAGTCCTTTGAGATCCTTATCCTTGCACAAGCTCCATCAGAACTTGCGAACAGCATTGGCTTTAGCTGCTTCTGTTGCTGTTGTGTTTCTGTGGATTTTTTTTTGGGTTAAGCAAGGAAGAACCCGATAGCTTCCAGAGAGGTTCCAATTTGTCTGGCCTGAAGGATAGTCACTGGTGGCCCTCCAAAAAAGACCTGGTCTTTTTTGCTTCTTCCCATATTTCATTCTACATAGCCTTGTCCTACAGAAAGAGCCTGATAATTTCCTATAAGCACAGGGGTAAGCCTTGAATGCTTCTACCTTGGATCAGACAGATTATGCATCTTTGCCTTTCCTCTTGGTATCTGCTTGAGCCCAGAGCTCTGCTGCAGTATGTTGGTACATCAGCTTGGTCTTGGATATCTTTCTCTGGAGGCCACTGAAGATTCAAGGCTTTTGTTTGATTTATATTCTGTAACTGAAGAGCATATGTGACATTGGTCACTTCTCCCATCAGATCCAGAACAAGAATAATGAAGCAGCTGTCTATGACTCTGAAGCTGGGTGATTCATAGCAGCAAAGAATCGACACACTTCAGGGAACAATACAAAATTATTTCTCTTCATTTAATAATTTTGATTGGTTTTTATATTTCTTTTTCTCTCATGTGCAGCAAAGCTGATGATGCTTGAAATTCCTGGTTAGGGAGGCTGGGAGAGCAGAAATTATTGGTGCACCACCCTGCATGATCAGTGGTGACAAACTGCACATAAACCTTGCTGATGAAACGAGGGCACACAGTCCTTTGTACAAACATCTGTCACATTTATGCCAAATCATTGGCTTTTTTCATTTTTACATTTGGTTGCCCAGTAACACTGTGGTGGCTCTCTGAGATGCAGGGAAGAATATGAAAGAAAATACAAGTGGAGCTTGGACACCCGTGACTGAGGACTTAAGCTTGGTCCTGTGTAATGAAGAGAAGATAATTTCTACCACCATAGCAGCTGAAGTGCATAATACAGGATAACCCATTCTCAGAAGTCCCCTTCCAGCTTCTCTGAAATAAAAGCGTCTGATAAGATGCCAGCACAGAAACTCTGAAAAGCATGAAGCAAAGCAGACAAGTTGTTGATCTGTAAACAAGCAAACAGATATCTTACTACTTGGTTATTTTCCCAGAACATTGGATCATAATTTAAAAATAAGGAATATATTTTGCAAGAATGTCAAGTTTTTACAGCTGTATTCCAAATTTATTTAATGGAAATATTTTTCTGTTCCAAAAGATTAGGAAACAGGACAGTGTAAGAGCTTTTAAAAGCATAAAAAATTTAGGAATTTAGGGTTTTTTTAAAAAAATGCAGCATCTTCTTTAAAACATGGAACCAGCAGAGGAAGAATGTTCCTGATGCTTCAGCTTTCTTGTTTCCTGCTGATATCTTGTACTGTTGAGCCAAGCTGTTGAATTGTTCATGCATTAAGAGGTTGTCTTTCCCTAGATTTCTGTGAAAAAAGAAGCTCATGGAAGAAAGAAAAACTCCAAACAACCCAGACAGTAGGCTAGCTGTCCATTGTAGGATTTTGCTTTCATGTGTAAGGCTGTTCTGAAGAAGTTAGTGGTAAATTTTTCAAGGAATGGTATTCATTAATTTTCGTGGAACTCCCCTTTGCCCAATATACCTACAGATGGCCCTTTAGAAAAGCTGATATCCTAAATCTTTCTCCTCTCAACGGAGTAAATATCAGGCCTGCTCTGCATCTTCCTACTTTTTTCTGCACAAGTATGTGCATCTTCAACAAATCAGTTCGTGTCACTTTGTGCTCTCTATGGACAGTCTATGAAACTTGAGTTCTTGAATAGTATCTGTGGTAGGCACAGCAATAACAAAATGTTTGAAAGTATTCATGATGCAGTTATTTGGATATAATAGTGCTGTTGACAAGTTAATGATGTTTATTTGTATGGCTTTTCTAAAATCCTGTATCCTCTTGAACACTGAAATATGAGGTTCAAAGAGCTACAGTGCATAACAATCTTTTGTTTCTTTTCTTTGTAGTGCTACTATGAAACCTAAAGTGCCACCTCCTTTACCGCCAAAGGTAAGCAAGGGTGACTTTGTTGCCCAGAATAAAAGGGCATTTAAAATAAATAAATAAATGCTGAAATGTCTAATTGGCATTACTGATGGTTCTCTAACTTGAGCCATAACTTGAAGACTTGAATTAAGTTTTAAGTCAAGGGTATATCCACAGAGTGACCTCTATGTTCATAGCCTTCAGCTGCAAATCTGCATGAAGTTTTGCACTGTAGGGTATTTGTCAGTGTGAAAGTGCTGTTTCTGATTAATTGCACTTCTGACACTTAGGAAGGAATAAATTGGGAAGTCAAAAAATTTAGTGCCACAAGTAATTTTTAATAAAGAGCTGCCAAATAAAGCATCTGCTTCCTAACTTTTGGTGTCTGAATGGTGACCTTCACAGGCATGCCTGGATCAGATTCAATTTTGCATGCTGCCACTTGAAGAGTAAATGAATCTTTTCACACTGAAGTTATCTTAATATAAGCAAAAATAAAAATTAAAAAAAAAAAAACTTTTTTTTTTGTCTGGCTGTCAGTTCCCCAGGAAAAAACTGTACGTTTGATTACTTACCATCCTGCACTATGTTTGCATAACTGAGAAGGATTTTCCAAGCAGCATTAGTGAAGCCAGTGTCTAAACAACATTGCCCTTTGTGGTAATAGCCCATACTTGGGATTCTTCACACAAAATTCTGGCCATATCATTGAATGTTCCCTGGTTGCTACTTAAATATCCGGTTTGGTTATCTGTAGTCATAAACAGTGACACTTCCACATGCCCAATAATTGTTTATGCATGACTTGAATATAATGATTTTTAATTCATCCTTTGTTGATAACAAGGTTTTCCTTATTGCTATGCATCTCCTTCTAGTTTGTTTCTTTGAGAGAAATTTGCATGGCATGTGCATTATCAATTTATGTGTGAAAATTCCAGGATCCAAATATTGTACATGGTTTCTTTTTTCGTTGAGAAGCAACATGGATATTTTGAATCTTTTTTTCATTATGTTTTTATTATTACTATGTCTTTTTCAGCCTAAATCCATCTTTATCCCCCAAGAAACTAATTCTTCTGAAAATGATAATCAAGGGACAATCAAGAGATGCCCAACATCAGAGAGTCCAGCAAAATCTGCATCTCAGGTTCCACCCAGACCACCACCTCCTCGGTTACCTCCACAGAAATCTAATGCTTTAGGTAATAAGAGTGACACCAAGAAGTATACAAATATTTCTTTAATAATCTACTGTGATTTTTATTTCTACATCCTCACCTGTGCACACACTAAAACATACTGTGGCAACTTTTCTGTGGTAGGCAAGTAACAGTAAGTGCATGAAAGCCAAAATGCACGAAGAAAGCATGTTTAAACTCTTAAGAGGGTCAAATGTACTTTCTAGTAAAGTCTCTGACATGATTCCTGCTGATGCCTTTGGTGACACAATTGCTTTTCTAAGCAACAGGCTTATAATGTAGTATATCAGGGTTGTCACGGAGAAAAAGATGTGTTTATGTGTGTAGGTTTCAGATTGTGGCCCTCTGTGTCAACTGTTGTCATTTGACCTGTCAGGAATAGAGTTTTGCTTTCAAAGTTTGCTTTTATTTGTAATGAGCTGGGGTGGGTAGTATAGCAGGTAGTTGTATGTGTTTACTGTTTGCTCAAGCTGTTCCTTTTATGCTTTTGTTAAAGTCTTATGCTTTGAGAGTTGTCCTGGACTGGCTTGTTTTAAGCAAGCTTAACATCTGACTCTTCATTGATATCTTGCTAGCTCTTCCTTGCTACATATTTAGTACTGCAGTTGATATGTTACAGATTTGACTGTATTACTTAAGCATCCAGTTCTAAGAAATGCCTCCAGGCTATTTATAAAGAATCAGTAACTGAAGCATTAGCTATAGCCTAGTTTTTCTTTAGCTATGTAAATACATTTCTTCCTCATAACTATGACTGCATTCCTTTCTATGCACACAATAGATTTGTTATATTAATTATCAAAAGCCGTGGACTGAGATTGAATGTGGCTCTGTAGCTGGTTATATGTGCACATGTAGGAACATGTATGCTTTAGAAACAAATTAGGGTATTGGAACATGTTCTGACGTAAGTGGAAATTTTGGCCCTTCAAAATTGATTTTAGCTTAGACTACTCTGAGTTGAAGGTAGAAGAATACATTTTTAAATATGAATCTTTCTAGGAAATGGAGTCACTTCTGCACAAATAAATGGTGAGAGAGAGGGATCACCACATCAACAGAACGAAGCTAGAGACAGTAATTTTTCAAGGAAAGAAAAGAAGGAAGTACTGGTACGTATTTAAGTTTCTAGGTGTTATTTTAAAGTTGTCTCAACTGTTTTACATGCACAATGAAAAGGATTAGGCACACTCTTTAGTACAGAAATTATGTTGGATGACATCTTGTTTACTTTGAATCAAAGCACAGTTTTGCTAGATTGTCTAGTTGTGATACAGTCTTAAGCTGAAGTTTGAGTTTGTATTTAATTTTTGTTAGAAACTAACATAATCATGGATTTACAAGATTTACTTGCTTGTATTCATGTACCTGAGAGATGTGTAGTGAGAGCAAGATCCTGCAAGAGAGATGTTATGTGTTGTAGTGAGCAAAGACTATTTAAGCAAATGAGGAGATTAAGGAATATGCTGCCACCTGATGGTTTGCTGAAGGATTTGGCTAGCCCTGGGAAAGGAGCTGAATCAGGGCTGTTGCCAAATGAGTCCTCCCCCTATCCCAGGTGTAGGTATGCAGGCTTTTTGGTGTTCAGGGGAAAAAAGATGGAGAAATGTAGATTGAGTGTCCAGATATGCAAGCTGTTTGCCTCTGGAGCTCCAGATTTCAGGGTTTAGCAGCTGGGGTTTAGTGTCAGACTTGAGCTACATATACTTAAGTAAAGTGGAGAGAATGCAGTTTTATACCATGTGTCATCTGAACCAGCTGTGAGCTGAGGAATGGGAGGATTCCTGCATCCCTTTCTCCTCTTCCAAGTGAGTTTTTCCATCTAAGCGGCAAATGGCTTCCAGAGTGGTCACTATTATTATGATGCAAAAGCAAAGTGGGAATATGAAATAGGAGAAAGTGGGCCATCTGCAGTTAGATCAGATTAAATGTAACATGAAACTGCACTTTTTGGGGGCTTCTTCTAAGGATGAGGTTGGAAATGTCACTCTTTTAAGAGAAGTGAAGAGGAAATAGAGCAGAAACATGTGCGTTTTTGTTTTGTTTTAAGGAAGTGCCAGTAACTGCTTTGAACTTGGCATTTGAAATTGTGTGTTTGAAGTTTCCTGTGTTACCTGTAAAATACATTTCTTCAGAAGCATCTTTTAACTAGGAGAAATTGATACTGATAAAGGGAAGGTGGGTCTAATACTGATTGATAGAGTTTAATGCTGCGTGATATATTGAAAAATTAAACAATTGCTGCAATATTGGTTAAACTTTGTATTGCTGGATATGGCATTCTTTCAGGCATCATTGTAATGTGAAAATGTTGCACAATAGACTATGCAGACATTCAATAAGGAGGTATTAGGGAATCATAGAGGTTTTAATTAAATAAAATGATACTGGTAGTTTGTGGTGTGTGGCCATGTGGTTAGCAAACTCATACAGAATTATGGAAGTGTCAGCTGGAAGGGAGGTCTCTAGCCTAACCTCATGCTTAAAAACGGGACTGTAGCCAAATCTCAGCTGTGGCTTTCAGATCTAGTACATGTGGCACTGGACACATTGGGGTGTCCCAGTAGGTGCCTAGTGCCTTCCATTTAGCGTAGTGTAGAAATATACAACACAACTCTATTTATTGTCTTTAAAAATCTGCAGGGAGGGTTTATTTTTATTTCTTATGTAGATATAAGTATTGGCTTTTTATTTTCTCCTAACATAATTATGCTCAATTATTTATCAAGTGCTTTTAACAACATTCTGAAGAAAAATTTTTAGGCTTGCATTTTGGTCATGCTGTAGTGTGGGGAGAGAATATGCACGTTCATGCATATGTGCGCATGTGAGTGTAAACATACTTTTTTACTTTTATTTTCTAGAAACCAATTAGTAATGGCCTTCCTCCCACACCTAAAGTGCATGTGAGTATTACTGAGTCATACAAATGCATGTTGGAAGCAGGACACATTTTCTTACTAAAGCTGAGAGAGTACATTTTTTGAATGTAGGGGTTTTTTGGGTGTTTTTTTTTTTGTTTTTGTTTTTTTAATTATAAAAGCCAGTATCTTTTAGAAATGTTAAGCCACAGGTATGGTATTTCAGAAATCACCCTTGATTTTGTATGCTTGAAGTAAATTTTGAAAGGGTTTTTTTTTTTCATGCTCATTAAGAAAGTGAATGAGAGTTCTGTGGCTAATGTCACAGAAGTACTTTCAGTGCCTTTAAGGTACTTACTGATCTGAGGAGCTGATGCCTCTCAAGAATTGCAAATAGCTCAGAGTTTATACTATGCAGATCTAGGTTGCAAAACTTCTGAAGATAGGATTCACAGATGCCTTAGGGCTGAAAATAACTGTTACAGACATCTATGTGTGCTTCCATAACATTAAACAAACTGGAATTTCATTGTAATATCTGCGTGGGCTTGTCACTGTTCTTTTAGCCAGTGCTGTGATCAGAGAGCCAGACTTTTCTTCTTGACCATTTCTTTCTGCCCTCACCACTCTTCTCCTTGTGTGCTGGAGCGTACATTCATGTAGTTGTGGTGTGCACTAAGTGGGGGAATCATCTGATTTTAAACTAACCTTTTTGCTACATTACTTCTAAGCCAGATAAGTTTCTCATCTTAGGTAAGGAAATAAAATTGCTACAAGGACATATAAGTGCAACTGACATTATTTTTTGCTTCCTACCCAATTTAGAGAAGCAGGACAGGTTAAGGTAGATGTCATGCTTTTGTTCCTTAGGACTGTAATCTCTTGAATAAATGCACAGGATAGTTCCAGAGCTCTGAATTCTTGATATGTTCACCATCATTTATTGAGGTCAGCCCTGTTTTAATAAACTAAATATTAAACTAAATATATGGCCTAGGACTGTGTACTTTAAACTAGTGGATGACAGAAATTTGGGAGCACTCCTAGCACTGAAAAGAACCAAATCATCATGGGGAGGGGGAAATAAGATAGATTCAGTGACTGGCATGAGAAAAAGAGTAGAAAGTAGAATAGCTCAAAATGAAGTTGTATATGTTGAACTTTTGCCACAAACTTCAGGGACAGGCCATCAGAGAATGGCTGAGTTGCTAATATAATGAAGCTGTAGAAAGAGACTGACTAAAACAGGAAAACTTCTGAAGGTGACCAAATGAGTCTTTGGGTATTGGACTGCTCTCTGCATATTCATGCGTCTTTGTAGTGCACTAATTCTTTGGTTCTGTTGGTCCTCCGGTTAGAAACTCTTTCCCCTCTCTTCCTCTTCCCTCATCATAGCTGACCTTTATGCATAACAAACTTTCTAACCTTCCTGTTAAGTGTTCAAGTCTGATTTGGCACTTACATGTTCATCTCTGCCTGCTGTCTCCATCAGTTGCCAAATAATAAAAATGTGGGTAAGGATGGGGGTTTTCTCCCAGGTTACTGGCATTACTGGACATTTTACTTTCTCTGTTATGGAGCATCTTTTGCATCCTAACATCACATGGGAGTCTTATTTAACATATAGCCTGCTACTGCAAGTAAAACTCTAACAATATTTCAGTCTCTTCTGTTCTTTTTCTGTGGTACATCATTGTTCTGATTCTTGTTTGTCTGGGGTTTTTTTTTTGATTTATCATTCTGAAGTATGTTGCTGGGTGGTAAAAGATGTTTTGCATTCGCACTGTCCTCTAAAATAGTTAGATGTTCTAGGGCTATGTTAAAATGGTATCTGTGCATGGTTGCCTGTGAGTCTAGAGGTTTTGCTCAACTTAATAATCTACTCTGGTAGTATGTTTTTCCCTGGTGGTTTAGGTGGCTTGCAGCACAGGGAGACCTGTTAGATTCTACCACGGAGGGAATACCGTGCCTGATGAATTACCCCTGAGACTTAAATGCCTCCATGACAGCAGTCAGATCAAGCAGCCTTGCTTCAACATTTCATGTTTGTGGGGTTTCTTCCCCACTAGCAACTCAATTTAATAATTTGTCTGATTCTCAGCTGTTTCCTTCAGATTTGTTTGGTATTTAGAGGTGATATGCTGATGCTCCATTTACCCTTCTGAGACATTTGCAGACGCGTTTTGGCTCTGCAGGCTTCCTGGAGATCAGGACTAAGAATGGCTAGAGGAAAAAGATTAGTCTCTTCTGACTTCCATCTCCTCTTTGTTTCTTATCCACTTAGCACTGCGGAGGTCAGCTAGGTCTTAGCAGTAAGCACAGCTTCCCTCCACTGTGCAGCATCTCCCTTCAGTGCTTGGAAAGGGTCAAGGAGAATTGCATAGCTGGTTCCAGGAGCAGCAGAAGCACTTACGAGTGTTCTAGGAGATCAGTGCTTTCAGTGTCATCTGGTATATTTTCTGTTGAGTGCCTTTCAGTGCCCTGGGCACTTGGGAAGAGGTGTCTATAAAACAGCCAAAAAAAAAAAAAAAAAGTCATTGTTTTTCTTGCTATCATTCCTCCTTCAAACTCCTTGATGCCAAGGGATTTGACAACATTGAAGCTGCGTCAGTACCTTGAGGTCGGTTTGTGTCAGTATCTTCTCATATTACTGCCTCACTTATATCCTTTCTCTTACTTCAATTCTTATGCCTGCAGAAGGATTGTCTCATTGTCTAGCAAGCAGTCAGCTCCTTCTGCAGTAATACTGGCAGTACTGAAGTCTTTCCCCTTGTCTTTGTGCAATGGGATTATTTCATGTTTTGCTGATGACCTTAATGAATTTAATTCTTCCCTCACATAAATATAAATGGACAGACTCACAGATTTCATTATAGTGGTGCTAGAATATCTGAGATATGTCTGAAGCACAAAGCGTCTCATTTCTGCTGCTTTTCATTTTAAAGGGTTAATTATGAAGTGTTTTTTCTTTTCTTGTTAAACTAAATTTTGTTCAGACATGACTGAAATGTGTGCAGACTTTATTGTTCAGCAACAGGTTAACAAAAAAAATTGTCCAAATGTTAATATGAGAGCTATTTGGTTAATTCAGTTTATAGATCGATAATAATTCACGAAGTATTAATATGAAGTTAAAACATTGCTATTCTGTAGCTGTGTTACAGAGTATGTAGCTTTGTGTAGAGGTGATACCTGCTTATATTCAGGATGGCAACCCTAACCTATGACTGGTTCTTATGTTTTACCATCATTTGATAAATGATAACATTTCACTTTACTAATTGTTGTTTACTACTGCGTTATTTCTTTTCATCTACAGTACTATTGATCAGCTCTGTTTCTTAACAAAATAGGATGGTTAATTGTTATGTTGATGTTTGAGGGGAAAGGAGAAAGCCCTGGCTTCTGCTTTTCTGTCATCTTGAAGCAAATTTAAGTATTCTTATAAAAGCCTACAAATGCTTGTACTTCACTAGGGGGAAGGTGGAGAGATTGATTATATTATTCCGTGCAAGACACTTACTTAAAAGGCAAACTGAGTTTATTAGGGTTATACTGAACAAGGAGTGGGATCTTCTACCAGAGGTTTCCCTTTGGGAAGCAATCAATATTGAAAATAAGTTAATTCAAAACAACTAATAGAGAATCTGAGACTTAAAATTTTGATTGTTGCGTAACCTGGAGTTTTATTTGAGATGTGTGAAATACGGCAAGAATAAAGTTTCTCTGTTGAGACTTTCTAAAGCCACAAAACCCAGGAACGTTTTCAGGTTTGTTACCCTTGTAGTAAGTATCTACTTAGACTATTAATTTAATTGCTAATTCCAAAATTCTAATTCTGGTGTGTTTGTTCAGAAAGGTTTTGCACACAAAGGAAAATCACTTAAAAAAAATCTCTTTCTCAACTTGTCTGGATGAGGTTATTTTCCACATAGCAAATGAAACAGCTCTTAACCTTTTGTTACTACTTTATGTGAAAATAATCTATTGAAAATGTCACACTTTCATTTTTCATATGTATATTTTTAATTGTTTTTACTTCTACAGATGGGTGCTTGCTTTTCAAAAGTTTTCAATGGCTGTCCGTTAAAAATCCATTGTGCAACATCATGGATAAATCCAGATACAAGAGGTAGTATATTACATATATTTTACCCATTTTGTCCTCTCCCTGGACTTCAAGAGTGCTTAGATAAGCAAGACTATTCCTTTTAAAATAGACATGTTGTAAAATAGGTTTGTTTGTTTAAGCAGTTCTTTAATTATGCCACTGTTGTCTCAAGTTCAGTGCTGGTTTTTAATTATGTTAAGATATATGGGGCACAGTTTTCAGCTTTGATTAAAAAGAATAAATTACATATCAAAGGTAAAAAGTAATTTTTTGTTTTGTTTTGAGACTCTTCTCAACACTTTAGTCCAAAAGATACCAATTCTGATTTATTTTTTTAAAAATCTGACTTCTGGAGGTCCTAGTTGAGAATGATTTCTTTATCATTCACTTGATTGTTTTTTTCCTAAATCTTTCTCATCATACAGGTTTCTGCAACTCACTCTATTTTTGCATACATTTTAGTTATTTATTAAATAGCCTGATGAAAAGGATAATTCGTAACATTGTTCTTGCGTTGCCTGCAATTTCACCATTTGATTATAGGCTGTATAGACATGCTGTTGAGCCAGTAAGCAAGAAAACACTTAGGTTTTTTAGAAGCTGACATTACAGAAGTCAATCTGTTGCGGTTTACTTCTCAATATGAGATGTCTGTCTTGTTTGCATGCCTAAATACAATCCAGGCTATTAATTAAGTTCAGGAAGTGAGGCACTCCCAAAGTACTGAGAAAACATTCGCGTCAATTCTGTTGTTGAAATACTCCAAAAGAAGGCAAAAATCACAAAATATTTGAAAATGTCTAAGTAGGATAATCTATATATGAGGAAATTATTCACATGAATTCTTGCTTATGGTTGTATCACTGCTGGATTTTATTCCAATTGGCAGTCATAAAAAACCCCAAAAGACTGATCGCTCCTAATGCCTGAAAACAGCCCCATCCACAAATTTAAGCTTCCTTAGCAAGATTAATTTTACGTGCTTTCAAACATCATAACTATTGTAGGTTGGTTTGTTTCAAGGTGTGTAATTGCGTTAAGTCTTTATTTAAATCAGGATTTCTAGATTTTTTTTGGTTGGTTGTTGTTTGTGTTTGCAGATCAGTATTTGATATTTGGTGCAGAAGAAGGTATTTACACACTGAACCTCAATGAACTTCATGAAACATCAATGGAGCAGGTATATTTCTCGTGATATTTTGGAAAAAAAAAAAAAAGGTCTTTGTCACATTTTAGCCACTCAGATTAACGTTATATAATCCTTGTAAAAATTGTCTTTACTACAGTTACATAGGCACTACCTACATTGAGAATTACCTTAAATGTTTACTACTGAGGGTACCATTCAGTCAAGTTTAAGCTTTTTTTTGTAGGCTGAACCATGTTTAAGTAGCAGATCTGCATATATGAATATGTGGAGCTTCATTGTAGTGCATTGTCCTGCAGATAAATGATTTGTTAAACAGTATGGAATTTCCCTAATGTATTTTGGATTAAAGTTTCTATTTTCTTTAAAACTTTGTTAAAAGATAGAATATTAGCAACAATGTGTTTCAGCTACAGGGAAGGAAGAAGATCCTTTATACACTAGATTCCATTCCTTTGGTCTTAAAAGCAGCTTTGGTGATGAGACTCAGCTTACTGAATCCCAACTGAAACTCTGTCTTTGCAGAATCTTATAAACAGTCTTTTTTTTGAGGGGATTATGGGGAGGGGGAAATGCCAATTGCAGGCTTTTCTGTATGGTGTCTTCTCCAGCTCTTTTGTTAATCTCTAAGAGACTTGTTTTCTTTCCTGCCTTCTCCCTAACTTAGGGAGCTATGCATCTGCCATCAAGATGGAGGAATTTGCAAGGACAGCCTTCACACTGTAAGCTGGAGGCACTGGTGTTTGTTCATTTTCCAGGGTCCAGACGTTGTAGATATGTCTGTTGTATTGAGAAAAAGGCCTAGCTAGCTTGCACTGAGCTCCATGTAGCCCATAATGATACTGGTGCTTGAGTTAGCTAGTTTCAGCTTAGCTCAGGTACTTTTCTGCTGCTACTCTGCAGTTGTAAAACCTACCCTGAGAAATATCACTAATAGAATAATTCCTGTAGGCCAAGGAAAGTTTTGTTTAGTTTTTTTTTCTTTTGAGGTTTTGATATTGTTGTTGTTTTTTAAATTGGCAGGGAGAATAAGTGTAACGAAACTCATGCTTTCATATCCATCCTTGTTTTCTCTAAGCACCATGTTCTGTAGTGCATTGCCTAGTGAGCTTTTAAGGAAATGTTTTAATAAGCACTCAGAGATGAGAAGAAATGCTTGTTAAAACAGCCAGTTGTGTGGAACAGGAGGAATGAGTGACAGGTCAATCAACCTGCAAATTTGAAGCATTGCTATTCTTCTCTAATCCTCAGATCCAAATCTACCGCACAATACACGTATGCAGCTACAGAAGATCAGACCTGCACATTAAATTTGGATACAGACAGGCTGGTAGATTATTACCATAGGTTTTTCTTACAGCGTGTTTAGGTTATTAGAAGACTTCAGGAATAGAAGCACACCCTCTGTGCTAACCATTTATTACATCATTTCTTATGATAACAGGCAATAGGGCTTTAATATCATTTTCAAGTTCTGTGTTTCACTTCATTGTTTACCCTCTAGGTCTGATACAATTCACTGTAAAAGCAAAGGAAGTATCCTTGGTTATTTTTCACTACATTCCACTTCACTAATGGACAAAGCAGAAATTAACATACATTTCCAGGAGTTAGCACAGCTTCAAGATGAATCTCTTGCTCTTTGGCAGAAAAATCTTTCAATTAATTTTCATCAAATCTTTCTAATAAACCATCCCGGGGATTGGTTGTTGTTGTTTGGGGTGGGGGCTGTTTGGGTTTTGTGTTTGGGTTCTGTGTTTTGGTTTGGTTTGTTTTTTTTTTTTAAGAGCAAAGGAAATGTCCTCCTGCGTGGTCTGTCTAGCCCAATAATCTATTTCCTAAATGGCAGTAGGAAACGCCCATAAGCTTGGCCACTGTCTGCTGTCCGTTCTCAGCCTCCACTGCAGTCATTGAATTGGGGTTGTTGGAGGATCCCTGCTTATTTGGTTTTTATATCCATTTATGGACCTGTTGGACATGAGTATGTCTAATCTCTCATTTATGCTGTTGATACTTTCCACCTCCACCTCCATGACAAACTCCAGAAATTATGTGAGAGAAAAAAAGTACCATCTTTTTCTTTCAAGTGTTCTTTCTGTTTTTTTAAAGGATGTCTTTTTGGTTTCAGCCTCATCTGTCTAGTAATTGTGGGATTTGACAAATAACAATTCTGCCTTGACCATTTGTTGCATCCCTTGATCACTTAAGTGAAATGTATAATCACATGCAGATGGAGAGTCCCTTCAAGTGCCAGTTTTAATTGTTTCAAGAGATTTGGACTATGATAGGCTTTAGAATGGCTATGGCTTGTTGACCATGCTTTGTTTACTGAAGTTTATGTTGCTAAGCTTTTCTCCTTTGAAGGAGAAAGTTTGGTGGTTTCTAAAATTTTTGAAAAAGGAGGGATTGATCTCTATAATGACGTCTTGTGGGCTAATTATAGTGTACTTGAATACATTCATATAAAATGTGCTAATTGTCTAAATGTTAATGTGTATGTTAAATATAGTGTGTGTGCCTAAGATTTACTTTGAATTAACTCTGGAATCTGGGTAAACACTACTTGGCTTAAGCTAATTTCTGCTACAAAAAAACAAGTCAATATTAATTTTGTCCTGTTGTCTATGCAGATATTAATTGATCAGCTTAATGTGCTCACATTTTGTGTATATCAAATTGAATGCTTTTCTTTCTTTGTTTTTCCTTCCCATTATCAGCTATTTCCTCGAAGGTGTACGTGGTTATATGTCATGAACAATTGCTTGTTATCAATATCTGGTAAGTTACTGTGCTATCTGTAAGTGGTAGTGCTGGTAAACATTTGGTTTCATATTTGAAGTGTGGTTTTGTTTTCTAATTTCCAGGTAAAGCTTCTCAGCTTTATTCCCATAATCTGCCAGGACTTTTTGATTATGCAAGGCAAATGCAAAAGTTACCTGTTGCTATTCCAGCTCATAAGCTCCCTGACCGAATACTTCCCAGGTAAACACACATCATCAGATATCTCAGAATATCTTAATTCTGGGAATCCAGGATATGCTTGTGAAATTCTGGGAATACCAGACAATGTGGAGCTCTGTTCTCAGATTGCCACAAATATCTCATACGGGCATTAATTAGAGGGTAGACCCCTAAATTTACATGAATCAAGATGTGAATGTACTCTTATTAGAGAAATGGGTTTTGGTACATCTAACCTTCTTGTCATGAAGCCTCCCGTTTATGAGCATAGCTCTTTTCAGGTATGGTCTAGTATGGTAAATCCTAGTTGTACTTCATGCTAAACAAAATCTAGGTATTGTACCTGTGATATATAAGGCAAGTAGAAATCGTGGTCTTACATTAGTTACTCTGGACGCTATCTTTGCATTCTATTAACAAAAAAAAAAAAAGTGGAGATGTGTAATCTCTTACTGCAGAGAGCGTGGATTCATGGGTTATTTTAAAAGCTGGGAAGAGCAGAACTGGATTATAGATTTGGTATTCATTATTGGCTAGTCATTTTTTGCAGGCTATTGTAGAAAGTACTCTTGTGCTGAGATGCCTACAGCACATTGTGCATGGAGTCCCTCCAACTTTACTAACAAGCACATACAAAATCCCAGAGACTGGTACAGTGGCGGCTGCCAAACAAGCCTTAGGACCTCATTCAAATCTGAGAGGAGGAGGTAGTAGCACTAATATAGTTTGCAGAGAAACCTTTGATTCTTAAAGTGCATAGTGAATCACTGGTTCTTCTAGTATAATAGGCTTTCTGATAGGAAATTGTATTATAGAAGACCTGATTCTCTGCTACCTTTGGTTCTGTTAACAGCCTATTAACACTTAATTCTTGGATTCAGGAAATGATTCTTGTTCAGTCATCTGCAAACATAATGTCTGAAAACTGTGTTCTTCCCAGAGGCTAAATTCTCATTACCTAAAAGATAATTTGTGCTTTGAATTGTCTTCTGTGTGCCTGCACCACTGTTCTATTCCTTTCTCTTCCAAACTAACTTTGGCTGGGTGACTTTGGCTTGAGGACTGCATCAGCAGTGGACTAATAACCATAATTATCATAAGGATCATGTGGGGAAAACCTTCAGACTACATTCAGCCTGGAATGACACCTTAACTAAGTTGCAGAGGGCTTAGAAAATTTGTTTTCCAGTCATGTCTCTTCCCAAGAAAAATGCAGCACAACCTGAATGTGCAAGTCCCAAGCCAGTCATTCAAAGGCCAGAGAGATTAATTTAGATAATCCATTTTGCTGTTTTATCCCTTGCTGTAAAGCATCAAAGCAGTAACATTTAGCCAGGCAGAAGTAGTACATTTGAAGTATGTAGAAGAGCATAATTTTTTTTTCCTACCAGACCACAAAGTGTATTCTTCAGCAAGTTCCTGGATACCACGATGATGAGTGCTACATGAAAAATGTAGATATGTTAAAAGCAAAGTTTTTGGTAGAGAAAATGCAGAGCTAAATAGAATTCCAAGTAATTTGTGACTTTCCTATATTCATCTGCAAAAAATGGTCTAAGCTCAATTTATGATACTTGGTAGGCAAACATTTAGTAGCAGAAAATACGTCTCTGATAAGTCTCCCTTCCAGCTTCTTTCCCTTGAGTGTGTCTGCTGCTTTTGGCTGAGATAGTTAATTTTCTTCTTACTAGCTGGCATAGTGCTGTGTTTCGGATTTAGTATGAGAATAATGTTGATAACACACTGATGTTTTAGTTGTTGCGAAGTAGTGCTTATAATAGTCAAGGACTTTTCCAGCTTCCCATGGTCTGTCAGGTGGACAAGAAGCCGGGAGGGGAAGGGGCACAGCCAAGACAGCTGGTCCAAACTGGCCAAAGAGATATTCTATACCATATGATGTCATGCTCAGTATATTAACTGTGGGGAGCTGGCCAAGGGGGGGCAGCAATCATGGCTCAGGAACTGGTGGGGCGTTGGTTGGTGAGCGGTTGCATCACTTTTTCCCCCCCCGGGTTTCACTTCTCTCACTCTCTTGTTGTTTTCCTTTTCATATCATCATCATTATTATTATCACCATTGTTGTTTTCACTGTTGCTGTTATTATTGTTATTAACATTACTATTGTTAATGTTGTTATAATTATTAACATTATTATTATTAAACTGTTCTTATCTCAACCCATGAGTTTTCTTACTTTTGCCATTCCTATTCTCTCCCCCATCCTACTGGGGTTGGGGAGTGAGCGAGCAGCTGTGTGGTGCTTAGTTGATGGCTAGGGTTAAACCACAACAGCATCCTTCAGCAGTTCCTTTCAAACCTTCTATGACTTCTTCCAACCAAAATTTCTGGCCATTTCTTAGTTTTCATGCTGCTCAGTCCTGCTGCATTATCAGTCGCTTCTGGACAGCTCCATTTGAAATGCTATGCAAGTATTTTCCCAATTTATAGCTTTGACTGCAGCATCTATCTATCTGTCAATCACTCCACTTATTCCTATCTTTTCTACAGCATCAAATTAGTTATTTTTACTGTCAAGGCTACCGTGGCCAATCTCCACACTGTCTGTCATATGTCTTCTAGTCTGTATAGAAACACTGATTCCCGCTACCAGCAAATAACATAATCTTCCCTGGCTTCTCTGAGAAATTTTCAAGTAATTGTTTTCATGATTTCTCAGAGAGTGTCCCCTGCACATGAGAAAAGATCTTGCAAAGCTGCCTTCCAGTCCTCCTTTAGATGTCCTCTTGAAATGCATGCTATGCCTCCTATGAAAAGTTTTGCAAAATTTAAGCTGTTAGTTTGCAAGGACTGTGGCCCAGCAATCTATCCAGTACAGCATCATTTTCTACACCCCTTGGGTCCACGTGTCTTGTCTTTGAACTATAATGTCCTTGGGACAAGAGTGGACTTTACGTTGCCTGTGTAGTATCCAGCACAAGATGCAATAAGTTACAGAATTACAAAGAAGAATGATCATAGCAGTACTGGTAGACTATCCAGGCATGTATATAAATAAATATGATTTAATAGCAAGAGATGGTGGTAAATGATGCTCAAAGGTACTGAGGTACCTATTCCTCTCCATTCCTGACTTTTAACTGCATTCATAAGGCTGCATAACTGAGCAGCATCTCAGTGCTAACAGAGGGATCACCATGTATGTTCTAGGCATATCATTTTGCGAAGAAATATACAAATAAATATAGGGTTTTTACTGGGGGACAAATATAATTTTCCCACCAACAACTCTCTAAAAAATCAGATTCATTCAATTGTTTTAGTTGATCAATAATTCTGTATTTATATCTTGTAGGAAGTTTGCAGTGTCTACAAAAATTCCTGACACTAAATGGTGTCAGAAGTGTTGTGTTGGTAAGTAAAGATCTGCAGAATAAATGCCAAGAAGCAGTACAAATGGTGGCAGTATTAAGATTACTGAGTCAGGTTTAAGAGGTAAAGGGAGAAGAGACTTTTGTCATTATGAAACTATGCATTTGCAGACAGTGAGCTCGTTCAGCTTAGTTCTTGCATTTAAGCAGTGAAAACTTTCCCATTTTGCTTTTTATGGTTAAAGACAATTCTTAAGAAAGGCAGAGAAGCAGAATGCATGTCAAATTTAAACCAGTCCTCAGGAACAACCTCGTCTCTCCATAGATGGAAGTGACTTGACCTTACCATCAGGCTTAAGTAGCCTGACTTCCTAGCAAAATTTCCAGTTATCAATGTTGGATGATAAAAAGAAAGGAGTATTTTCAGTTTTTTGAGGACAGTGTTTTCTCTGAAGCCTTTATAGTGTGTTCAAAGTGCCAGCTACTGAAGTGTCAAGGCTGCACTGTGTTAAGACATGTTTTAAAGGGGGGGTGGGGGCAGATAGATTTTTTAAAAATACACCCCAAAAACAAAACAGGAAAGATAACTATGGATTATCTCTTGGGGTTGAGCTCTTGTCCCTGCAAATGTTTCACCTGGTGTTCCATAATTAAGTGTTTGGTGTGAGGAGTTGTATTACACAGGAGATTTTCAGAGATTCAGTGGTAAGAGAGCATCTGCCATTCACCCTGACAAAAATCTCCGTGATATTGCTAAAACATCTGATGTTTGTTATCACTTCTTTGTCTGGTTCACCTGTTAAAACTTGACTTTTTCTGGGATACAAATCAGTTAGGGTGTGGTAGGGTGTTAACGATATGTACTCTGTGTGTCCAGGCCTTGCCCTAATTGAGGCATCTGGTCAAGCTGTGTATGTGAATGGATGCTGGAGGGAACACCCGAAGGGGTGGAGTGACAGGGATCAGAGTAGGTGTGAATGCGAGCTTTCTGACTTGAAAATTGATTTGGAAGTCCATATGTTTTCAGGTCTCTGTTTATGAAATGAGAAACCTGGCGGTGTGCTCCTCTGTAATCTTACAGTTTCTGTACTAACAGACAGAATTTAACAAGAGTGCTGTGGGACTTGGCATTATGGGGGGGAGTCTGCTGTCCTGGCATTCAGAGATAGCTTAGCCTAACAACCCTGGAGTCCTTCTTGCATGATAGGCGTGATAATTTGTGATGGCAACAAGGGCAGCTGCAAAAGGCAGGTCCAAGGGGAGAAATGATAGATTCCCCTCTCCTGCCCTACTTATTACGTGCAGCCTACTTATTACATGCAGCGTGAGCCTCCATTCCTGCTAGCAGCATAAGTATCCCTTTGGCCTGGGGGAAGCAGCAGTGCCACAGGAGGCAGAAAAAGACGAGAACTTCTGGTCTAGTTTCTCCACCTTACAGGTATTGGTAATTGCACGTTTTGTGGTTTCTGCTGCTGAGTTCAGCCTTACTAAGGGTCGTGCCAAGTGTTATTTGCTGCAGTTTGCAGTCAGTTTGACTGATGTTGAGTGAGAACTTGGATTAATGAAATTAAGTTTTGAAGTTTAAGGTGCCAAGGGATTGCTAGTGGACTTCCTTGGCAGTAAGGTAGCATGATCATATTTCACCTATGTAGACAGTACTGGATTATAGAAGCTCGTTATCTGAACTGTGTTGTTCATTGCCTGATGGCCCACAGTCACTTTACTGCACTTTAAAATCTTGTCTTTAGATGTACTTGTACAAAGTGCGAAGTAACACTTGTTCATCTTAATGGATATGCTAGCAGTGCATAAGGAGTAAAATTTTTTCAATACTGTAGAATTAAAGTTGTGAAACTTCAGATTTCATAATGCCCGATTTTGCAACTTTATTGTTCTCTTCCAATTTTTAACTGAGTTCTGAAATCCTTAGAAGAGGAGGAGTTGAATGGAAATAGATGTTGTCACTTTAAAAAAAAAAAAAAAAACAAAAACAAAAAAAACCCAAACCCCCCCCCCCCCCGAATTTCCTGCTGATCTAGATGTGTTCATCAGAAACATAGAGCTCCTGGATTTCAGACTCACTGTGGCAGTGCTTGGAAGGCAGCTGAGCAGTTTTCAAGTGACAGTGATTGTTCAGTGCCTGCTGGATAACTGTCTGTGTGTTATAGAAAAAGCCATTCTTTAACAGCTTCTGGTGATGATTTGGAGATAGTTCAGGCAAACAAACATGGTGGAGCAAGATACTTCAAATGTGTATGCAGTCAACTTTTTTTTTTTTAAGACTATCTAAAACAGTAAATCCCACCTACCAGCCCAAAAAAAAAAAAAACCCAACCAACAAAAACCTTTATTTTCAGTTGGAGAGGTGAAACATACCACAGCACTCTTACGAGAGTTGTATTTATTATGGCTTATTTGGCACCAGCTACTAGCTGTTCATGCCTGATGGAAGGGCAGCCCCTGCTCCAGCATGCTTACAGTCACCATTTTCATAGTGTGGATTTTGACTTTTCAGCAGCTTCCTTATGTAAAAGATTAGAGCGGTTATTTTCCAAAAGATTGTGGATGCTAGCTAGTTGGAAATCGTTTATAATTTGTATTTGCTTAGTACACTGATGTACTCTACTTCTCCTTTTTTGGCAGTGAGGAATCCCTACACGGGCCACAAGTACCTTTGTGGAGCACTACAGTCTAGCATTGTTTTGCTAGAATGGGTTGAACAAATGCAAAAGTTTATGTTAATCAAGGTAATATTACAATAAAGTGAAATACTCTCATGTTCAGTTCTATTTATCTTGTAATGACTTGTTAAGAAATAAGTATTAGCCATTTCTTGAGGTATTAGACTTTCCTCTTGGCTTCTGTTAAATTACATTGAAAATAGCTAGTTAAATGTGTAATATGTATTAACTGACTGAAAATATTTATAGGAATGTTCTCATTTTTGTGGTGCACTTCATTTAAAGAACAAGGCCCTTCTCTCCATGAACACTGCCTTTTAGTTCCCTAGTAAAAAAACTTTGGCTGACAGGCTGAGACATGGTGGAGTGGAGTAAAAACATGGGTTAACAGCAGGCTTGCTCCAATACTAGACAGAAGGTGGCCACTTATTCCATGCCTTTTGACACTGGAGGTGCCCAGTTATCTCCCCATCTGACACCACCTGAAGAGATGGAGCCAGGGTGTACTTACGATTGTAGAGAGCTGATATAACTTGACCAGCCTGGGAAACAAGGCTTAGAGACTCCATAGCTGGGGAGAGCAATGATGGGTCGTTGTCATCTGTAGGCAGTAGCACATGATACACATGATGAAAGACATCCTATCTTATTTTAACTGAATCAGCATGAAGACTGTGTAAGCTTCTTAACCCAGGCTTTTTGTATCTATCAATTACTGTTACCTGAAGAAGTAAAAAATGTTACAAAATATATGGCATAAAACTTACCATACAGTTTAAATAGCTAACAGCAACTCAGACTAAACTTGTTTCGCGTCTAATATATATTTTTGTTTCTTAATCTAGCACATAGATTTTCCTGTACCTTGTCCGCTGAGATTGTTTGAAATGCTGGTAGTCCCTGAGCAGGAATTCCCTTTAGTATGTGTCGGTGTCAGTAGAGGAAGAGACTTCAATCAGGTGGTGAAGTTTGAGACTGTCAACCCAAATTCTACCTCTTCGTGGTTTACAGAAACAGGTTTGTGTGCTGTTGTTATTGCATTCAGAAATGTTCCTTGCTCTTCTGCTATAGCTGAAGCACTAGAAAAGTAGTTTCCTCTGAGGAAACCAATGGTTAAATCATTACGGCTAAATGATCATTCTAAGTTCTCCATTTAAAGGGGTATGTGGTTGTACCTGCTTGCATGTGCACTTTTTTGGGGGGATGTTTCTACTTGTTGAACTGATTGGATTTATTGAGATTTTGAGTATAAGCAGAGGATGCAGTTGTGGTTTCTTGCATTTCCATAAATCAGGCTGTACTTGACTGTTACCCACTGTGCTGTTCTGCGCTCTACCTTGGCACCACTTCTGTTTATTTAAAAGATTTTAATAGGATAGCACTCTGAGCAATTTCTTTCAGCATCACTGTAGGCATGGTTTGGCTCTCCTGCAATAAGCCAGTGTGATTAGAAATGGTGTTATCAGTCTCCTGCTGAGAGAAAGCATATTTCTATTCTTCTGATGTTTATGGAAAGCGAAAGGGATTAGGACCACTGGTGGCAGGAAAGCAAATACCTGTCCGTCATTGATCTGGGTGCAGTGAGTGAGGATGCCACCATCTGAGCAACAGTCAAAATTCTATTAAGAAGGAAGTGTGCTAAGAATTGCTTTTCTAGAGTTGCAAGATTCCCTCCTAAAGCTACATACAGGAGTGAGCTGACCCCAGTCATAGCTTGCAGGTTTAGAAGCAGTAAATAGCTTTGTTGCTACCAGGCATAGAGCCCTTGTTGATCCATGATTAATTTATACAAAGTCCTGTACTGGCATATACACGTGTATGAGTCTCCCTGATTGTGTATGGGGGAATTCACTAAGTAGTACAGTTTCCACTAGGAAGATGCCTGCTGACTTTCTTGCTGAAAATTACATCAGATTTTGACACAGTTTAAAGCATAGTTACAAAAAACAAAGTGATCAGTGGATGGCCAGTTAATGCACTTAACTACTTCAGAGTTAGTACCTTTTATTTTCAAACTCATACATCTATTTATGTAACTGTGTGAGTTCAGTAGAGTCCGTAAAAGTAGCATGCTGAGAGAAATTCTTTGACCCATGATGTCCTGTTGTCATTTCTCTCTCAGTATTGTCTGCATCAGTGTGTAAATACAAGAACAGTAATCCCTTCCTTGTTCCTTTTTTTTTTAATGTGTGGAATTTAACATTGCATTGTGCCTTCCAAAAACATTTCTTTAGCTTCCTTGAATCATTTTTGTGTTCTCGTGTTGTGTCTTTGTTGTTATTTTCTCCTATTTGTTTGACTCTAAATTAAACCCTCGTGTTGGTTTATTCCTGTCCCCTGCTGGCAGGAGAGCAATAATGCAAAGAAACAGATTTTTCAGTGTGTTTTAAATTAGGAAAGTGTGTACCATATGGTCACAAATAGCTTTCATCAAACAGTAGTTTTTGTTTGACATTTGATGTTTTTGTGTAAATGCCTGATAAAGACATTTTTAAAAAATTAACTGACAGAGACTTACTGCAGAGGGTTCTCCCCTTGTCATTCTTCTCCTGTTAGCTTCAGCAAGTGCAGTGCATATTTCCACATCCCATAATGTGGTTGCACAAATGTATATCTTCCAGTCCTTCTGTTGCATGCTTTCATCATGGCTATATCCACCATTGTTTAAGATCATGCATTAGCCATTGGTTAAGATCATAAATGTATACCTTCCAAGACAAACAGCAAAAAGAGATGGAGGGACCATCTCAAGTAGTACCCTTCTGCCATCATCCTTGAGGAGTTTTTTTGCTTCTCAACAGGACCATGGATTTTATTATTTGATTGAAAGCTGCTTTTGTATTTTAGGTAACATGCTCTAACTTCTCATGTCTAACAGATTTAATGAATTTCATCTCTAACAGATTTAATAAGTTTCTCTTCTGTATGAAAGAATGCTTACAGAATCGCTGTCAGTAATACTGAGTTAATAAGAGCTGCTTTTTGTGTAATTTTAATGTTAACAAACAAATGGACCAAAACTACACTTCTCTCTTGAGTTGACGTGTCCACTAATCACTTCTGGGTCAGATTCCCTGTTTGCTGTGATGGTGACTGCTGCAGCTGTAACCCAAAAGAGAGGAAGGTAACCCTTCTTTTAACAGTTTGGAGAAGGAAATAATCCCCTATTTTTGGAAGATCTGGGGATGGAAAGTCTGAAAATAGCAGCAAGAATTAAGTACTAATATAAAAGTCCCTACCAAGATTTAGAAATAAAGGCAGAAGAAAAATGGAATGAAATGGCGTTCAGGTTTAGTGTGGACAGTCTCATATCTGCCTTTTTTTGCAACAGCAATATTAAATGACACCAACAGAGAATAAAGGGAGAGCAATGTACACCTGAGTTTGCTTTTGTGACATGGCTCAGAAAAGGCTGGATTAAGTACATACTGCAATATTACAGCTTCAGTTTTCCTGTCACAGTCAACATGTTGGATAAGTGGACACGCCTCTCTAAGAGAAGAGAAATGTCACTGGTAAGATGATTATTTTAAGTAGATAAAAACACACTAACCCATTAAATTGTCTCAATCTCTAGAAATTCCATTTCAAATTTCATGGTAATTTATGTTATGAACTAACACTGTCATTTTTTTATAGACACTACAGAGACAAGTGTTGTACATGTAACACAGCTGGAGAGAGATACCATTTTGGTGTGTTTGGATTGTAAGTTTTAGTATCAACTGAATATATATGTATGCATGTATATGCATACTGTCTGTCTTCAAATTAGGTCATATATTGAAGAGTAATTCTTGGTTGACGTATCCTATTTGTTGTCTAGGCTGCATAAAAATAGTGAATCTGCAAGGCAGGTTAAAATCCAGCCGCAAACTGTCATCAGAGCTCACGTTTGACTTTCAGATTGAATCAATAGGTAAGTTGGATTTCATTATTAATACTGAATATCTGGATAGACTAGGGAGCTGGGCAATCACCAACTGTATGAAATTTAACAAGAGCAAGTGACAGATTCTGCACCTGGGACAAAGTAATCCTGGTTATACATGCAAATTGGGGAACAACAGGCTGGAGAGCAGCCCATCGGAAAGAGATCTTGGGGTTTGGGTTGATGGCAAGATGAAGGTGAGTCAACAGTGTTCCATGGCAACCAAAGGGGCCAGCCATGTCCTGGGGTGCATCAAGCACAGCATAGCTAGCCAGTCAAGGGAGGTGACTGTCCCATCCTTCACTGCACTGGCGTGGCCTCACCTTGAGTACTGTGTGCAGTTTTGGGTGCCTCAATATAAGAAGGATATCAAACTTTAGATAATAGATTTGAGGGTGACAGAGCAGTGGAACAGGCTGCCCAGGGAGGTTGTGGAGTCTCCTTCCCTGGAGACATTCAAAACCTGCCTGGACACGTTCCTGTACCCCCTGCTCTAGGTGTACCTGCTCAAGCAGGGGGCTTGGACAAGATGATCTCCAGAGGTCCCTTCCAACCCCTACCATTCTGTGATTTATTAGAACAAATATTAGAGTGTATCCAGAGTCAGGTGACCAAGGTGGTGAAAGGTCTCGAGGGCAAGACTTACGAGAAGCAGCTGAGGTCACTTGGTTTGTTCAGCTTGGAGAAGAGAAGGCTGAGGGGTGATCTCGTTGCAGCCTACAACTTCCTTAAGGGAGGCAACAGATGGGGAGGTGCTGATCTCTCTCTGGTGACCAGCGATAGGACACGTGGAAACGGTATGAAGCTGCGTCAGGCAAAGTTCAGACTGGACATTAGAAAAAGGCTCTTCACTCAGAAGGTGCTCAGTCACTGGAACAGGCTACCCACAGAAGTGGTCATAGCACCAAGCCTGTCAGAGTTCAAGGAGCATCTGGACAATGCTCTTAGTCATGTGGTTCAGTTTTAGGTAATCCTGTGAGGAGCAGGGAGTTGGACTTGATGATCCTTATGTGCCCCTTCCATTTCAAGATACTCTATGATTAACTTGTTTACTGTTACAGTACAGAATTAGAGATGCTAACTGTCAAGTCTTTGGCATTTGAAACACTATCTCTTGTGTTTCATTTTGTGTGAGAAGGCTCAGTGAAAGGTTCAGCACCCTATGTAACGTGCTTCCCTAGGAGCAATTGGAATGGGGTAATAACCCTGGAGTCTTCCCTGATTAGGCTAAATGTCTTGGGAATATGATGGAGATATTCAACCTCTAAAGGAATACCTTAACACAATCTACATAAACTCTGTGAATCACTCATGGCTAACTCATTCTGCATGTGTGTTCACACAGTCCATTTGTATAAAGCAATTCAAAGACTATACAGTATGTCACACTTTAGGTAAATTCCGTTTTCTTGTGAAGAATTTGAATGAATTAGATCTGTAAAACAGAAAGACAGAATACATTTATTTTGACAATTCTCTGCTGGTTACATACCTGGATTGCATCACATGCTTTTGAAAGAGGGATGAGGAAGGATGTGTGCGCAGATGGAGGGTAGCACCAGAAGAGGGGGAACAGTGGGAGGAGTTGGAGGGAACTTACTTCCAAGGAGAAGCTTTAAAGTTTCAGGTACTTCAAACATCATGTACCACAGAGAAGAGGACAAAAAAACATTGCCATGGGAAGCATTACTTTTATGGCTTCTGTTAGTTAAGAACGGGAGCAAAGGAAGGAGTACATGTGCTTGAAGCTGCTCGCTATGAGACCTCTGCACATGCTGTAGTCCTCTTTCTGCTTGTCAAAAATTAGCTACCAGTGTCCTGTTCCAGCTTGATAGTGTCTCCAAAGAGCTCTGCTGTCTTTCCTGCATACCTGTCCAGAGGCAGGATACTGGATGCAGGTGGGATAAATTCTTCCTGGGGTCCTACACACTTGCCCTCTCTTTGAGGAAGGCCCTAGACCCATTTCCTTTCACAGTGTTCAAATGCAGGTATCTGTCACCATGTTTGTGAAGGGGAAGGACTGGTAAGTAGAAGGCTCTGTGTTGCTATTGCAGAAGGACCATACTAGGCAACAGTTGCTGGACAAGTGAAAAATGTCATTGTGGTATCCCTGTAATTGTATCCCTATACTGAATTTTCTGCTAAAATTCAATATCTCTTTTCTGCTAATATTAGAATGCAGAGGGGTTTCCTGGTCAAAGGAAGGGACATGCTTAGGGCTAGACAGAAGGCGAGTTTTAGACCTTTTTCTAGTTGGGTAGGTGGGAATATTTTTAAACCTCACTCATTAAACAAACAAATAAATACATAATTGCAGCTACTTTTGAGGCAGGTCCAGCAATTCCTGTGAGACATTTTGCAGTCTCTGTGGGTGAATGTGATACAATAAAACATACGTGCACAAATTTCAGAATTGCAGTCATACATGTTTGGCCTTAAAAGCACAAGTTGACATTATGCCTCAAAACTGATTCCAGTGTTCTTTGTTACCAGTTTGTCTACAAGACAGTGTGTTAGCATTCTGGAAACACGGCATGCAAGGAAGGAGTTTTAGATCAAATGAGGTGAGTACTGCATTTTGCTTAAAATTCTAGCTTCTAATATAAGCCAAGTATGCCGTGGTCTGAAAAAGAGTAAAAAATTTCAATAACTTCCTAGGTTATACCTGGAAGCTGGAGTCTTATTCCAAGCATGTTTCGTAAGATACAAACTAATTAGTGAAGCTATATAAGAGCCCCTGCCAAGTCTAACATACAACGCAGAAAGCAACAAGAGACCGGGCCATGACACCGCAGAAAATATCCAAGCCTAACTCTTAGTAACATTAATCTTCTTCACCTTAAATTGCTTTGAAGACCAGTGTCAGTCCCTTAGCCTCTCACACATGGATACCAAAACGTGGACTTTGCCAGTGGTTGAAGGCTCCACTGCTGAGTTTTAGCTTTTTGTCACAATGTTGAATGAGTTGCCCGTTGTTTTTTATTCTCTTCCATGTTCCCTTGGCTTACAAGTACTTGGAAGATTTTAGTGCCCAGCTTTCACAAGTAGCATTTTCCATTCTCAGGAGAAAAATGTCAGATTCACCTAAACATTTTCTCTAAAATTTCTGTGTAGTCCTTTTTTTCAGCCAGTTTGATGTGATTTTTAGACCTTGTTAAACCATTTGAAGTACCTTCCCAACTCCGTTTTTCTTGCTGCAAACCTTGTGCGTGTATATGTTAGTGGAAATGCTGTGCTTTGTAGGATTTTAATGAGTCTTTTAATTTGGTTATTAAAGAACGTTTACAAACTTCACCAGTTGTTTCATCAGTGTCACATTTCTGAGAAATTGAGCTCATTACGACTAATTGTATTTTAAGGTACACATACAGTCACACCGTGCCAAGCTTAGATACTCCACATTGTTACACAACTACAATTATTTGCACAAAGCCACAGCTGGGCTTATCTGTTCTGACAGTAAACCTGCTCTTTGTGGGAAGTTGGACTGAAGACTAGAGTCAGACTACTTCTTATTTTCAAGTCTGCAAATGGTTCTTGTGGCATTTGTGCATGTTTAATCCTCAGGCATGATTGTCCTTCTCCAAAGAACTCATAGTGGTGAATTGCAGCACCCTGCTGTTAGCATAGACCATGAGGAGGAAGGAGGTGATGCCGCTAGGGACTTCTCCAGACTCCTAGCAGCATTCTGCAAGGCTCAGTGGATTACTCCACTCACTGGCCTCAGTAGCTCGGATCCAGTTGTTAGAGGGCATGCTCCAGAGTGCTGCAGCACAAGTGGATGGTTTATATTGTTCATGTAAAGCATTAGAAACGCTGCCTTCTTGCTTTGCTATTGTCAAGCCAAAGCTGGCACCTAAATGAAGAACAGAAGGCAGAACTGAGCTGTTGTCAGAAAGCAAACCACCCAAAACTTTTTCTCTGTAGAACATATCTAGGGTAAGCTCTCAGGCCTTTTAAAATTCCTTATCTGTCCTGGCTGCCCTACTCGCCATAACTACTAAGAAAAAAACCAAACTCATTTTCACATGTAATATGAAAAGCCTACATTACCAGGCTCAGATCTTGACTATATTTGTTACTTTTGGGGAATTTTATACTATGTAATATGTAGGAAGCAGTTACACGGGACCAAAACCTGACCAACCTAACTTTGCAGCACATTTGTCTTTGAAGGCATTATTAGTTCAGATTCCTTAATCTAATATCAGTTGATGTAACTGGGGATGATTTGAGCTGCTTGCAAAGTTATTTTCTTCTACAACCGTGACCTGCCACAGTGGTTGGTTTGAGTGGGAAGAATGAAACAGGGAACTCTCTGAATTCTGAGACAAGACACTCAAAACTTGGGCCAAGATTGTGCAGACTCAGCCCCACAACAAGCAGGAAGTAATTTTCTTAACAAAGTGGGGAACTTCATTGTTGTGAATTAAAATACTCTTGCAAGTTCTCTGTGCCAGAAGTGAATTCACAAAGTCAGCTAACGCTACTAGGATCTGGGAAAGAGAGAAGAATCTCTTCTTTCCTCAAGAACGTGAAATGTGGCTATGTAGAAAAGGAGCTTTGTAAACAGTGCTGCCCATTCATGGTGTGACTTGATATCCTTTGGAGCATGTACTGGGCTTTGTTTGACTTTATTGATTAACATGATGTTTTCTTTGGTGCTTTGGTATTCATGTGATAGTAAAGATGTATCACACAAGCACAATTCACCCTTGGTAAACAAAGGTCTATTGCACTAGTCTGGAATGTCAAAATGCTATGTTTTCTTTTCACAGTGGGCATAAGTACAACAAAATAGATTGTTTCTCTGTTAAGGTTTTCAGACTATGAACTTACTGCATTATTAACTATGGTTCAGAATTTCAACAAAATGCATTTTATATGTGATTCACCTGACCCATTTTGGATGTCTACTCTAGAGTGAGACAAATTGCACCCTACAGCTACCTATTTCAGTCATGGCTGTAAAGAGAATTGTACTGGTAGCTTGGATGCTGTGCAGTGCTGAGCCCTGTTGTTGTGCTTGCAGTTGCTACCAGAGGAATTCACATTATGTGGCAGGAATTACAGAAAACTCTTAGATCTCATTTAAAAGTAACAGTTGCATTAAATTCTCTAGCTGATTTAAATCAGTGGTAAATTGGTAACATCAGCCATAGTCAATTCTTTTCTCTAGGCTATTTTAAAAACAAAATAAAAGCACTTGTGCACCTAACATGTAAATACTTGTCTTATTTTTATTGTCTAGATCACACAAGAAATTTCTGATAATACAAGGATATTCAGGCTTCTGGGATCTGACAGGTATGAAGAGAAGTGATAGTATGCTAAAATAGAAGAATAATGTGTGTTCCTCCTACCTTGTAAAAGTTCTTTTTGCTTGTTTCTTGTGTTGCCTTTTTTTAGCCGTTTTACTTATTCCTTTGTGTACATGTGTACCTTTCAGCCCTTCAAGTTTACTTCTCTTTCTCAAAAAAAAAAAAAAAAAAAAAAGAAAAAATTCTTCTGAAAGTGTCTGTGGGCTTCCAGAAGTACTCAGCCATGCTAGCAAGCTCCTGTTTGGCTGCAGTCACAGTCTCCAGGAGCATCTAATTCTTTTGTTTAACTTGGTGAAATCTTTATGTTCAGATGCTCTGCTTCAGTAGCTCATCAAGATCTACTCCTTGAGACAGATGGAAAAAATACTTAAAAGTTTAGATATCTCACTTTCACCCCCAGAAAGGAACTCTACTGGTTTTCTTCCCAACATGACAGCTCAGGTCTTGCAAAAGCTCTTGATAATTCCCAGCGTAGCTGGTCTTTGGTGTCTGCTTCGCAGGACACTAACACCGTGTCTGTCTGACCCATCAGCTACCAGCTTGCCGAGTCAGTAACTGCTATTTTAGGAGTGTAACTGACTTCCTCAACTTTCTCTGCCCTGGTATCGAACTTTGTACTTCTCTAACAGCCACAAAAACAGCAGATGTTTTGTCTTCTGGGGAGTGCATGCTGATGTGATGGTTTCAACCAGTAATGTATTCATATGAAGTGCAAAGACAGGTTGAATTTTTCTTTTAAGAATTGCCTCTGTCTTAAGCCACGTGCAGTAAACTCACTCTCTTGTGGCATCTTAGAACTACCAAAAAAGCTTCACATCAACCAAAGGCTTTCCCCATATTCTGCTTCTCCAAGCTTGATGCACAGCCCTGTAATTAGCCATAACATCAACAGCAGTGAATGATGCTGTGGCTTTATTGGCTAGCTGTAATACTCATCTGTGACCTGAGGGTTTTACTCTTTCTGTTCCAGTGAGGTGTGCATGGAGCTCATGTTTATTATTCTCTTAGTTGTTCAGAGATAGCACACTTCAATTTAAAAACAAGTCTGATTTCACAAAGGAGCATGATATTGTAAATCATTGCATGGAGAGATAATGTCTTCTTCCCCAAATACAGTTCCATCTATTTCTGGCTTGCAGTAATAGTCTCCCAGTTCTGAGACAATGTTTAAAGACTTTGCGCTGCAATAAAAGTTAATTCCGCTTTCTTCAGATACCATTTTGCTTGCAGTTCTATCAAATTTTGTGCTTGATCTGTGAAACCTTTTTCCAGGAACACATGATTTCCTAGGCAGTTCATAGTAACTGGGCTTCTGAATAGCCAAAAAACTAACATCAGTCTGTTAAGAGCTTGCGTGTAGCTTTCTCCTGGTGAGCAGGGAATGCATCATGGCATGAGGTGTCATTCCCTTTGTGGAGCACATTGAGCAGAGGGTAGGTTTTCTGAGTGATAGATTTGAAGCAAGCAACTTCTCCCTGGGTGAATGCACAATAGATGGATTTGAATCTCCTACAGTCTACCTTCACTTCAGGGTGTTTGTGGTGAAGAATTCAAATCAATTAACATCCTGGTCCATTCAGCAGTTTTAGCAGTTCTTACCTGATTCACAAACTGTTTGAGATTTTTTAAAAAGAATTGTGATTGCTAATTTCTGTCCTTTGAAGAGAAAGGTCTGATGTAGGACATCCTTTATGGTCTTTGCAGTTGTAGAGTAGGCCCAGCTAACCCAGACTCCTGTCTCCAGTGCTGGCCAAAAGTGGGTGGCAAGGAAAAATAGAAGATTCTGCATATAGCAGTCCTTCCCTTGAGAGCCTGCAAGTGTTTGTATCTGGGACTTCCAGAGCTGGGGGAAGTTCCTGTGGATTTAGGTTATATGGGCTCAGGAAAAGACTGGAAATGCTCACAGAAGAGTCAGCTTTGGTCATCTGTCACGCCCAATGGCAAAGGGCTAACTAACGACTTCCAGAACTGGCACCTGATTAATGGGTTAGCTTTGCAAAGCTGGGGGAGCACAAACCCAGGCGGTAGGAGGGTGATGGACCCTCTTCAGAAGCCCCCACTGGAAGGACAAGAGGCAACAGGTGTATGCTGCAGCAAGGAAAATTCCAGCAGGATAAAAGAGGGGAAAATATCATGGTGAGGGTGGTTGAACACTGCAGCAGGAGTCCAGAGAGGCTGTGGGAGATCCTTGGAGACCTTGCCTGGGCAAGACCCTGAGGTAGATTTGAGGTTGGCCTTGCTTTGGCCAGTGGCTTTTGGACTGCAGGCATCCAGTTGCTACCACTGGTCAGATGAATCCTGGGAAACAATACTTACAGTTACATCCAGGGACGTTTTTAAATGAAGGCTTATTTGATGTTGTGGATTTCTTATTTTCATTTTAGGGTCGTGGTGCTGGAGAGTAGGCCAACAGATAACCCAACAGCCAACAGCAATTTATATATCCTGGCAGGGCATGAGAACAGTTACTGAGAACAGGAGATGGCAGGCAGCTCACTGTGACAAGAGGACACTCCTGCTGCAGAAGCATTAAAGGCTGGCTGAAATTGCACAAAAGCTGCAGTAACCCGACTTCAGTTACTTTATAATTTATTGTGGCATGAGAGGAAGGCGAGAATTGTTTGTGGTATGGACACGTAAGCATTATGATACCACAGAAGTGCTTCATTTACTGTTATGTAATCTTTGTACATATGCAGTATTTTTCAGTGAAACTTCTTGCTGAAGACATACACTGACTTTCTGTAGATAGCAGTCCTCCTGTTAAGTACAAGTGTCTTACCTGTACAGATGTAAAAGTCACTGAGGATGCAAAAATGAAACTGGGGTACTATTTTCAGGACTTCTTATGTGTTTATAATAAAATGGGATGCTAGCAACAAATATAGTACATTTAACAACACTATTGTATTTTATGATATATAATTTACTAATACAAATAAATCTTAACTTTTAGAAATTGTAACCAAGGCTGTAATCAGATTACAATCTTGTTTTAGTTTTGATGCAACACACTGGTGTTCATGTTTGCACAAAGTATTGAGATGTGATGTATTTAGTCACAAAGGTAAGCTGTGACTTTGTGAATATGACTTGGGCTTCAAAGTTCCTTTTTTTAGTTTACTTGGGTAGTTTTCTTTGTGAAACAAACCAGTTAAACATCTGTATTTTTGTATTTAATTAAAACTCTCCTTATGATTACTTGTCTATGCTTGAAAATATAATTTCTGGATGGGTGTCAGTCCCGGAATAGTGGTACCTGGCTGTAACACTGCAGTAGGTGTGTGAATTATTAGTGTGTACAATGATAAAATTAGTTTTACTGTTTGACTTACTAAATAGTTTCACGTCACAATGAAAAGGAGCAACATTCCACATTGTGGAAATGGCTTGAAGATGTTGCCATTTTGACTTTTTTTGGCCTTATAACCTTTTTCACACTTTTCTTGATTTAGGATGTTAACACATGGCCAAAATAATTTAGTTACTACCTCATTCAAACAATACAATGGTTACTACGCATCACAGGAACTTAGTTTTGATCAGAAGTATTTTTGATTGCTATTTTCCAATGGAGTATGTAAATGCCAAGTTTTATCAAAATGCACACATTTGACTCCTTTTTTTGTATATGTTCTTTATATTTTATTGTGATAATATACACTAAAACCAAACTAAATTTAAAGTGATTTATGGCCTGCATTATTGTTGTGATTGGTAATGCTTTGAAATATGTTCCCTAATGTATATAATGTAAAATAAACTTTTTTTAACATGTTGTTGTACAATTAGATTACCACCCACACTAATTTTCCACATAAGACTAAAATGGAACATACAGAGTTTTGAATTCTGCTATTAAATGTTTGTGCCAAACACACAAGCTGGGCTTTTCTGAATGTATGAATGGTTGGGCTGCTGGAGCTCAACTCGATTTGGGCAAGCACTTGAGGGTAGGCATTACTACCCTTTTGGGCTTTAGGCAATGGATTTTGGTAAGTCTTTCCAAATCCCAGCTTGCTTGATTTCTTTCCTCCATCACCTGCTTTTCCACTCGGTTGATTGCAAAACTGATTTTTTTTTTTCTGCAGGGCTTTTTTTCTGCCTATGGGACTCAAGCTTGCTGCCTCTGCTGGCCCCATCTCTTCTGTTCCCTTGCACTGAACCTCAGATCCGCCCTGTGGGAGAGGTGGTAATGCAAGCCCCACTGCTGAGAAGCTGAATTCTCAGAAAAGGCAAGAACTTGTGTGTGTTTCACAGCATGTTTGTGCTGCCGCCCAAGGGGGATTTCCATCCTGCCTCCCATAGACTATTCCTCACTTTGACATGCAAGAAGTAGCTAAATTTTAACAAAGTACAGTATAGCTGATGTGCTATAAACATGCTTCCTTCTGTGGGGTTTCTGCAGCAGATGTGGCAAGTGTCTTGCTGTTTGGGACTGTTGGGCCATTGCTGAATTACAGGCAACAGCAGCTAGGGGATATTGGGTTTTATTCTGGTTGAGCATTTCTGGTACAAGGGTGGATGCAGCTGGAAGAGCTAAAAATAGAGGACAGGGTAAAGGCCTGTGGGAAGAAGAGGAGCATTGTGGTAGGGCAGGCTTGTCTTAAATCTATTGGTATAGCCAGGAGAGCTTTTTTTCCACATGCTGCTCTCCAGCCTAAAATATGAGGGAGAAGTGAAGGGTTCCTGCTTTCTGAAGAAGTATCCTGTTGCAGGCTTTGGGGTCTGTGCTGCAAAACTGCCTCTCCCCTATTCTGAGCTGCTTGGATCCTTAGGTGGCAGCTGCCCTTGGCTAAGCCCAGGAGCCAGGATGTCTGGTAGAGCAAAAGGTCTCCTTTGCTAGACCTGGAGTTGCCATGAACTGAAAGTTTCCTTGAGCCACACTTAGTGGGAGCTTCCACCATTCCCCATCCTGACGTAAGATTGGGATCAGCATGTGGCTGCCTGACAGGGGCACAGTCACAGCCAGGACACCAAATCACAGGCACAATGAAGTTAGAGCAAGGCTTCAGCCTACAGCTAGTTGACATGGCTTCTCTAACAACTTGTGCTGCTTCTCCTTTTTCTCTCCTCACAGCCCCTTCTCTGGCTGCTATTGCAGGCTTCTAGCCACTAACGGGGAAGTTTGTTGTGATGTGGCCACATGATGGGGCATTCATCAACCTGGCAGCAGTTTGATCAGTGTGGGGGCTGAGCATGGGGCTCAGTCCAAACTGAGCTTTCCTAAAGAGAACAAAGAAGTGGGGTTGTTTGGGTCTGTTGCAGAAGTGCTGGAAGCTGGGAGGACAGGGGAATGAACACTGCTTTTATCCTGTTCTTGCACATGTCTCCATGTGGTACCATCAGAAACAGGATCTGGTGACCTGAAAAAGAGGGTTTCAGGTACAAGTTCTGCATCCCACTGCCCTTGGCTGAAACCAAGAGCTGTGCAAGACAAAGCACACGTTGCTGGCTGCCCGTTCCTTGTAGCTTTGTCACTGGGACCTTGCAATGGGGCTGGGGAAAACCAGGAATGCTATGAGCAGTGATGGGGATGGATGTATTCTCCCAGGCAGGGGGGTTACATGCCACAGGGTTTGGCTTTAGCAATATCACTGCTGGTTTTTGAAGGAATCTACATTAAAAGGTGGGGCAAAAAGCTGGTAAAACCAGCGAACATGCCAAAACCTTCTGCTTCTTTTAAAGGAAACACTCCAGGTGATCTAAAATATGGGCTACAGGGAGTCATGTTCCAGGCCTGTGTCATTTATTGAGGGATGAAGAAGGAGATGGGGGAATGTGTCTGGGGAGAGAGACATGGACCCTGGTGGGCTCTCAGGTCCTCATTGGGGGCAGCAATGCTGGGTTCGCTGCCCGCTCAGCGTCATCCTCTACAATACAGTTGCATTACTATTGCTAGAGGTGGTCTTCCCTCCTTGGGCAGCACCTCCTTGGGTGCAGATTTTCCCTTTAGAGCTAATTTAAATCTGACATGTTCAAATTCAGGCCTCTCTTGATTGCTCTGACAGCCAGCTACTCCTTGTGGGGTCTTGCAGGCTAAATACAGGAGTATGTCATCAGCTCCTGGCAGTCCCTCCTGGTGGCACCTCCTCACATTCCCCACAGCAGCTTCTGGGGGTAAAGGGGCGCTGTCACTCTTTTTCAGCCCCTGTTGGTCAGCCAGCTCTCAGGACAGAATGGCCAAGGGCTGCCATGACCCTCTGCCTTGTCCTCCTCTCCTTTCTCTAGTAGCACTGGGGGATCCTGAGTGTCTCCATGCCACCCACAGATGTACAACTCCATAAAGCCACCACTGCGCTGGCTGTGGCCTTTGGTTTCTGCTTCTTGACAGCAATGGCTGTGAGTCTTATCTTCACTTCTTGACATAAGGGCAGGCCATCCACTGCCTGACTCCCTGCACCTCCCCGTGCCACTGAGCTTCCTCTGTACCCTGATTCAACTCCTCTGTCACTACGTCCCTATGAAAGCAGCCCCTAGCTTTCAAATCTGTGCTCTTCCCTGCAACAAGCCTGCACTGTAATGAGCACCCAGATGGCTGCAGGCCTTCTGCCTCACCTTGACAGTGTGCACATCCATACATGGTAACCACCGGCACCTGTGCCTGACTGCCTCACCTGCCTGCGCTCTCTGCTATGACTGGGCACAAAGCCAGCAGCCTGGGACACTAACTGCTGGGCAAACACCATCCTATTGCTCTCGGTTGTACCTGCTCAACCCTGCAGTGGACTCATGGGACTTCTCCCATTCTGCCATCCAGGCTGGTTTATCTGCCATGAGCAGTAAAGCAACAGCTCCTCTGACAGCCCTGGAGATAGTTACATCTTCTGCATTTGCTTTCCAAGCAAAGCTGCACCCTCCCATGCAGCACAGAAAGTGAGTGAGTATGATCAGGCAGAGGCCAGTGAGGAATTTGGACTGCTCATCAGCACCAATAACCCCAGGATGCCACCAGGCAGGGGGCACTGGAAAAGCACTGAAAGCCAGGAGAGGAAGGCTATCAGCTGGTCCTGGCAGCTCTGGGTGATGTCAGGTCTGGACTGTCCTGTGGCCTTCTCAAATGTTTGAACTGATCAAATGCAGTGCCTGCAATCTCATGTTACCCAATGCTGTTTGGTTTAAAGGAAAGAGATGTTGTAGACCATTCATGGGTATTTAGGAAACCTGGCACCTTCATCTTCAAATGGAGGGGTTGGAGAACAGAGCACTGGTGCAGTTTTACACCCAGTGTTGCACATACTTGGGAACAGCTGAAGATTTAAACTTCAACAGACTGATCTTCCATCATACGGCAGCAAGTGCAACAGCTCTGCAATCTATCAGACGCTGTGATGGTGTCCTTGAATGCACAGGCAGGCTGCTAGACCAAGCAAATATCTCTGAGACATGAATATTTCCACCTTTTATCCTGATTCCAGCATGCTCAAAGCAGAAGTCTGACTCCTTCAGACAGCAATATCTGTCTGGACGAAAAATGCCTGAGGGAGAGCTGTGGGGTGAAGACTGCTCTTTTTAAGAGGTCCCATCCATTACTTGCTAAAGTACTGCTCATTGTCTCAAAAACATCTGTCCTCAGAGCGCTTCACAAACACTAGTTAAGTGAGCCTCCCAACACGCATACCATTCCTGATGGCTGTCTGCACAACCAGCTCTGGAGATAAAGGGAGACTTGGCAGTCTCTGTCCAAACAACCTGTGTGGGTACTTCACTCTCCTCCCAACCCTTCCCAGGAAGCTGGCCCTAAACCTTCCTTCCAGTGACCAGTGAAGGTTTTCATACATTTATCTCCCTCCCTATGCAATCTATCAGCAGCTCACCATTTCCTTTTCTGGTGCTTAGCCTCTCTCTGGCCCCCTTGCCTTGCAAAGCAGAGCACAATTATTTGCTTTTCATCTCCAGCATCATCATCTTCCCTCTGCCTTGCTAGGCCTCGCAGACCACCATGGACTTCGTTCTGTTTAAACCACTGGGCTTTATCTGCATTCTGTCTTTGCTTTTTCTGGCCTTTTTTCCAAGACCCAAGCTTACTTTCACCCTGGAGGCTGTTCTTGTGATGCCTGAATGGGGTTTTTATTTATCTCTGATCTTGGTCCTCATGCGAGATGATGGCGTCTTTCAAACAGGGAGTGACAGAACTCTCCAGGGAAGAGTAACACCACCTCACTGCCTCCAGCTCTGAACAGACAGTTGGTTGTCGCAGGCAGATGCCTCCTCCTTGTGCTCCAGGTCACCCTGGCAAAGGAAGCTGGTGAGAAGCCAGCAGTGAGGAGATCAGCTGTGGTCTACAGGGAGCAAAGCCTTGTAGGCATTACCATCAGCGTGCCCGCAGAGGCACTAGCCAGGAGAGGGGTTGAGGCTTGCCAACCCCAGCACAGCTCTATTGGTTAAGGGGCCTTGCCCACCCCGGCACAGCTCCATGGATCCAAAGCCTTCTCTCTTTCCCAGACCTCTCCAGGGCTGTGTGGGCCCACCACATCTCCACTGCCAGACCCTCAGTGGGCACTGCCTATAGCCTGGCCTGCGTGGCTGAGGGGTCCCAATGGCTCCCCAGCGACCTGTCCCCTGCCCAGGCCCTACCCAAAGGCCCCAGCTGGGCCCCTCAACCGGTGCCGGCCGGCAGCTGCCGACGGCAGGCAGAGCCGGGGCTGCACAGCGGGCCTGGCGGGCCGCGGCCGTTCGCACACGTCTGCCGGGGCCGGCTGCGGCGGGGCGGCACGGCGGTGCCCGGGGGAAGGGGAGTCTCAGGCCCCCACCGCACTGACGCCGGCTCCCCCCTGCGTCCCGGCCTGATCACGGTGCGCCGGGGGCCCCGCCCGCCAGCAGGAGTCCCGCAGAAGGCGCGGCCGCCCCATGGAGTCACTTCCGCCGGAGAGGGGAGGAGGGGGAGGAAGGCCCTGACCACGCGTCGCTGGGGCGCAGGCGCGGTCGGCCTGGGGCGCCGGTGCACGGCGCATGCGCTGCGGCCAACCGTGCGGGCGAGGACGGGAGCCTGGAGAGTGGGGAGGCGGTGGCGCTCGCGCTCCGGGCGCCCGACCCCGCCCCTCGCGGCCCGCGCGCCGCGTGACCCCGCTCCCGCCGCCCCCTCCCGTCGCCCGCCGCCGCCCCCCAGGGCGACCACCGAGAGCTGGGGGCGGGGAATGCGGCAGCCGCCGCCTTCCCCCGCCGCTGCGGGCCTGCCGCCGCCGGCGGCGGGGTCCGCCGGGCCTCCTGCTGAGGGGCGCTGAGCCCTCCCGCGGCGGCCTCCTCGCGGCGCCGGGCCCTGCCTTGCCCGGCCCGCCCCGGGCCCAGCGGCACCATGCAGGCGCAGCCGCTGCTCTACGAGTTCTTCAGTGAGGAGAACGCGCCCAAATGGCGGGGGCTGCTGGTGCCCGCCCTCAAGAAGGTGAGGGGGAGCGGGGCCCTCCGCTCCGGCGGGCAGGGCCGCGGGAGCGGAGGCTCAGCCCGGGGCCCGGCACGGCGGCGCGGAGTGGGCCGCGGCCGGCGCGGCGCTTCGGCGGAGCTGGGGCAGGGGACCGCCCGCCCGGTGCTCCGGAAGCGGCTTTAGGGCTCGGCAGGGGTCGGTTGCTGCCGCCCTGCCAGGCGGGCGCCTGCTTCGGCGGGGGCTGCGCAGGGGGGCCCGGCCTCCCCGCGCAGGGCCCGGCGGCCGCGGGAGCCGCGCCGGGGCGATGCTTTGACAGACGGAGCCGTGTAGATAAAAACCGGTTAATGGGCACGCAGGTCCTGGCCCCCTTTCGCCGCAAAGGAAGCAAGTAGTGCTGCTGCGGGTTCCTGCTAGGCTCCCTTAGCGCCCAGAAGTGACACGGCTGGGGGGGGGAATCGTTATGAGGAACTACTGGGAGAATTTTGGTTAATTAGTGTTTGGGTCTAATGACTTTCAGTTAGGCTTCTCTTAGTTTAAATGCCTTTTTGTTGAGAAGGCTTCATTAGGACAAGCTAGCAAATCTTGCTCCCTTGGAATGGTGAAGCTTGTGCCTGTGGTGTGGACAAAATATAGAAGGCTTAAGAAACAAGAGGTTTCTGATACTGTTGCTTGAACTGACTTCAGATTGCAGAACTTGATGCTTTTCAGTCATACACAGCAATGTTTTATGAGTCTGTTAGTTACAGTGATTAACTGCAACATTTCAGTAGAAGACTTGCTCCTAGGGCTAGCTGAACTATTGCATCCTCCAGTATGGATTGGAAGTCTCAAGTGTTGCAGTTGTACTGGTTCAGTATTTCTTCCCAGTTTCCTCTTGCAATGTATTGCCTCGCTTTTCAGGGCGTGCTCTTTGAGATCTCCAACACTGTGCAGTTTCATCCAGTTCTTGGAAGTCTTGCTTGTCTCATCTGTAGCATGTACTGTTAATATCTTATCCCTGATCAGTAGTCACTTCTTTGAAACTATACTTTTGCACTAACCATACAACTTGCTGCTTCTTATGGTGCTTGTAAGCACTTGGACAGCCATCCAACTGAAGCCTGCTTGGAAACTGAAGCTACCCAAGGTCTCAACCAGCGAGAGCTCGTTCCTTTGGATGATGGTTTATTCCATGGTGTAGCAGAGGTTTGTCAAATTTGGAATGAGACTCAGTGCTAACTACTGGAGGACATAGAGTGAGGATTCGAGGCAAGTATGGGCTAAAGCTTTGGAATTACTTGCTACATCTGAAGCACAAGATTTCTTCCTAATGGACAAGGCATTCGTGGAGTCACCCTGCATTAAAGATGCTTGTTGAAGGAGTTGGATAAATTCCTTGGGGGTAAAAGGAATTCTGGAGTCTGAAGTCAACAGAGAAGGCCAATGATGACAAGCTGCCAAGGATGACAAACTGGCCCTGCAAGGTATAGTTGTCTTGGTTTTGCTGTGCTGTGCTTTATTTCTTACTGTGGGTAGAGGGGTGGCAGGACTGAGGTGGAGTTAGTTCTGAAGGCTTCATACTCAAATTTGCAACTGTCTGGCAGTTGTTAACTCTTATAACCTTAGTTCTTCATGGGATTGCTGCCTGTTTCTTATCTTCTCTTAGGCTATTGTGCTCTGTGTTCCAGAAACATAGTCTTCTGCTGCTTACTATTGCTGTCTCTGTAAAGGTAGAAATGAAGAATCTGTCCATATTGTCACCTGCTTTACTGAACAGCTGAACACTTGAGTTACAGGAAAACTAAATGGCAGATGAAAACATTAAATTATTATCTTAATGGCTTCTTCATTAATGGAGAAACCAAATTGGTTATTTTATTAACTTATATAGGTACAAGTAGTGTTGGCTAGGGTGTTTAGCCCTGATAAAGGCCCCATAAAGTAATGAACCTGTCATAGGTGGCAGGTAAAACCACAAACATTGCAATGTACTTGCTTTGACAATCATCTGTCATTAGTCACAAGACAGGTGCAGTACTACAGCTTTGCAGCCGGTGGGTTTGAGACACTGAACCCTTGCTCTGCTAGCCAAAGACCTGAGCTGTACCTGGAGGCCAGCATGTGGGACTAGTGAAGTAGAGAATGTGGCAGCATATGCCAGTGAGGTCAAAGGGCAGAACTATCCTGGAGGAAAACTAGTGCCTTGTGGCTTTGCTGAATTGCCACAGTGTGCTATCTCAATAGGAGTTAGATTATCTGAAGCTCATGTACGTACGTCCTGTCGTTAGTAGAGGAGAACCTTTCCTTCGTTTCCTGTTAGCTGACCAGATACTGACACTTATTCTCAGGTAGTGACAGCAAGCTGTTTTCTGAACTCCAACTTGAAACAGGTAGATGCGCAAACAGGATTGTGATCGTTTCTTGCATAGCTGGGTATGAGACTTAATAGTTTAGGAAGACCTATGTTGAATTAATATCTCCAATGAGGGGAGTGGCATTTAATTTAGCATTGTTAAAGTATATATACCAGGATGGAGTGTTCACAGCTATTGGGGAAAGCTGCCACACATGGACTGAATCATTAAAATGCCATTGTCCTTTTGTAACTGTGAGTTGGCTTGTAATGTGGAGTTCAAACTACAGCCTCAGAATTGCTGTATTGAAAAATAGGTATTGTTGAATCATTGCAAATAGTTTTCTTGTTCCCAATGAGTTATTTTGATTCTGTATTTTTTTATATCAAGCAACAAAGCCAAGAATATGTAGTAAGAATAAATCTCTTCCTACATCAACAAATTCTTAGGAGGGCATGCCTTGTATTTCATTAGATGTGAATCTTAACAATAGAACTGTATTTGCATTGAACAGCTGCATTTGCAAAAAGCAGCTCTTGTACCTTTCAGATCATAATGTAGTTCCTTTTCTTCCTATTCTCCTTCAGATGCTGCCAAGACAGATTCCAGCGCACTCAAATAAGATGAAAAAGATGTGTAGAGATGCTTTTCTGCCTGGTCGCTGTTATTTTGAAGCAGCAAAAGAGGAGTGTTGCAGAGATCCTTGGTTGCTGATGAAAGACAGTAATCTTGATGAGGTACAAGAAAAGGAAGTAAGAATAACAGCTGGTGTCTGAAATTGTAGTTGCAGAGATGGACAGAAGGTGAGATGCTGGGGCTGAAGATGGAGGATTCAAGACACATGAAACACCAGAGCTCTTGGGTGGCTGGAGGTGGAGATACATGGCTTTTAATACACCTTGGAAAATGGACTCAGAAGGGACACCTGCAAAGTGATGCATCTTCCAACATTGGTGTTCCTTTGCTAGTGAATTTATACAAGTTGTTCTGGTCATAACCTTTTGGATAGTTTTTCCTTAATATCTCTCCTTGTGGCTTCATCTTGCTTGTATAACTCTTGTGTATGCAGTCAGAATTTGACAGTGTGCCTATGACTTGCTTCTTCCCTGATAAGTTGGTTTTTACAGTAGAGAGCATGTCATCCTTACTGATTGATACCTTAAGCAATTCAGTGATTGAGAAGAACAGAAAAACTTCTTTACTGTACAGATGTTCTGCTGTTTGCGTACCTCAATTTGTTTTGAATCAGGTGAACCGATCAGTTGATTCAAGGGGTGCTGTCAGAAGTTGTTGTGGTCAAAATGATTGGACTGATGTGGCCTGACAGCTGAGGGGGATTTGCTTCCTCAGTTAAGAAAACTGTTCCAGACAGCATGCTTCCAGGTACTCCATGTGTTGTATAGTCAGTCTTCTGTACCTTTCATCGAGCAGAAGAGGTTAGAAAAGCTGCTTCAGTGACTACAAAGTACTTGGGAAGCTGTGGCTGACAAAGATATTTCTACCTCACTTTTAATTACCTAGTTCTTCAGATTGATGAGTCTAGTTGCCACTTGCTACTCAGAATGGCACTTCCTATTTTTGGTAATCCTTCACCGCAGATGTAGAACATCCTTAATTTGGGTTCTCTGTTCTTCTGATGGCTATAGAAGATAAACTTAAGATCATACAGTTCAAGTTTTTACTGTAAGTTTTTTCATGTACTTACTGCTGCAGTGTAGTACTGCTGCCTTGATACATCAAAAGAAATGGTAGCAAAAATCATGAGTCTTGTGGCCTTAGTGAATTGTTGCTGAAGTGTGGATCCAAGACATTTGTATTTGGTTTAATTTACTGGATTTTTAATAGACCATGATAACAGAACATGGGCAGGGTTGCCAAATATCCACAGTATAGAAGAACAGAGTAAAAAACTTTTTAATGGAGTGCTTGCACTATGAGAATACTCATCCATGCAAGCTGTACATAAAATATTTCACTGGAGTGTTTTAGTGATAAGCAGTTGTTTGTCAGTAGTTTTGTAGTCACTGAGCGAAGATTAACAAAAGATCTGTTGAATAAAAATAAGGGTTATAGCATTAGCGAAGACTTTCAAAATTATTGAAGTGAAGAAAATTTTTCTCTCCCCCCAGGAAAACCTGCTCTGTGGCCAAGTCATTTGTACTAATAATCTGTTTAATAAACTGTGTCCGCAAACGTTTAGAAAATTCTAGGTTTAGAAAAGCTTTAGAAAAATGCTTATAATCAGTAAAGTTTCACCCTCTCTGATAGTGCTTTGGAAGACAGCTTGGCCTGTTATCTCATTACAGCATCTTCGATTTTATTATCAAAATGATGGGTTTTTTTCTTTAGACACTTTTTTACAAGCACTTCAGCTGCCACCAAGACGACTGGCGGTGCGGCAGTACCTGTACGCAGCAATGAAGCGCAGTTGCTCTTTAGCAGGCATTGGTTTTTTATTCATATTGTGACTTCTTGCTAGAATCTTAGTAGATGGGTAGTCTTGCCCAGATATGAAAACAAATTAACAAACAGTAGCTGCTTAGTTTTTATTTTAGTTTATGTTGCTTTAGAATTATTTCCTTCTGTTATGCACTTTCCTGAAGCTGCTGGAGCTTCTACTGCTTCTGATGGGACTCAGTTCCATATTGTTCTCTCTGCGGCCTTTCACACATAGCAATTTTAATTTTTTTTTATTTAATAGAGCAGCTGGGAACCACGAGCCTGACTGCATTGATTGTTAATGATGATTTAGGACCATTACGCTGGTGTTTTTGTGTAACACGTGAAGTTGCTTTAAGATGTCTTTGGAGAGGTTTTTTCATCGTAAGTTGAAATTTTTCAGCTTTGCAATTGACATAATTAGGCTTCTCATCATGGCCATGTGAGGAACAGGTAACCGAAAACTGTTCCTGAGGAAGTGTAGTTTAGTATCAATCAGATTAACTTCACTGTGCAAGTCGTCCTTTCTTGTATCTTCTCAAACACCTCTTTCTAGTGCAGAATGAGCTGCTGAGTGGCACTCTAGACACAGGTTTGGGTCATCTTGTGACCAGCTTAGGAGTTGTTGTGTTGGACCAGTTGGAGACCAAGCCTTTGTACAAGCTGAAGCTGTTTGAGCTGCAGTCCTTTAACTGAAACTTGTTTCTGAGTTTGGTCTAGGTCCCTACTGCTTCCCGTGAGGCTTGTGGGAGTGTTTATATTCTAATTTATCATGTAGAGTTTGAAAGGAGTGGTTTGAGAAAGCTTTATATAAAATAAGTTGCTAAAGGTTATAAAGTAAGATCAGATATATTTATCTTTGTATTATTCATTAAGCACTTTTTAAAGTTGGTTTCATTGACTTTTCCTGGCAGTTTAGATTTATGGTTGCCTAATTTTTAAGCTGTTACCATTCCTGATAGAAATTCCTTGCTTTTGTTGATTTTAAGGGAAGGGGAGGAAAAAAAGGAGGAATAAGAAAGGCAAGTGGTCATATCATAGGATTTTCCCAAAGTGCTATGAATTTTCTTAAGCAGGCACTGCTTGTCTCTGCTTGTGTTCTTAAACAGAGCATGAAAAGCTCTTCAAGAAATGCTGGCTCTGCTTATCTTCAAATAAAGAGAATCCTGGTGGTTTCCCTTCTGAGAATTAAAAAGAGATTGAGGAGATTGAACATGCAAAAAAGTGATCAGATGAGTTGAATGAAAATGGAGCCATGGAGGTAGGGATTTGTAGCTGATGTAGATTGTCTTTGCCCGTTAGAATTTGTTGGGGTATTTCAAAGAATTGAAGCTTTTGTGAAAAGATCTAGACTGTTCTTTTAGTAATTGCCCTTATCATAAGATAGATGATTTGGTGTTTGTGTGTGTGTAGGAGGGAAGGGATGGGTTCTGTGATTATTTAAGGGAGGGGTTAAACGTTTGATTAAGAATCTTATCTAAAGCATCACTACACTTCAGAAGTTGTTAGTCTGTTTTTATCACGTGTATTCCTAACATAGGACTGTGGTGAATCTGGCCGGATTGAAGCCATACTCCTCCTTTTCAAGGGTGATAAGGCAGGGTGGCCCAGTTTCTTTAATCTAAAATCTGAGCTGACTTTATGAGAAAGATGGAAACCCCCGGTAACTTGATCTTCTTTTCTGAAACTGGTCATGTGATGGTGTACATGAACAGATGTTCTCATTTTTGTCTTTTACTAAATCTTGCATCTTACCCAGTCTTGCGTCATGTCTTAGATAATGGACATCTTGAGACTCGCTTTGAGTACCCTCAAGTAACACTTTCATTTTCATTCTGAGCCTTTAGGTACTACAGTAGTGCAGATACTAAAATTACACGTTTCTATGATAATTCTACACCAAGCTATCCTGTAATTTTCCTTGTTAGTCTAGTAGTTTTCTTGCTTTTGCTTGTATGACTTTGAAGGCTAAATGATATTAAATTTCGTTTAAGTAGCAATGAAGCTTATTTACTACCTACCTAATACAGATAAACTACACAGGCAGGCCAATGGCACCTCACGGTGTTTTCCTCTGCCAAGATGGATATTCTACTCAGTAGAGCTTGATAGTGCCTTTGAGAATAATGAAGTGTAATTGTCCCCCAAACATAAATGCTTAGGAAAAATGTTTGGAACTTTATCTCCCAAACTAGGAGTAGGTTATTGTTGACCCTGTTTCAGCTGACAATGGATAATGTTTCAGTTCATGGCCTGATGTGGTATTTTTGTTTGTTTGTTCTTATTCCTATAGACTCTGTGTTACAGACTGAAAGAGTTGTGATGAGGCTATTTAAGTCTACAATATGTTTTCTAAGCAAAGGAGAAAATAGAGCTGTTCTTCATCACTCCAGTTTATCATGCTCTGTATTTTTACTGTTGGATTGACTTGGTAATTTAATGCTTCTTGAAATACAAAGTACTAGAGTATACTGTAGGGAGAATGTAATCTAAGTTTGTTCCGTTCTGCTTTAAAAAAAAACAAAACCAAAACCGACCCCCCCCAACCAAAAACCACAAACAAACAAACAAACAAAAACCCCATGAAAGGCAACAGCTTCCAGGCAGCTCAGATCAGCTCTGATCTTTAAGAGAATAATTCTGCAAGTCTGTAATTTCTGGTGTTAAGATGTTCCAAGCTGGTACAGTATTTCAGATGTCAGTGTTTGAATTGTAAATAATGGTTGGGACTGCTGGGCTTGTTACTCGGGTACCTCCACAAATATACTCTGTAGCTGTGCGCAGTGAAGTTCTTGGGAAAAATGAAACTGTTGCCATAATCAAAATAGTTGCGTTAGCTAGTCAAATGGAGAGAAGTTCTCCTGTTCTATTTTTGCCAGAGTGCTTTTAAGTTAAAAAAGCAATAACTTCTGGAGATGTTTAAGTTCTGCTGGATAAGGGTATGTGATCTACAAGAAACTAAACTCATGATCTAGCGTATTTAAATCTCAACAGCGGTTAAATGAGCACCAGGAATATGCCCAGACATGAAGTTTTCAAAGTAATGAGTGCCTTAGCAGGCAAGCGGATTTCTGTTTGACGCTGTTGTGTGCTTGAACTTCATAACATTTAATTCTTGCTGTAACTGCAAACAGGAATGAAAACTCAGGTGTGAAATTAAATAATTATGGCACCATTATATGAATATAGACACGGATTTAATATTTGGATGAGACAGATTGTTGGGTTTTGGTTTAAGATGGTTAAGCTCTCATGGTAGTGATTGAGAGAACTGGAGGCATTTTGAGTTGTGTGTGGTGGAATGGTAAAATGATGAAATTGGGGCTTGAAAGATGTGTTGCGAAAGTTAGCAGTCAGCTTGCTTTGGCATAATATTTGCCATTGGTGTAGGATTGAGATTAAACTGCCTGTTGTTTTAAGCTCTGAAGCACTGAGCTGTGCGTACCTGAAATGTAAACTGGCTAAAACTGCGCTATTTTGTGAATTACAGAAGTGCAAAGGAAAGCTATACTGGAGGCTTTTTTAGAAGATAAATGACTGTCTGGAAAACATAATGGGAGGCTCAAGGAGGATTGTGCCTCCATGGATTTTACACCAGTGAGAATTTACAGACACTTATGACATACAAGTATGGGGACCAAACTTTCAAAACCTCTGAACTGCCACTTAATGCCAGGATAACACTGGCCTTTTTTTTAAAGTGTTTTTTACTATAGAGGCTGACATCTTTTTAAAAAATCAGTATAGAAACAAACTTATAAGCCAGTCTTATTTTAGTGAGAGCTAATTGAGACTGGATTAAATAATTGAAGGCTAAATACTGCTGAAATCATTGCTGTTTCTGTAGTGCGCTCTCTGTGAGAAAAGTTCTGTATTTCATTAGTATAGATTGAGTGCAGAACAATAAGTCGTAAAAGGGAGAAAGCCCCATGTCTATATTGTACAAACAGTGATTTAAGAGCTGAGGGAGAAAGATAAATAGATGCAGGGACTTTAAACTGTTTTCCTAATTGCATTGCTAAGCACCGTTATGCATTAGCTGTTTTCTTGACATTAAACATCACAGCATTTAACATGTACATTTAACATTTGAGATCTGTATTTCTATCATGCGTAGGTAAGTTGTGTCATGGTTGTCTGGTGTGCCTGAACAGAGTTATGTTTTGTGCTGGATTTTTCCTAGCTGTTTGGCTCGTTCTTCTGTCATCTCTTTTTGCAAGTAAAGCATGTGTTTTGGGGAATAGCAAAACTAAAAGCTTGAATTCTTCTATCTCCTATAGGTTCAGGTGCAAGTCCATCCTAAACTTTCCTCCACTGAAGATGCATTACAGTATGTGGAGGAGTTAATTCTCCAGTTGTTAAATATGTTGTGTCAAGCCCAACCAAGAAGTTTTCTGGATGTAGAGGTATAGAGAATAATTATTACAAATCTGTAATAATTTGAACTGTTACATGAAAAGTTAATGTATTAACTGTCTCACACTGAAAGGAAAACAGTAACTATGTATCTTTATGTAGCAGAACCTTCCTCATAAAGCCTGCTGAATTACCTAATAGCTGATTTTCCTATCAATCGAATTTGTTCAATGTGCAGTATAACTATCTCTGAACTGTATTACTGCATAATAGATGGTGAGTGTAACTTGTGAATATAAAGCTGTTTCCTTTCAAAATACCTTTTTTCCCCACTGATATTGCATGCAAATTATAGCTGCTTTGTTTGAGGCTCTGTGCTGCTTTCTCAGCATGGTGATTTAGGCTGTTATACCCACTACTGCCCCAGAAATTTGAACTTTCTCAGAATGAGTTGAGGAACACTTCGTTCCTCTATATAGAAACCTCTTCTCTTACAGTTGCCTTTTCGAAAATCTACAAACTGTTGCTCTGAAAAGCAGCTTAATGTTTGAGAAGAGGGCTTGATTTGAGAAGAGTTTCTCCATCTGACAAATGAGAAACAAATTAGTTAAGCTAAATGAGTTAAGCTTCTAAGCCCATGAATATGTTGGTAGCCCTTTGTGCTTAACCATGATTTGAAGACTTCAGTGCCAAGCTACAGAGTCTGTGCAGTGTGCCTGTTGGTTTCCAGTACTTGGGGGCTGTGCCTGTGCTGGGTTAGGTAACAAAAGAAGATGCAACTTCCTCATGTTCTGAAGAAAGTGGACTAATGGAGGAGGAGGGAAAAAAAGCCCAAACAAGTAACTGAAAAAAAACCACCAACCCAAAACAAAACCCACAAAAACCCCAAAACAAACCAAACAACAAAAAATTAAAACCCCTTTAAAAAAAAAAGTAGCTGTCTGAGTTCAAGATTAATGGATTTCATCCTTCTTCTCTTTTTAACACTGACATCTCTAATGGTGTTCCAGTGTTCCCTTTAATGGCTGGCCTGTTTTGCAACATCATTCTGGTCTGGCAGCTCAGAGACAAGAGGTTTGTGGAAGATTTAATACTGTGTTTTAAACAACGCTAACAAAAAACTTGACGCACAGTGTTGTATTATGAGTCTTATGGCTGTGAAGTCAGGATGAGAAATGCAAGAATTAGTGATGATCAAGCAACCTCAGTTTACCCCCCCTTTGTGTCGATGCATAATGATGCTGTCTTTAATTATATGGTCATACACATTTATTTTTCCCCCAGGGCACCTTCACTGTTCAATCAGTAGGCTGGACTATGTTAGGGGAGTGAACTGGTATTAGATAGTGAATGAGAGTTGTGGGGTTTTTTTGGTAGGCCATCTGCTTTCCTTTTGCAGAAGTGTTACGTTAAGGGGAGAAAAAGAAAAGCCTGTACTTTGAAAAGTTGGGTGCCACCTTTATAGAATTATATTCTGTCCCAGTTTTTGGTCAAAAAGTGTTTGTGTACTTTGTCCTGTGCCAGCTCTCTGTAAGTGGTCATTAACTTCGTCTTCCTCATTTCATGGTTGCTCAAATAGCGGTCATATTTACGTAAGTGAGCACTTGCAACTGAAACAGTCAGTGGGAACTGGTCTGAAAAAATAAAATGTGAAGTTATCTGAGAAATTACATTTCTGGCATCTCTGAACAGCAGGGCTATTGAAAACAGTGAAGCTTTTGAACCTCCAGAGACCTGTGTGAGTTCCAGGAGGAGGGTTGTTCAATGCATGGGAGGGTGTAGGTTTCCTCAGGCACCCTTACTGTTGGAAGGAATAAATAACCTGGGCCATATATGGTCCAACTGTAGACTATGAAACAGTTTTAAAATGTGTGGGTGCTGTTGGACATTCTCTTGTTCTATTATGTTCATTGCCATCCTCAGAGCAGTTTGCATGTATACAATCTGGACTGTGTGCTGATCAGTAAAGGTGAAACAGAAAACTTGTATCATCTTATTCAGTGACTATTCTGTACAGGGAATAAAGTGCTAGGATAAAATGTAGTCATGTATTTAAATGTTGAATTACCAGGCATGTGCACAATGGGGGCAAATTGTGCCTGCAATGGCAACTTAATTCTGGCATTTCTCAAATTCTGAGTACTATATTATTCTATGATAATGATATTCTGATACAGCCTTATGAATGTTATGAGCAGCATATACCAAAATGATTAAATCTATGCGTGTTGTGCAAGCTTTTGTAGTTGAAATACTAACGTAAGCAAATGTTGCTTTGTTGAGTAATAGAAAGTGATTTGATAATGTAGTAATATTGCTAAGCTCATTCAGATTGTGCATTTACCCTATAGTGCTGGTTTTTTTTAAGGATCGTGTTCAAAAAAGTTTTCCCCATCCTATTGATAAGTGGGCAATAGCTGATGCCCAGTCTGCTATTGAGAAGAGGAAACGAAGAAATCCGTTATCTCTCCCAGTAGAAAAAATCCATCCCTTATTAAAGGTAAGCAGTGATGTAATCTTGCTTGTAGAATGCAATTAGAAGTTGTCATCTGTTTCATGTAATGTCTGTATGCTACCTGAAATGCAAACAAAAAGGAATAAGAATATCTGTGTGTGTGTTGCATAGTTTTAAGTGTTCCTGTTTAGTTAATTGCACACATTCATTTTTCACATAAAAATTAGTTCATTCTCTATTGGACAAACAAAGCCAAGAACTCATTTGCTGTGAATTTGATTGTTCGTTTCATTTTTGCATTACTAAGAAAACACTCAAGAAACTTCTGGAAATAGCCCTAAATGTTTAAGTGAGGTTTTTGGGACAGTCATTGAGCCGTTGTTACTTCCACAGCTAACAGAGCAGCATCTACAGTGATACTGTTTCTTCTCTAGGCCTACAAACTACTGTGTTTCTATCACTAAAATAGACTGTGGATGTGGGGTGAATGTTTATTGAGTAGGGTCTTAAACTTACTGGTTTTAGTTGTAACCTGTGTCATGTATTTCATCAACAGAATAACAGTGGAAAGGTTGTTTTGTTTTGTGGTTTGTTTTTTTTTTCTCCTTTCAGGAAGTTCTAGGCTACAAAATTGACCACCAAGTGTCTGTTTACATAGTGGCAGTATTAGAATACATTTCTGCAGACATCTTAAAATTGGTTGGGAATTATGTACGGAATATAAGACATTATGAGATTACAAAACAAGATATTAAAGTGGCAATGTGTGCTGATAAGGTAAGCCTAACTCTTGTTTCTCATGTTAACAGAAGTTTTAGTTAAGTTTTGAGAGGACAATGTCTATTCCTTACTGAGTACCTGGAGTGTTGTACCTTTGAAAGAAGAAATTACTGCCATAAAATATGGTTACAGTAATAGAGCAAAGCTACCAAACAACTAACTGAGCTTACAGAGCTGTTGCTTGTGCTTATTAACAGTTAAGTCTCTCTTCCTTTTGATATTGCTTGCCTAATCTCAGCAATGTGTGAAGCAGCACTAACTTAAAACAGAAACGTTACTAAATTATTATAGTGGAGCCTTATTTTGTAGCTTGTAAAAAGAAGGCTGAAATTAAGCTTGGGTGTTCTCCCAGAATAAATAACTCTACTGCATGTAAAAAGTAGTGTTTCAATGGTCCAGAATTTTAAAACAAAAAACCCACCTGCATTAGCATCTCAGCCTAATCCTCCTTAGTGGTCTGTATTTTTATCTGCAGTTAGTCTTTGTTTTAGCTTCAGAAGATTCATTAGGTTCAGAGAGGAATCGCCTTTCTTTCCAGCAGTGATAGAGCTTCTGTGGCCATCTCATTAGCATCTCAAGTTTTCCATTGTTTTAAAAAAAAAAAGCTTGAAGTTAATCCTTTAAGTAATGGGACTTAAGAATCTCTAATCTTGCTGAAATCTAGGGATTTTCAGCTCTTTCAGTATTTTGTCTTGGCCTATGTTAATATCTCTGGTTGGGATTGTCTCTGTGTTTCAATGAATGCCTTTGTCTCATTCCTGCTTACTTTTTTTTTCATCCTAGTTTTCTCACCTTTGTTTACTCTCTCATAAGATAGCTTGTGAGGTCTTGAAGAGTCAAGTACTTCTCAGTCAGGACAGTAGTCTCAGTCACTCTTGCTTTTGGCCATATATGCCTGGTCATTAGGGCAGGGTTTGAAGGTGTATGTTTGAATATTTATCATAGAACGATAACAATTCTGGTGCTGCGTGCTTTCTATCCTAGGAGGGGTGGTGAGCAGAAGAGACATGATATTGATTTAGGAACTTCCATTACATTACATTGGAGGAACTCATTGATGTGTACACAAAAGAAGCTTTTGAAAGGCTCTAAAGCAGGCCTGTTGGCTTGTTGCCTCAGCAGAACAAGCCATTGAAAGGCGCTCCCAAGGTGTTTTCTTCCCAGCTGCATCAAAAAACTTCATAATATTTTATGTTCATACCCATAATGTGTGTTCTGCTTGTTTTTATTTTTTGAAACAAAACAACCAGAACAGTTTCTTGGCCCTGTGTGCCATTTTTTTTCTCAAGCACTTTCACACTTGCTTTTGTGTCATCCATCCATCTGGAAAATTTTGCCTTGTCTGCAAAAACCAAACTCCATTAAAATGCAAGCTGTTTTTCTTCTACTATCTGCTTGTGCTTCTGATTGCTCCAAATTCAACATCTGTAGTATAGTTACTTTAATTTGTTTCTGTAGATTTCGTAGTAGTGAGATATGCACCTTGTGAATACAGCCTGGAATCTTCTAGCTCAAGTATGTGCTAGAACTGCATTTGTGAAGTAAAGTTACAAATGTTTGGGCCTCCTTGAATACCTGCATTATTCCATGTAATTTCCTACAGTAGTGACCCTATAATGTCCCATTCCCCAGAACTAGTAAGGATTCTCCTTATAACCTGAGTTCCATGTACCGTCAACTGGCTTTGAAAGATGAATCACCTTCTGTTCTTAGAGCTTCAGAAGTCAGTCTTAATGCAAAATGTCCATTGTTCTGCTTTCAGAGAAGCTTAAGACCAGGGTGTGTAGCAGGGACCTTTGACTCACTAGGAGAAAGAACCTGCTGTGTGCTCATTTCCCTGCTTACTAGACCTGTATGTTTATGGGGAGTGTTAGGACAAGACCTGGGTGAAGAATGAGTGCTCTAGGTAGGTGTGTTTCTTCCAGTATTCAAGTCTGATGAACCTACCAGACTGTCTCTTGAACTTAGAGATCCCCAGATATTCTCTTGCAGAATAGTTGATATGTCTAATATTAGTAGTCAACAGCTTGGTTAACTGACATGTCTTCTGGAGAAGTAACATGCTTTTAAGAAAGCTTACTGTAAATACCAGGGTAAATGTCATGTTTGTTGTGGCTTGTTCAGAAGTTTAATTCTTGATCTCCAGTTTTATAATTATTTTGAAAAGTACTTTTTCATCCTGTTTTCTGCTACTTGAGAAACTCTAGCTCATGTTTAATGTGTTAGCCGTCTCTCTTGTGGTTCTCAGAGAAGTATTTACAACTTTGATCCTGCAGTCTTTTCAGTGATTGACAGTCATATGAGTCTCTGCAGTAACAGGCCTAGGTTGCCATGGCTTCACCTCCATCTGTTTGGAAGAGAGGCTGGCAAGCAGCACTTAAGTTCTCATTTATTTTGAAGTTCACATGTATTGTTTGATACACTTCGTGGCTTCCTGGAAGGGGTGTAGCTCTGGGCAGATTATTTGTTTATAAATACTGTCCCATCTGTCTATCCCAGGACAAAGTCCTCTTGTATGTTGAACTATGTCTTACGCTGGCTTGTTGTAAAGATTTGGTACATTGCTGTAGATTGTTCATGGACCCTATTTACAGTTTTCTTCTGCTAAAGATACTTCAAATTAGGATGCCTTTTACTAATTTGCAGTCAACTTATTTAGTTTACCTTTAAGATGTTCTTTGAGTATCATGGAAACAACCCAAAGTGATTTCTGTTTGCCGCTTGCTAAATCATTGTAATGATTCCTGGCTCAGGTATCATGTTTGGAAGAAGAGTTCAGTGATCCACTCTTCTTGAGAAGTTCAAATTATTACTTGTGTTTGGTAAGCCTTGCTCGGGTGTGAATTGAGACCTCCAGTAGTCAAAAGTTTTTAGAGGTCCTGTTCTCTATGTAGTTCTGCAATGTGAATGCCACCTTTTCTGAAGCTAGTACCCTTCATCGAGGGTCTGTTTTAACAAGAGAACTCAGAAGTTATTAAGGACAGAAACCAGGCTGTGTACATTGTATGGGCATGTCAGTATTCATCACAGATTACATGATCATGTGTGACTTCCTGTTAAAGCTAAAGCTGAAAAGCCAAAATGCACACAAATTTTTACTTCAAATAATACAGTATCTTCAGAAATTTAGATTTATGCATGGCTAATTCAGGGTAATAGAATACAGCTGAATGCTAAATGTGTCTGTATACTTCATAGACTGCTTAAAATTGTAATTGATTTTAGGACTGCGTTCTTGGAGAGATGCCTGTATTGGTATAAACAACGGGGAATTCTTCAGAGATTGCCACTGGGAATAATAACTTGTAAATCCATAGCAAAGAAAACTGCTTTTGTAATGCTCAACCAGTTGCAGAATGATAATACATAAATCTTACTGCTGATAAGTCTGACTTCTCAATTTGTGGATTTTCCCCTTTTTGCTGCCTAGGTATTAATGGATATGTTCCATCAAGATGTAGAAGACTTAAGTGCACTAACTTTATCTGATGAGGAACCCTCCACCTCAGGGGAGCAAACCTATTATGACCTAGTGAAGTCATTTATGGCAGAAGTTCGACAATATATAAGGGAACTAAATCTCATTATCAGAGTTTTTAGAGAGCCATATGCCTCCAACTCCAAACTATTTTCATCTCATGTAAGTATTGTACAGACCACAAACAACCCCCCCCATTATAATATCTATAAATCTAGATGAACACTTTTAGAAATTAACCGTTGTCCAGTTTAACATATCAATAGAAGAGGAATCACTTGTCTTGAGTTCTGAAATGGAAATAGTAAAGGGGCAAGGAGCACTTGTGGGGAAACACTGGTTTTGTAGAACTGTGGAAGAAACCACCCAATTTACTGTATTCACTTGCAGGCATGTGACTTAAGATTTGTCACTGTTCTTTTCCATGATGAATCATTGTAAATTTTAATATATTTATACATATATAGTAATTATTTTTACAATGAATTCTATGGTCCTTTAAGTTATACAGAAAGTATATAATAAAATATATTAAAATCTCGTTCCATTTAAGGAGATGTGCTTGACTTTCATATAACAGAGTAGCTTTGCACATAACCTCTTCCTCTTAAAAATTGTGTCCAATTCACTGTTGATGTATTTTCTGGTTCTATTGCTTTTCACAGGATGTAGAAAATATATTTAGTCGTATATCAGACATTCATGAACTTAGTGTGAAGTTATTGGGTCATATAGAAGACACTGTTGAAATGACAGATGAAGGTAGCCCTCATCCACTAGTAGGCAGCTGTTTTGAAGACATGGCGGAGGTAAGAAAACACTTGGGATTTTTTTTGCTATTCATAGTATTTTAATGACTTGCACTTAGATGCTAAGTGCATCTCTGTTCTAGCTGCCTTTGTTTAGGTTGAGATCTCTTCTTCCAACCCCACCATGATGAATAGACTACCCATTTTTGAGAGTGCTTTTACCTTTTTAGTCTCTAAACATGAATTTTTATACAGCTGTTTAAACTTTAGAGACCACGGGGTGGGGGGGGGTGGGGGAATGGGAACCCATCTGTGACTAGACTTCAACAGAAATGGAGGTGTCCTGTAAATTGGCTGTAGATCAGGATTGCTGTGGAAAGACAAAGTGGAACACAGGCTTCTCTGCCAACAGGCTTGCTAAACTGGTGAGGAAGGCTTTTGAACTAGGCTTGTTAATGGATGGGGATCAAAACTTGCAGATTTGAAGAGTTGACAGAAGGCGACATGCATAATGGAAAGCATGACAGCAAAGGCTCTTCTACCTCCCTGCTGAGAAGGTTGGACAACCAAAGGCTCATCTGAAGTGTCTTGTTTCACCAGGGTGTTCATGTACAGATAAGATGATCTGAGAGTCTGTGCACAGTTACAGAGCTGTCAATGTGACTGGAATTAGCGACACGGCAGGAAGGGTTGCATGATGGAGGGCTGTATGAATAATGAATACAGGAACTAAGGACGGACAGGTGGGGAAGATGAGGCCAGGATGCTTAACAAAAGGTCAGCTCAAATACATGGAGCTCTGTTATGGAATGAATGATGAGCTGGTTGAATGCTTAAGGATCAGGATCACAGGAGGAGGCCACCAAAGAGCATGTTGCAGTCAAGCTTCTCCTGCAAAGACTGCCCAATTGACAAGTGATCAAAACATTCTCTAAACAAGTAGGAGTCATCTCCTTATCACAGGCCCTGGTTCTCTTGGGAGAATAACCTTCCTGACATCTGCCGGGTGGATAGTTACTGTGGTTCAAATAATCCACAAGATTTTTGGAGGGCACTGGGGACAGTTTTTTGTGGCACATGCTGATGGGCCAACTAAGGAAGGTGCTGCACTTGACCTCTTTGTCATGAACAAGGAAGAACTGGCAGGAGCATCATAGCTAATGGCAGGCTTAGCCACAGGTGGTAGAGATGGTGGAGTTTAAGGTCCTGACAAAAGTGCAGGAGATAAGCAGACTGAAGACCCTGGACTTTGGGAAAATAGACTTTGCTTTTCAGGGAACTGGGAGGCAGGATCACATTGGTAGCTGCGTGGAGGGTAGAAGGGGCTCAAGAGAGCGGTTTATTTTCAGGGGCAGTGTGTTCAAAGCACAAGGAATAGGCATTCCCAGTCCCTAAGGAAAAGGTTAAGTGTAGCAGGAGGCAAGGACAAGCGCAGCTTGGAGTTTCCTGTTTAACCATACTCAGCCCATCACTACAAGAAAGACATTGAGGTGCTGGAGCTTGTTGAAAGAGCAATGAATCTGGTGAAGGGTCTAGAGAATAAGTCCTGTGAGGAGCAGCTGAGGGAACTGGGGTGGTTTAGTCTGGAGAAAAGGAGGCTGAGGGGGAGACCTTATTCCTCTCTACTAGTACCTGAAAGGAGGTTGTAACGAGGTTGGTGTTGGTCTCTTTTTCCCAAGTAACAAGTGATAGGATGAGAAGAGATGGCCTCAAGTCGTGCCATGGGAGGTTTAAATTGGATATTAGGAAATTTTTTTTCACCAAAAAGGTTATTAAGCACTGGAACAGGCTGCCCAGGGAAGTGGTTGAGTCACCATCCCTGGAGGTATTTAAGAGATGTAGACATGGTGCTTGGGGACGTGGTTCAGTGGTGGACTTGGTAGTGTTATGTTTATGGCTGAACTTGATGGTCTTAAGGGTCTTTTGCAACCTGAATGATTCTATGATTAAAAAAGAAACACAGGCTTCCCAGGAGGAGTGTAGCAGCATTGTCTAAGCAGGTGGAAATGGTATTAAGAGGGCTGCAGCTCAGCTGGAGTTAAACTTGGTGAGGAATGTTAAGTAAAGTGAGAAGGGCTTGTATAGGTGAAATGGCATGAAAAAGAAGATGGTAGAAAACATGGTATCTTTCTCATGAGGTGAGAGACCCTGTGCTGGAGAACATGGAATGGACTGAAGTACTGAGGTCTCCTTTGCTTGGTCTTTACTGGCAAGATGTGCTTCTAGGTTTCCCAGTTAGGCCTGCTGCCAAAGATTGAGGGAGTGAGGTAAAAATCAGAGATCAGGTTAGGGGCTATTGATCTAAGGTGGGTATATGCAAGTCTACTGGGTAGGACAGGATACTAAGGCAGCTGGCTAATGTCATTGCAAGGCCACTGTCTAGAATTCTTGAAATTTAGTGGAGTTGTGAGGGATTCCAGTGACTGGAGATAGTGTTATGCCCAATCTCAAAAAGGCTGATGAGGAGGTTCCTGGAAACTAGAAGCTGGTCAGCCTCTCCTCAGTCCCTGGGAAGATTAGCAAATCTTTCTGGAATTCACATCCTAGACTAGATGATGATTGGCAACAGCAGGCAGAGATTTCCAAAGGACAAACCGTACCTGACCAACTTGAATACTTTCTGAGAGGAGATGGCTGGCTCTGCAGATGACGGGAAGAGCAGTTAGTATCCCTTATCTGAACTTAAGTGAGGCCTTCAGCACAGCCTCTCATAGTATTGTTATAGTTAGCTTGGTGAGATATAGACTAGTCAGTTGAATTATAGAATGGGTAGAAAATTCGCTAGAATTGAAGGACTGTCATCAGCAATACAAAGTCCATCTGCTGGTCAATGATTACTGGCATTCCTCAGTGTTTGATACTGGGTCTAATACTGTTTAATGTCTGCATTAGTGTTGTGGGAGGAGGTCTGCTTCGTCAGGTTGGTAGGTGATGCCAAATTGTGGGGGAACACATAGGAGGACAGGGCTACTTCCTGGGGGACCTGACAGGCTGGAGAAATGGACCTACAGGAACCTCATGGAGCAGAGTAAAGGCAAACATGAAGATCTGCACCTGGGACCAAACAATGCCATGCAGTGATCCAGCTGCGTGGCTGAGGAGCAGTACGGCTTGACAGGGCTTGGAGATTCTGAGGAATTGGCAGTGAAGGCTAACTGCCTACTGAGTTATATTAGGAAAATTGTAGCCGGCAGGTTGAGGGTTCATTTCTGTGTAGCACTTGAGACCACATCTGGCATACCGTGTCCAGTTTTTGTCTTCCTAGTACAAGACATGCTTATACATGAGGGTTGCTGTCATGATTAAGGAGTTGAGGCCCATGATGTACAAAGAGGGTTAAGACTGCCAGGTTAATTTACTTTTATAAAGAGAAGTCTGAGGAAAGAGATCTTATTGCTGCCTTCAGTTACCTGAAGGGATAGTGTAGAAAAGACTGAAACAGGCTTTTACTGGGGGCTTACAGTAGAGAACTGCGAGGTGACATGAGAGGGAAGAGAGCATGTGAATGGTCAAAAGAGTAATCCTGATTAGATATTGCGTGGGGGGGGACGGGAAATCTGCTACAAGAACAATTGAATATTGGAATAGGCTCCCCAGAGAGGGTTTGATGCCTCCCTTCTTGTAAGTACTCAGAACTCAACTGAGCAACCTCAGCTAGATTTGACACTGGATCTGGCTTTGGCCCTGAGGTAGACCCTGCCCAATCCCAGTTCCAGGGAATTGGACTGGTTGACCTTCAGAGATCTCTTCCAGGCTGAATTACTCCATTAGCCTGTGCATGTAAAAGCATTAATTTTTTTTTCTATAGGTTTTGCAAAAAGTATACAGAAAAGTCTCTCCTATGTAGTGTATGTATTTTCTTTAAGAAATATGAAGTTTAGCTATTAAATCAGTTTCATAAAGTTATTCTGTATTTCTTCTTAGGAACTAGCATTTGATCCCTATGAATCATATGCGCAAGATATTTTGCGACCTGGTTTTCATGATCATTTTCTAAGTCAGTTATCAAAGCCAGGAGCAGCATTTTATTTACAGGTAACTTTCTTTTAAGTAAGCCATATCATTGATATTACTATTTTAATTACATTATAGTGTTGCTTCAATACACTTATTGTTTTAAGACTGAAACTTATTTTGTTTCTAGTCAATAGGTGAAGGCTTTAAAGAAGCTGTTCAGTATGTTCTACCCCGACTGCTCCTTGCCCCTGTTTACCACTGTCTTCATTATTTTGAACTGCTAAAAGTAAGAACGTTGTGTCAATATGATGTGTTTTCTTTCATAATTGTCAGTGTTGGATATCGGAGCTTTGTGTGCTCAGGTGTAAAACCTTTTACTAGAATGTGAATAATAAAACTGCTATGATAAAAGAAAAGCAGGTTATAGGCTCTGGTGTGTGCTATAACTAACTGAATTTCATGAAAGTTTTACAGCAGCTAATGATTTATGTTAAATAATCAAGTTACTATTCATTTAGAAAGCAATAGAGATCTAGGTACTCATTCTGTGAATGATTATTTCAACAGTGGTAAGAGATAAAGGCTTTCTCAAGCTGTTTCTAAATTTAAAATCACAGTAAGATTTCCCTTCAGACTTCATTTTCTTCTCATAAAAGCTTCAGTGTTCTTGCAGTGCACATCCCATGGTGGTTGTAAAGGTGACATCCTTCCCTCAGAGGAAAGGCTTGATTGATATATACACTTCTTGGGCTTTTTGTAATGAGACCTCACATCGGTGGGGTAACAGTAAAGACTCTAACATACACATGTACAAAAAATAGCAACAATTTTTTTTTTTTCCCCTTGGGTAGTTATGAGTTAGCATTGAATAATAGGAGTATAGAGCATTTTGAAGAAAACTTTCAAGTAGCATCTTCATTTGGACTTAATGGCAACTCATAGGGGATACATTATTCCAAATTTACTTAAATAGGGAAATTTTGATCAGAAGTAAAAAAAAAAATCTCTGCTCTTTTAAAGAAATGTGGGTATGTTTTTCTTTAATGTTTGGTTGGTTGTCTTGGGATAACCAAGTAGTTAGGTCATCTCTAAGTCGTAAGTGTCTACGGTTTTAACACCTTTTTTACTGATTTAGATCTACACATACAGCTTTGGCACATAGCTCATTTTGTGTAACATGCTTTTTTTCAATTTTGGAACGTATGCTTGATCTGTTTGTCTAGCTCATGGGTTCGTTCTGACTTTTCAGACATCTTTAACTTATTAAGCATTTCCTTTCATGACAGTCCATTGGAAGGGAGGTATGATACAGCTTGTGTGCATTTCGTATGATAGAGACCTGCACAGGCATAAAGTTTCTCTGCTCATACTTTTATCACACAGTACCTAGTGGCTTTGCATACTTCCATGTGAACATGTTATTGACTTATAAGATAGACAAAGCATGAAGGATTAACATGTTCTGACACAGGCATCCTGTGTTGCTTCTTACTGTTGGTAATTTTAGCGGGGGGGGAAGAGGGCACGTGTGCTTGCAGAAATAGGGAGCAGCTCCTGTTCACCTTTTGCAGGGCAAACTGGAGTCTAAGCTAAGCCCACCTCCAGAAGATTATCGGTCTTTTTGCAACTCCTGACCTATGCTTTATGTGAAATTCTTGTCTTTTCTCATTCATGCTCTACTCACACACCCCCTCCACCCTACGTAAATCTGGTATGGGATTTTGTTCTGTATGTGATAATCTTCCAGGTTTTCTTTCCACTGTGTTGCTCATCTCACATTTTAGTGAGATACCCGTCACTGTGGTCTGTCAGACGTGATACGTGTAATAGGCAGTGATGGATAATAGCATATGAAGAAAGAGATACTAGCTCTTGTGGCAGTAGCTTCATCTGTCAGTATGTACATGTGCACACAGCATATGAATCCCTCCCTCAAGTAGTCTCTGCTGGCAATAGTATTTCCTTTCTTACGTAAAGAATCTTCAGACAGATTCCAGCTTGGTTATACTTAAAAATGGCCTGATGGAAGGGCATTTGCTATGGAAGGGTATTAGTGGAATTATTTAGCCATATAATTCTGACAATGTCACTAATACAAGGCTGTATTGAATTCTTTTGTATGGTAAGAGTCCTGATTTAGTGATTGCAGGCCTATCGATGAATAATCAAGTTGAAAATGCTATGGAAATGGATATCTTGGTACGAAAAGACAAAATGTTGGCAAAGTAGTATGTGGAGAAACCATCTTATTTCTCTTGAATATAGATATACTTAAGGATAAAGGGGTTAGCATTTTTCTTTGCTATGTTGTATAATGTTGAATACTTAGAAGTTATAAATTTAAAATGCATCTCAAAGTTACCTTCTAAATATGCAGATTACAAAAAAGTAAATTTCTATCCACTAATGGTTATCCTGTTCAGAAATGAAAGCCTTCCTGAATTTTGGCAGGGCACCAGGAATGCACAAATACATATTCTATTTTTAGCTGAAGCTCCTTGCTGTAACTTTGTTGGAAAATTAGCATATGACTAAGGGCTGTGTTTTCCTTCAACCAACGTGAAAGTCCCCAAGCTTTTATATAACAAACTAACTATATAAAATAGAAGCTTCATATGAGACTGTGCTTTTCTGCAAATTTGCAGATAATATGAATGTGCTTTTCTAAATGTGGAATCTTAAGTGAAAGGTAGGATGGTACAAATAGTGCAGTTATTTATGGTCTTGAGTTATTGAAGAAAGAAATTTACAAGACTTCTAAATTGAATTGGGCACTGTTTCAGATGCTGTAAATTTGTGTGCATGTGTGATACTTATTCCTTTCTTTGGGTAAATAGAAGATTACTTTTAAATTACTTTTTTTTCCACGTAGGAGTGGCTCAAAGCGTTATTAACTTTGCTTAGATAAAATAATATGTTCTGGGAAACAGGAGAGCTAAGACAGTTTGAGGTTTTTTTGTTTGCTGTTTTTTTGTTTGTTTTTGTTTTTTAAATCAAGTGCAGGCTTGGCTCTCATGACTTATGGAAACTTCTTGTCTCTTTGCAGATATTTTTTTTTTAGTTAGAATTCTACATAGAATGATCTTAAATTCTCATGTCATTTAATAACAGCTTTTTTCAACCTTTGTTCTTAGATGATAAATAACTTGGCAGTCTTTACTGACTGGCAATTTAGCTCAAGTAGAAATACTCCTCAATTAAACTTTTTTGTCTTCCTCTTTCATTATGCTAATGTAACTTTAAAAAAAAATCTGGTTTGACAAGGTGTTCCAAGATAAGAAACCACCCTTTTACCAACCTGATGGTATTAAATTTGTTACATGTTCTTGAAGAAGGCACAGGGTGGTGAAATGTTAGTAGTTTAGGACTAAAGTATCTTCAGGTTGATCACGTAAATATCTTGCTGTGTGTTGTGTTAGGCAACACATCCCAAACTATTTTGGGCTTTGACTTCACTTTGATTCTCAGCCTTGTTTCAGCCAGGGTCATGATCCAGAGTGTAACAAATTCTAATGAGGTTGGTTTGCGATTCCATCTGTAATTGGTGTAACCCAGCCCAGGGTGGAGAATCACTGAGTCTTAATTAGTTGAACTTTGGCAGTCTGCAAAGTGTTTACAATATCTGCAATTATTGATCGTTGTCTCAAAACGTTGTCTGTGTTGCTTGTATTTAGTACAGGCACTGTAATTAATAGGTTCTATTGCTTTACTTGATTCTTAGTCTACTTCAATTAATATTAAAACCTGAAAATCACAGATTCAGCCTAGCTATGAATTATTTTAAGAAGGTATTTACTTGATGTAAGCAAAGGATTTTATCTTCTGAAATCACTTAGTCTGGTGTGCTTCTTTCCAAACACAGTAACTTGTATGTACCATACAGCTTTGAAATAAAAGTAAAAGCAGAAGTATTACTGTTTTACATGTATTTGTATATGTAACTGCAGATGAGGATGACTTCTTTTTTACGTCTCCTGGAGATAATGTGCAATTTTCTGTCTCTGTGACAGATGAAGGCCTATCTGCTGGAAGAAATGTAGCTTGACCAAACTGTTGCTAGTGTGTGATAAGGACTGCAAAGCCTGTTTGAGTGTTTTGTAGGAGAAGAAGCTGGAGTGATGTAAAAGTTGGTCTCAAGTCTAAGAGATTGCCTAGAATGTGACAGTAGGTGGAAAATTTAAGCAACTTCTTCATATGGTTAAGCTATGAAGACTTATATTACAACTGCAGTGTTGTAAAGGTATAGAAATTGTTCCATATGGTAGAAGCTGGAGGTGATTCAGCCACGTAACTTAGGTTCCATATTTCTTTCTTGTTTGTGTGGTTTTATTGACAATATTTCTCTTTCTTTTCTCCTTTAAATGCTAGTGGGTTTATGCTTTGTCAGCTGTGTGTTTGGCAGCCAAAGGGAAGATGATAGGGGTAAACAAAAATTTGTCACACGTGTATGTGCGTGCAGTTTTTCCACAAACTTGATTATTAATCTAATTAGGCTCTTTGAGGTAACTCGTTAACTGAAAAAGTTATTCAGAATGTATTTAATTTTTTCTTTCTAGCTGTAGTACTCGATGGATTCACTATGTGTTTGTATCAGAGATACATATATGCACATGTGCATCACTTAATTTGTCAGACTTATGTCATCTGTCATGGAGTTGAGATGAGGCTGTATGTTCTGTTGTATAGGTTTTTTTTCTTTTTACACAGGGTCTATCTGGGCTTTTGAGAAGCAGATATGTCTTTCCAGGGAATTTTCTAATGAGAAGTAATTACCTTGGAGAATTTTTTTAAATTATCCCACTAACTTTTTTTTTCTTTTCTGCAAAAGCTGGATAAAATTTAACAAAAGTGAAAGTAAAAAATCTTCTTCCACTTTGCTTACAGACAGGCCTCAGGTGACACTTGAGCTGTGTTATTGTCAATCTGCTGCCAGACCAACAAACACTGTACTTTGATCCCTTAAAGAAGGGAGTAGGATGGCACAGGGCCAGACTCATCTTATCTAGATGATGCCCTCTTTGGGATAGTCAAATGAAGCACTAACCGAACTCGGACTTTTGACTTCACTTATGTGTTTAACTGTTGGGTTCCAGGGTCCTGTTTTCTGATCCATTTTCTAGGAATACCTGCAGGACAAATTCTCCCTGGTACTGTGGGAATTAGGAGCGCTGTACTGGGACAGACTGTTATATGGGGCTGGTGATCTGTTCCTGGTTTTCAATGACTGCTGCTAATGATGGTAGATAGCTCTTCAGTGTACATGGCAGCAGTTTATGCTGAAGACCTAAGGCCAAGCTCTCATGAAAATAGATGGGTGTTATAGGACCTTGGGCAAATTTTGATTGGGTTTTTTTCCCTCTAAATAAAAGTTCTGACACAAGTAATCCATCAAGGATTGAATGTTAAGCAGCTTATTGTAGCTGAGATTTTTCAACCCTTTAGGATGATGTTAGTTTTTGTGACTGTGGCAGTTATGATGTAGTCCCTGGTACGCCTGTATTGCTGTATAGTCTTTTAATAACAGTAGGACATTTCCCTGTCCTTCTTGTTCCGCCTCTGTTCGTGTCACCTGCTGTACAAAAGGGAGATCCTCATAAAGAAGTAGTGCTGTGGTTGAGACTTCAATATACTTGATTTCTTCAGTGGAAATGTTGCTGGACGTGGAGCTCTGGATTTGGTCCCACTACCTGCATGCTTTCTCTGTTTGCTCTTATAGCAGTGGAGGTCTAAGTTTTCTGTCAATACTTTGATATCATCAGTGGAAACCAATGGAAAGATGTGGAAAATAATAAACACAAATAAAATAACAAGCTGCATTCATCGTTTCTTTAGACCAAGTCTACAGAGGAGATTCTGCTTGTCATCCCTCATTTCCTCTACTGTTTTTTCCTTTATCAGCAGGGTTCCTCTTAAAATCAACAGGGTTTGCTTCCCAGAATGACCTCTGACATTGCAAATTCATCTTAGTAGTGTTCAAAAATTCATATGTTTCTATCCAAATATAGAGGTGCTATCCAGTTGAGTTTACAGCCTTGCAAACTTGGCTGGCAAAGACCAGACTTGAATTGTGTCAGAGCAGTGAAAGTGGTTTTTAATCCACTTTGGAATTACAAAAGGGAAAGGGAAGAAGTTTTCAAATTGAATTGTCTTTACTGTGATGGAAAATTTGGGGGAAGAAAATGGAAGACTTCAATTACAAGTGTGGAAGCACATAGGTAAATATTTTGTGATATTTCAAATACTGATCTAACTAACTGTTATCAACTTAGTTATGAATTTTAAATTTCTAATGTATTCTGCAGGTCTGCTAATAATGATGAGGCAAACCAAAGTGACAGTAAGAAAGAAGAGAATTTCAGAGCATGAAGGCTCTGGAAGGATCTGTGTGAACTTGTACCTTTGTTGCAGAAAGGTAATGAGTCTGCTGTGGAAGAGACATCAGCATATGCAAAAAAGAACCCAAACAAACATATTTTTGAAGAATGCAGAGCAAATGGGTTTTCCATACTCTGAGAAGACAAGGCTTCCTGTAAAAAAAGTAGCCGTTTCCCTAGTAATGGCATCTGGGTGTATAAAATACATATATGGCAGCTAGTAGCCTACAAAAAAAGTCTGAATGTTTAGGAAATGGTTTTATGGGAACATCAGGGAGCTTGTTTGAAAACATGGCTTTGTTTTTATATCTGTTCCTTGATGAAGGAAATATTGATTGTGTAAGCTCAATTAGAATTGCTCACATATATTAATCCCTTCCCAGCAGCAGAAACTGAGAGCAAAAATACACTCTTTCCTGCTGAGCAGAGATACCAGTTAAAATACCTAGCAGGCTCTAGTAGCACTTCAGCAGACCAAATCTGAAATATGATCTCCTGAGAGGCTCTACCCATTCATGGGAATGCTAGTGGCAAATTGGCCATATAAGACACCTGTTTCAGAAAACTTTGAACTGTTGAATTGGTGAAATGTCAACTGGCAGACTTAATGTGCAGTTTGTATTTCTGAAAAGCTCTTCCTGACTCTTCTTCAGTGTCCATCCTGATGTGAAAAACAGCACTTACTTCAGAGTAGCATAATTTATTTCTGAAGCAAATTCAACTTAATTTCATTCCCCCCTCCCCAAATAAGAACGTCCACATCAAGTAATCGAAGTAGTGACTACTTAAATTGACTTTATTTTTTTTGAGCTCAGGTGAAGTTTGATGTACTTCTCCACATACCTTTGAGATCTATTTTAGGTTACATAGTCAAGCTGTGAAAGAACGGGGAAGCTTGTACTAAAACTTGTAGTGCTGCTTATTTTCCTCTGTTTTAATGCTTTATTTTTACAGCGTGCTTCCCAATGGGCTGACTGTATTTTATATTATGTGAGTTAAAACTTAATGTGAAATAAAAGATGAGGGCTTTTTAGCTTCTATCTTTTAAAATGTACTTCCCAGAGAATGCTGGAGGCTTTTTGTAATCATTTTCTGATATCTGAGGTTTGATATTTGACGTATTTAGGTAAGATTATGTGCTCTAATGTAACTCTAAAATTAAACTGAGAAGGCATAGTTAAACTTTGAGTGGGGAAAAAGTTTCTACCATTACTTCAGTAGTATATTAACTTATGTTCCACTCTTAATGCAAACAACACTCCTGCTGTAATGTAAATCTAAATAAACAATTATATAAATGTATGCATATTTTTACTGCACTGTGCTCAACCTTCAGTTTACATGATAACAAAATTACTTTTGAAATTCCAATGCATTAAAGGTATGTATGTCCAGGAAAAATATGACACATAGTTTCCCTTAAGTTTCAAGTATGAAGTGCCTTTGCTAGCATTTCCCAGAAGTGTATAGTGTTCCTGCAGTCATCCCCACTTGCTGTTCCAGATGATTTCCTGATGCTTCCTAAAAATTGAAGTTTCTGGATACGAGAGCACTTTTTTTCACAGTATACTGCTGCTTTGGGCTGAGTTGTTTGTTATTTGGAGGAATTGCAAAAAGTCAGAAAGAGCTCTTGGGTGGCTCAATGCTATGGAGCCAGCTTCCAGGACTGTTTTATGGCAAAGGGCCAGCAGGCCTGCATTTGTCAGAGAAAAACCCTGTTCATTTTTATTCTTGATCATAAAATAGCCTGTTCCAGGATTGCCTTTTGGTAGGTACCCTCTTCTCAGAAATGTGTTGAAGAAAACGGTGAGGCGTTAGAACAGAAGCTGGAGTAACTGGTGTCAGTGTACTTGAAGTTCTTGTGAACATTGCTTACTTTTGTAGCATTTCCCTACAGAGCAGATAGCTAGGTCACACTACAGGTCAGGCTTCCTTTGCAAGCTATGCAAGTGTTTTGTTGCCTTGCTGTGGGCTTCAGGATGTCTGAAGAAATGACACAGTGGGTTTTGAAGAGGTTTCTCTGAAGCAGCACTAGTTCAAGCTCATCGTTCTGAGTACCGTGGTGTGCAGCTTCCACTTGTAACGTGGGACCACTTATGCACTAAGCTTCTTGGATTAATGTTTTGAGGGGCAGTAAGTATCATTAGCACCTACAGTCAAGTGATCTTCAGTTAAGCTTAAGTTAAGCAAATTCAGTTGTGATTTCCCTGCCTCCCATATGCTCTTGTCTTTTGTGTATAGAAGCTGATCTGTGATCTCCCCTCCCAGATGAACTGGGGAACTTGCAGTTCACAAATTGTAGTGGGTAGATTTAGAATAATCTTCTGGGAAGACAGAAGTCTAGATTGTGATGTCAGCCCTGAAGTGCGAGATCTTATATCCATCATGACGCCTACTAGTATTGTTATATCTGCAGTCTCATCATAAGTATAAATACATTTTTCTGTCATTGTCTTTCTAGATAGACGCTTCCCTGACAGCATAAGACAAGGGCTACTAGAGTCTTAATTTTGCACTGCGTGAGGAGGATTTCTTCTTTATCTGTTCGGAATTTCCTGGTTTTGTAAATATCTAATCCTTGTGTTATGCAACAGGTAGAATGAAATACCGTGTCTTCCACTTCTTGATATCTCTTCCGAGCTCACAGCCTGGACTACAGAGTACTTTTTCTTTATTAGAAACTTCACTTAGCAGTCTGTTTTCCAAGTTTGTTTTCTTTAAATGTCTAGGGTACTGCACATACAGTTACAATCATTATAAACCAATATTTTCTCATAAGATTATTAAAAACCACAGTGACTGTAATACTACTGAAAATAAAAAATCAGCACCTCCTTCCCATAATAATGATATTAGTATTCTTCACAGAACACTTTATCTTAAAGAAAAGAAGAAAAAAAAAAAAAGCAGCATGCTTTTATTTAGCATCTACCCTATTCATTCATTAGGGGGCACTGCACAGCTGTAGAAAAGAATCAGTGAGATTTGCAGAGAAACTTGGCTGTTTTTCCAGTGATGCCATTTCACTTTCCATAACCTCCTTTTCCAGATTGTCTGTGGGCAGTGTAAGATGAAAGCCATTACCATAATTTAAGCTCAGTTCTGACTATAACTGGTTTTGATAGCAGTTTATGGTAATTATACAATGCTCAAATATAAACTTTCAAATCCCTTTTCTGTGCACAGAGATGTGTCTTCATTGTATTTCACAGTACTATCTCATTTACCATTTGTGTTGGTCTTACACTTAAGGCGATGCATACTTCTACATGCTACTTTTTAAATGTTAAATGTGGAGCATAATTACACTCACTGGACTTTGGTTTAGTTTGTATATACAGTTAGAAATATGGGTTACTTCCAGTGGATCATGATGGGGAAGTGTTAGCCTTAAACAATAGCTTTCTCTCTAGCACGGTGTATTACATGTATTTTGTTTTTGGACATGGGCTTTCCTGTAATGAATACCAAAATTTTTGCAACCAGAGAGAAATCGCTGTAAAAACCATTTTAGAAACTCAACATGGGAGCAGAACGCTTTGCAATAACAAATATTAATCTGTACCAGTACGTTTCTGAAGAAAATGTACAAGGAGTAATTTTTTTCCCAGGCATTTGAGTTAATAAGGTGCTACATTGAGAAAATTCCGCATTGCTTTATAGGGGTTGATTTTTTCTGTTTGTTTGGTTTAGTGCTCACCTTATACACGTTAGCCTACATTTGCGCAGGTTTCTTCTGGGATTTTTTCCAGATTTCAAAAACTTGATTCTTTTGGGATATGGGACGTTTTTGTTCTGCTTTATGCTAGGCACCATGCGTCTGTTATTTTGACTGCAGTATTTAGGTTATATAGACATCATTAAAGATAAGGAAATAATTTCATAAGTTTTGTTGCATGTTGAGCCTAATCTTCATCAATTTTTGTCTGTTTTATGTGCCCTTTGCTCCTCACCCTGTCTCCTGTGGTACCCTTAGAAGCAAATGGCAGAATATTGCAGGATCTAAAAGGCTTGTTTTCAAAGAGCCTAGGCTAAAACAGTCTTGTCCATTGTTCAAGGATAGCTACCCAGAGATGATAAGAAATCCAGCCAGACTCTTTTGATGGAAGTTGGCAAAGAGGCAGTGTGCAAGGCAAAGAGCTTCCTTTGAACTCTTGTGCAGGAAAGATGCAAAATCTTAGAGGTAGTTGTATGTTTTTCTCAGCTTTATTTCAGGACTTCTTTCAATGGTGCTGCACCTGCCTCATTTATCTGAAGTCCTTTCTAGGCCTATATCATCTGCAGAACTTGAAGCAAAGGGAAGATGATACCTCTGTGTTAAATCTAGAGAGCACAGGAGTATGACAAGGGTAGTCTGTTCCTTCTTGGGAGTGATTTGTTCTCCGTGAGACCTTTTGGGAAGTAATGCCTGTTGTGGTGCATTGTAAACCCTATTTCAGTGGTTGTCAAATGGGTAGGTACTCATGCCTAATGCCACTTAGGTATGACAGGTTATGCTACATGAACCAAAGCTGCCTAGAATAAACCTTGTGGCCATCCTTATGGCTGAAAACAGAAATAAAGTTGCCTTTTGCATTGACAGCTATTGCACTGAATGCTTAACTCTACTCGGGAAAAAAATGCTATTCTGTGACCCATTCAAATATCAAACAAGAATATGTTGTATTCAGTTGGATTTTGGAGGACAATACTTAGGTTTCACACTGGAAGCAAACAGCGCAATTGTACTGTTTCCAAGGGTGTCTGTTATTCTGGTCCACGCCAGCCTGTCACTTCACTTTTACCACCTCTGTCAAAATAAATCTTTCAATTGTGTAGAGTCAGTTCTTGGTGTGTGATAGTCTGAAACGCTTGTCTCTTAGTAATCCTGTAAATAATTATCTCAGTTTTATGTCTAAGCCACAGCTGCAGTCAATAATTTTTTCACTAACTATGATGTGAAACATTTTAATGCTTAAATGAAGATTTAAGACAAAAATCTTAAACATCTTAGGATAAAAACGTAGCAGGTCTTGTTTTATAAAACTTACCTGTCACAGTGATAGCTAGGCACAAAATACTAGTATTAACAGTTCCCATCTGGTTTTAGTTTATAACTGTGTTATATATATATATATTTGTCCTTTAAGAAAAGTTGAGTTAGTATATGAAGGCATTAATGTAGCTGTGTACTCACATAGGGACTTAGTACCCTGGTTTTACAAGCTGGCCATGGTTAGATGCCCCCATGTTTTCTGACGAACAGCAGAACAACCCCCCTATGGTAGAAGAACATTTACTTCTCTCCACTGTCCCTCTGGTTGTTGTTTTCCCCTTTGTTTCTTTGCATGAAAAAAAATCACAGTCCTGGTGGATAATAAGCTGAATACAAGCCAGCAGAACACCCTTACAGCAACAAAGGTCTGTATTGCTGTATTAGCAAGTGTGTAGCCATCAGGTTGAGGGAAGTGGCAGTGCCTATCTGTTCAGTACTGGCAAGACTGCACTGGGAGAACCACGTCCAGCTTGGACTTCCTGTTGGCTTTGGTGTACTGAAACAAGCCCACTGGAAGGGCTTGTCAAGATGACATGAGGAATGGAGCATGTGATGAAGGAGAAGCTGGGGGAGTGGGGTTATTAATTCTGGAGAAAAGGAGGCTGAGCAGGGGAAATGTTCCCGCTGTCTTTGTGTGATGGGATGGGGAAGACAAGAGAAATACTTCTCACAGCTACATAGTGCTTCCCCATATTCTGCTATGAAAAATCAATAAGGGAAATCCTGATAAGCTATTAGGAAAAAATTTTCACCATGAAGAATTTCAGATGTTGGAACAGATTGTCCAGAGAGGTTGTGGCCTCTCCGTTCTGAGAGCAATTCAAAACTCAATATGGCTCTAGGCAACCTGATCTGTGTTGGCTCTGCAGTTGAGCTGGAAGTTGGATAAGATAATCTTCAAGGTCCCTTCCAACCTGAATTATTGATTAGACTGTTGTTAGTGAGGTAAGAGCCCTTGTAATCTGTTTATAAATGCAGTGAAGGAGTTTTGTTTAGCTTTCAGTCCAGCCTGCCTATTCTAGGAGGATTTATACATTTTACAAATGTACAGATCTTGTGCAGTAGAATAGTATGTGTGGGGATCGCCTTCCTTACTTGTTCTTCTTAAGATTTAACACCTCTGATGGGTTCTTTTTTTGGAGATGTGAAGTAAATCAACTTGTTTTGAGGTAAATAATGTGCCTCCCACATACAGACACACTCAGGCACTAGTGACTGCTGGTCTCGTTTTACTGAGATTAAACTCTTAGCAGACAGTTGTGTCTCTTGCCTGTGTCAGTAATGCACCTGGTTATTTCATTAACTTCAATAACAAGCAGAGCATGCAAAATCAGCAGATGGTTGGATTTCTTCTTCCTAGGTCAAACTTCTGGATTTGCACATACCAAAATGCTCATAACGCTTTTTTTGTATTTGACTTCAAATGTTCACAGCAATTGGAAGAAAAAAGTGAGGATGAAGAGGATAAAGAGTGCTTAAAGCAAGCAATAACTGCCCTACTAAATCTTCAAAGCAGCATGGAACGGATATGCTCCAAAAGCCTTGCAAAACGAAGGCTTAGGTAAACATGTTTCCATTTTTCCTGCTTTCTGCTCTTAACGCTTTGCTATAAATCCAGGGCTCCCAGTTTCCTCTTTTAGTAAACAATGAACAAAATAGTTTGTGACAAGCCTGCTTTTTCAGAGGAAGTGACATCAAAGCCAAGATAATTTGTTATTGTTTTAAAACCGTTCTAATTTCTATGTGTCCTTGCATACTGGTAGTTGAGACATTTTGAGAATTCACTGGTAAGTAGAAAGTTATGGTGTTTGTGGGTTAATTATGCTCAGATAATAAATATGCACCTAAAAATATTGTAAAAGTACATTTCTGTGTGATTAGAAGTGTGTGTTCTGGAATTTGAAACTACTTAATCTGAAGAGTTTCTTGTGCAATGGCTAGTTAAAATTGCCATTGGATAATAGAAATAGATGCATAGATAACTAGTACTTAGTTGTCCTGTTGTAGAAAATTCTTGGATCGTGCTATCAGCTGTTTGATTTAATGCTAATATTTGTGCAGTTATTTAAACATGTTAAAAATTTGATTTTGCTCTTAAAATTGTTTCAATATTTTCTTTGTCAAACAAGTCCTGTGCTGCAAAGTGTAAACTTTAGACTAAGACATGAATGCATTTAACAGCTTATTTTCTCTGAACGTGCTCTTTCAAATTAATGCAGCTTAAAATTGTTTGTCAGCTATGGAAATTAGTGGGTTTGTTAGGCTAAGAAGCATTAATGACTTGCCTACTTCTGGTTGCCTGTGTTTAGGAAAAACACTTATTGCACAGAAAATTAGTAGAAAATCTATCAAATGAGGTAGTTGAGAAACATTAGTCAAGGCTTGCAGTGGTGCTGATAGTGCTAAAATTGCATTCTTAGTGGAATTCTCACCACTCAGAAAGATGATCTTGTGTTTTTGCTGTTAGTGGTAGTTGTTGTTTTTAAATACACATATACTAATAGGCTGCCTTTCTCCCATCCTTCACTGAAGTGAATCTGCATGCCGATTCTATACGCAGCAGATGAAGGGGAAACAGCTAGCAATTAAGAAAATGAATGAAATCCAGAAAAATATTGATGGTTGGGAGGGTAAGGACATTGGACAATGTTGTAACGAGTTCATCATGGAAGGAACACTCACGCGTGTAGGAGCAAAGCACGAGAGACACATATTTCTATTTGATGGCTTAATGATTTGCTGTAAGTCAAATCATGGCCAGCCAAGACTTCCTGGTGCTAGCAATGCAGAATATCGTCTAAAAGAAAAGTTCTTCATGCGAAAGGTACAAATCAACGACAAAGACGACACTAATGAGTACAGACATGCATTTGAAATCATCTTAAAAGATGAGAACAGTGTTATTTTTGCTGCTAAATCAGCTGAAGAGAAAAACAACTGGATGGCAGCGTTGATATCTTTGCAATATAGAAGCACCCTGGAAAGGATGTTGGATGTAACAATGTTGCAGGAAGAAAAAGAGGAGCAGATGAGATTTCCAAATCCTGAGCTTTATAGATTTGCAGAACCTGACTCTGAAGAGAATATTGTGTTTGAAGAAAACATGCAGCCCAAATCTGGAATCCCCATCATCAAGGCAGGAACTGTTGTCAAGCTCATCGAGAGGCTGACTTACCACATGTATGCAGGTGAGGTACTTCATTTATATAGCCAAAACTCAAGGCAGAGACTAGTTTATCCTTCTCTTTCTGTGATGAATACATGCAGCAAAATATATAAAGTGTGTAGAAAGCAAATGTGCTTTGCAGTGCATTCTAACGTGCTTTTTGAGTTAAGGTTTTGAGATCTAAATATGCACCTCTAGCTGTAGCAGTTAAAAATATGAATCCTGTTTGGCTGAATGTAGTGGGTTATGTGTGTGCATAAGGTTATTCTCATGTAAAGGATGGGAGGCAGGGTCCTGCAGGAATTGAGCACAGGACAATACTTTTTCCTGTATGCCCCAGGCTACAAGAATTGCCTTCCCTTGAGACTTCCAAAGCTGGGTGGCACATGAAGCACCAGCATTGCAGGAGGAATTATAGGCCTGGTTTTTTTCAGTTAAGGGTCGTATTCTGTCAACTCTTACCTGTGTCCATGCTGATGTGTAATGAAAAGACTAAATATTAGCTTGCTAGAAGCAGTCACTTGCGTAATTTAGCCTCGGTAATTTGCCTTAATGAGAATTTCCAAGGGGATTTGATTTAAGGACTTTACACTTCAGGTTCCTGTTTGTGTTGAAGATACATTGAAGGCATTTATGTGATCATCCAGTCCAACCTCAGTGTGTCGAGATTTTCTTGATAATTTCCCAGGATTTTCATAAGCTGTGTGGAAAACCATGGGCTTGGGTTTTGGGTTAGGATTTCTTATTTTTGTGAGTCTACCTGTATGTCAGTTATTCTGAAACTTCATGTATCTTAGTGCTTCTCATATTCAACTATAGATTCTTTTTTTCTCTCTTTCTTTTTACTCTTTACACTCTGATTATCCTAAGTTGTTCTTCTGCAGCTCAGTCCTGGATACTTTGCATAGACCATGAATATTTGTTTGGAAGAAGTGGGGAGTAAGCAGAATATAATTAGCATAGTTTAGTACTTCTGTTTGTTTTTAAAATGCTTGTAAATACATTTGTTTACTCCATTCCTTTTATTGTTCTTCTCCACATTTCATTCAGTTGAGCTTTCCTAACATTTATTAGAAATCCAAATGCAATATCATCAGTTTTTACCAGAGCAATTTTGTGCCTGTGTTCATTTTCTTTTAACTTTAAAAACTTGTAGCTCTTGGCTTGGAATTTTAGGGGTGTGATTTATGACATAATTTTATGGGTTTGGAAGTTAAAATAAAACAATTCAGCCTTAGAAAAAAGAAGACGTGCTTTTTTTTTTTTTAAGCTAGCATTGTATTTGGCAGAGAATTAGCAAAAATAGTGCTTCGTTACTGCCCTTGTGAACATTTGCTTTGGCTAACTTGCACACCATTGAAAATTGCCCTTTCCATATGCAGTGGGACTTTGGTGCTGTAGCCTTGGCATTGCTCCAGGTGCTAGCTGTGTTTTCCATGTGTCATCTCTGTCCAGGGAGCCACAAACTACATTTCCATAAAATAAAGGCCTGGTTTTAAGAAACTTGTGGCTGTTGAAATGTGTCTCTTGTATTGGTTTTTTTGTATCTGCATATCTTTTGGCCTTTCTAGCACATAAAGGAAGAATTCAGATTGATTGATAGATGGACCTTTGTCCAGTCATTTAAATCCCTGATTGTAACAGCCCCTATTTAATAAAGCTTTAAGTAGGTTGCTTAAAGCCTAACATTGTAGGTATGTGTGACATTGACTTAGCTGTTGTATGACAAAACTGAGAACACATGTACTGTGAGATAGGCTGAAAGACTTTGACCAGAAGAATAAAAATGGTTGTCCTGTGATGTATTTAGCCTGTCTTTGTAGCCTTAAAGACGTTAGTGCAATATACATGGGCCTGATGCTAGGTTACACGTCACTTCTCAACACCCTTATCTTTCATTCTATACCTTCTGTCTGTTTTATAATTGGTTTTCTAGAAGGTAAAATGTCATCATTCTTACCATTCTGTGCTGTCTTTTCCAGGGGAACAAAGAAACAGAGATACAGTGACTCAGCCAAAAATGCTCTGTTGTACAGGAAACAAGGTCCATTTACTATGTAAATCATTCAGTGTTTTGTTGCAGTTTATGAGATGCAGTGAGTAGGGCCACAGCTTTCCATAGTAACCCTTTAGCCCTTCTTCTGTATGCGTATCAGCTGAGTTCAAGGCTTCTGTGTTGCTTGGAGACATGGGAAGATGAGTACTCTGGCAATATGTAGCCGAACAGCTACAGACTGTAAAAATGCTTTCCTTGCCCCATGTAGGATTGTGAATCATAGAATGTCCTGAGTTGGAAGGGACCCATAAGGATTATCGAGTGCAACTCCTGTCACACAGCTCCTGTGCACGTGATTGGAATCTTAAAACAATTTATTGACTTTATATTCATATGCTAGAATACCAAGCCCTTACTTTTCTGAGGCAGCTTTTCTCAAATATGGCGTGACTGGTTATGGCAGCCTTGATCTGACAGTCTAAAGATAGTATTTACCATAGCTGTGACTCTTCTGTAGGTCAAATACTATAGGGGATAATTTCACATATAATTGCAGGGGTGGTACCAATTTGTTGCAAGTAGCTGAAGAGCAGTTTAGTTAGTTGCATATTGAGGAGTATATGGGCTGTGTTCAGACAGTAGTCAAATCAGGTCTCAACTTTTTTGTCACCTGTGAAGATCCACACAGTCCATCTCATCTATAGATATGGGTGTTGGACCTTTTATTTTTCTTCCCTCACCTCCCTGACAACGCACAAACCAGCTTGTCAGCTGAAATATTTCTTTGTTTCACTGTGGAACAGGGACAGCCCAGTAGCCTAGCTCTAACAAAGCAGTGCTGCAGGAGGCATCCAGCCACTATGAGTGCTAGGACAGGGAGACAGCCCTGACGGCCACCTGGCCACAAAGGTGCAGCAGACTGTCCAAACCATCCTGCCATGGAGCAGCAAAATAGGGAGAAATCTCATCTGCAAAAGCAGCTTTCCATATATTTTTGCATGAGAGAAACTGCCCTTCGATTAGAAATTCAGATTCTGACCTTATTTGTATATATTGGTGGGTTTTACTTGTTTTAACGTGTTCCTGCATTCATTATCTCCTCCTTTGCCAGATTTTTAAGAGCAGCTGGGTTAGGTGGTACCAAGATTTGGAAGTCATGGCAAATTTTTTTATCTATAGGGCAGTGCTCTTCTATTTTTAAAGCTTTGATATGTTGAGTGCTTGTGCGTCATCATAGTGTCCATTTCCTTTCTTAAGGAATTCAAGGGTGATTATTTATAAATCCGTGTAGGACAAGTTATTGTTCTTTTTTAGCTTTCAAATTGGCTGTATTGAAGAGAGAATTATCACATGAGCAGACATCCTGACTAACTAGTGTTGTCTGTATTTTTTTTAACGCTTGCTCATATATTGTACGCTATTTTGAGTTACAGATTTTGCTAGTAAGATGACAAGGTTAGATTTGATTTTCTGATCTACTTAATTTGAAATTCAATATGTATTGTGGATTTGAACACTGACCCTACCAGTAAATAACAATAGCTATGACTCAGAGCTTGCAGTGATCTGAAAATGTTAATGGCTAGGGAGGCTTTCCTTTTCATGTAGACAAAACCTATTTAGGGTGGATGCTGTGTACAGAATGGAAGCTGTGAAAACATGAGTTACTGTGTTTACTTCTATACTTAGGACAAAAATTGTTTATTTTCATGATGAGGATGATGGACAGGGATCACATTCTTTGTGCAAAAGGATTTGGAGTTTTGCCTTTGAAAATGATTTTAAATGTACAGTTGCAAGGAGAGGTGGGAGAGGCATTATGATAAGAAAAATGGAGTAATGAAGGACATAAAGATGGTAAAGCAGAATAGCCAATTGTTTAAGAAATGGAAATTAGCATACAACAGAAATGCAAGGAAATGCGTGGTTAATCTGTGAGACCTATACATGGTTAATCTGTGAGACACATCGCAGTAAACTGTTGCCCAAATGAAGAGTTTAGGAAGATCTAAGAAAGGTAGAATGTTCATTCAAATGGACAAAATGCTGGTAAACAGTTAAGGAGGTTTTCTTAAAAAAGCTCTTAAAGCCCCATATTCCAGGAAACAAGTCTAATAGCTTAATATAGTGTTAGGTCAAATACTGCAGGATTTTTTTTCTTCACTACAGCCTATACGAACTCCTGCTTCAAGTCCTGCATGCTCCTCTTCAGCCACTCTGTGTTACAAAAATTACCAATTGGTCTTTGTTTTTAAAATCTGTATATGGATTTAATATGCAAAGCCACTGCAACCAGCTCATTAATTTTGTTCAGTGATAACAATGTTAACCTTGTTTCTAGTCAGCTCTGTGCAGTGCCAGTGTGCTGTCACTGCATTTCCTCATACTTGAAAACAAATAGTTTTGCTTTTGTAATTAAGGGAGACACTTTGGTTTTCTGTTTTGAATACTTGCTTGTTTTTAAAACATACGTGAATATTTTAAGTGACCTGATATGTAATTAGACAATTTAAATGAAATATGTTTATTTTATTGAAGTGAAATAAATATAACCTCAAAGTGTAGCTGTCTAATAGCTGAAAAAAATATCTAGCCTGCCTTAACCACAACTGGTTATCAGTTGTATCAGTTTAGGGAAAAGCTTTCTCCTCTTGAAGAGGCCATTTCTATCCAATGCAGAGTTACTTGCTTTGTCTTTCGAGTTATCTTGTCCTGATCATTGTGAAACCAAAGTTGTTACCAGATGGCTCATAAATAAAATAATCTATTTATTATTTTCAAAGTTGTTGGGAAAAAATCCAGTTTTTTAATAATTATGGGGCAAGAAAAAGTCGCTGTGTTAAATTTTCAACAGAATAAAAATTGGTTTTAAATTCTGCTTTGTATTCTTATTTTAAGAGGTTATGAATTGTTACCAAAGCAATTTTGGTTTACATCATTTTCTCTGTAAGTTGATAGGCCGGCATCCTTAATTTTAAAGGATACTTGAAGTTATTTTGAAGTATATAAAAAATTGCTTACATAAGCATTAAATTATTCTTTGTCTTAGATCCCAACTTTGTTCGGACTTTTCTCACAACGTATAGATCCTTCTGTAAACCTCAAGAGTTGCTGAGTCTGCTAATAGAAAGGTATGCTGCTGTTAAAAATATTGTTCATACGAAGTGCAAATTTCTTTTTGTTCTACGTTTTTACTTGGAGTAGAGTTTGTAAGATTCTTGTTTTCCATTTGGTTTTGATTCACTCTAAACACTTTTTAAAAAGTTGTCAGATTCAAGATTGCAAGTAAAATGTGCAAGTTATATCCAGAAGCTTTAGGATTGTTTAGGTAGCTCCAGTAACTTCCAGCATCCCACAGTTTTGTCTTTGAAATCTGTATTATTATTGAATTTAGCAAATCTTCCTACATGCTTACCAAGATGTAAGATTCTGACGTGTGGAAATGTTCTGAATTTTGAGCTATCTTTAGTCAACGTTTTATTTGTGCATGCTGTGAGCAAGGTAAGTGTAATAGGAGCCTAGTGCTTATACCCATCTTCTGTGTTAGATTTGAAATTCCAGAGCCTGAGCCAACAGAAGCTGATCGTATTGCTATGGAGAATGGAGACCAGCCTCTTAGTGCAGAGTTAAAAAGATTTAGGAAAGAGTACATTCAACCTGTGCAGCTACGGTGAGTATTGCATCGATGAAAGCCAAACTGACTTCCTTTAAGTCCTTTAAAGCACCGTCTTTTGGATGCAGTAGCTCTTTGTGATAGCAGCAGCCTTTCTTGTAGATGCTTTGATAGAGATCATGCATGGGAAATCAGCCATTTTGCCCTTGCTACTTGAAAACCTGGTGGGAATTTGAATTTATGGCTTGGGAAAGGCTTGTGCTGAGTTTTAGAGTGTGCAAATTAGTTTCTTACACTCACCCTTTTTTTTAATTCATGTTTCTGTAAGGCTATACAGCATAAGTGTGCCACAAAGATGTAGGCAGAGAACACTTCAGATAATGTTCTTTTTATGAACAATAGCATTACTCTGGATTCTTAAAATTTAAAGTAGAAAAACGCTTATAGCTGATGGTGAAATGCAGACAGTAGAATAATTGCATTTGGTCTGCTGATTCTGATATTCCTGTGAGCCTTTGCCAGCTAAAAGCTTTGAAGTGCTAGGCATGAAGATAGACTGTTTTGTAGAATGCTTACTTATCCTTTACTTTTGCAGAGTATTAAATGTATGTCGACACTGGGTAGAACACCACTTCTATGACTTTGAAAGAGATGCTGATCTTCTGCAACGTTTGGAGGAATTCATTGGAACAGTAAGAGGTACTTATGGTTTCTTAAGTGCTGGCATTTATCATAAAGCATCCCTTTTCAAAGGTATGGAATGGGATCACTTTTTCACTAAGCAGATAAACAGGACTGATTGCTTATTAAATATTTCACAAAGAACATTAAAGAAAACCTTAATTTAAAAAAAAAACAACGCTATTATTCAAAGTCTGGCCCCATTCAGAAGAATGTTGTTTGCATCCTGATAAATAAGTATTGGTTTTGTCACAAAGGGACTGAAATAATGCAAAATAATAACTAAGTAATAATCAAGAGAGAATAATCGCTTTGATTGTCCTTTTAAACTATACACAGGGATAATTTTTGTAAAAGTTTGATGGTGGAAACCACTATTTATCTGAAGCACGGGTTTTCAAGCTATCTCACAGTGCATGTTAGACATGTAGGACACCTTCCAGTTGTGACTGAACAAATATTTCCTGTTCCCTTGTAAGAAAAACTGAGACAGCTACAGGAGCAGTTTGTAGGAAAATATTATGTTAGAATACTATTTAATGGTTATTTAACAATTAAAAAGAGGGGAGAATGAGCCAGCTAGTTTAATATGGCTTACTGCTAAATTTTCAATGGACTCGCCGCCTCATGCATGAAATTCTTACGGTGTAGAGCTAAACAGGCATTTGGCCTTTAGGTTTTATTCTGAGCTTCAATGCTAAATGCAGTAGAGGGAGAAGCTTCTCCCTGTTTGTTATTTTTCCCTTCTATGTTATCTGAGGTAAGCAGGTACTCTTACCCAAAGTATAAAGTTCAGGGTGTTTACGGAAGTGTATTTTGGGCAGAAGGTAAGTTCCCACAAACTAATTGTAAAGTCAAAAGAGAAAGGAAAACACCTGATTTGGAGCAGAAGTCTAATTTGGGTGTTCTGAATTGTGCTTGGACAAACTTGGTGTTCTCAGTATTGGCTGTTGAGGAATTCTTTATGTATTCAAATGCTTTGAGAATACATGGTTTCTTCAATTTTGGGTTTTGGGTTTAAATCCGAAGATTTCTATATCATACTGACCTCTATAGAAAAACAGTATTAAGAGTAACTACAATAGTAATTTTCTCTCTGTGTGCCAGGCAAAGCGATGAAGAAATGGGTTGAATCAATCACAAAGATAATCAACCGGAAAAAGCAGGCACAAGCCATTGGGCCAAGTCACAACATTACTTTTGAGAGCCCACCTCCAGCGATTGAATGGCACATAAGCAAACCAGGACACACAGAGACTTTTGACTTGCTCACTTTGCATCCAATAGAAATTGCTCGGCAGCTCACTTTACTTGAGTCAGATTTTTACAGGTAACTTTCCTCCATTGAAAAACACATGACACAAACCAAAATATTCTCCAGCATGAAATTGTTTCTGCGGGCCCCTGCTGTGAAGCCCCACGGTAGGTCAAGGGACTTTACCAATGCTGTATATTAATTGCTATTTTCTCAGAAAAAAAACTCTCTCTCTCAAAAAAAAGGTATTTTTCTTATCCTCCCCGAGTTAATATGCAGTACATGTGACTGATGCATGCTGCCAATATCATTGTGCTGCAGGTTTCTCTTGACATTTTCTGAGTAGATCAACCTTTGAGAAGTATGAACATTAATTAAATCAGTTTTCTTCATATCCTAGTTTGTGAAGTGAATTATGGACCATGTCAGATCTTGCCAGCTGTCTGTGAGAGGTTGTTCAGGCATTGGAAACTCACATTTTATTATGGTGAATGAGATGTAGACTTCATTCTTCATTCAGATGAACAGAGGTGGTTAATAGTCAAATTAAGAAATATTTACATACTAAAAAGAAGCATAGCAATACCAGTCACTTAGTCATGTGGGGACCCTAACATTATAGAAGAGATACCTTAAGAATTTATTTCCAAATATTAATTCCAAATTGACTGGAAATAAAGACGTTTTGGGAAAATAGCTTCTTTCCTGCTTTTAATTACATTTTTTGATACATGCATCTAATTTTCTAGAGCTGTGCAGCCATCTGAACTAGTTGGAAGTGTGTGGACAAAGGAAGATAAAGAAATTAATTCTCCCAACCTTCTCAAAATGATAAGGCATACAACTAACCTCACCTTGTGGTTTGAAAAGTAAGTGACTTTCCTGAATCTGTACCTACTCCATTTCTGGACATTTCACAGAATCATAGAATGGTAGGGGTTAGAAGGGACCTCTGGAGATCATCTTGTCCAACCCCCCTGCTTGAGCAGGCACACCTAGAGCAGGGGGCAGGAACGTGTCCAGGCGAGTTTTGAACGTCTCCAGGGAAGGAGAATCCACAACCTCCCTGGGCAGCCTGTTCCACTGCTCTGTCACCCTCACAGTAAAGTCGTCTTTTCTCATGTTTAAATGGAACTTCCTGTGTTCCAACTTGTGCCCATTGCCCCATGTCCTGTCATTGGGCACTATTGAAAAGAGCCTAGTCCCATGGTCCTGACACTCACTCTTTAGATATTTATAGGTATTGATGAAATCCCCCCATAGTCTTCTCTTCTCTAGGCTGAACAAACCCAAGTCTCTCAGCCTTTCCTCATAAGGGAGATGCTCCAGCCCCCGATCATCTTGGTGGCTCTCTGCTGGATTTGCTCAAGCAGTTCCCTGTCTTTCTTGAACTCAGGGGCCCAAAGCTAGACACAGTACTCCAAGTGCAGTCTCACTAGGGCAGAGTAGAGGGGGAGGATAACCTCTCTCAGCTTGCTGGCCACACTCCTTTGAATGCACCCCAGGATACTGTTGGCCTTCTTGGCCACAAGGGCACATGGCTGGCTCATGGTCAGCTTGCTGTCCACCAGCACTCCAAGGTCCTTCTCAGCAGAGTCACTTTCCAGCAGTCAACCCCCAACCTATACCAGTGCATGGGGTTGTTGCTCCCCAGGTGCAGAATCTTGCACTTGCTTTTGTTGAATTTCATCAGGTTCCCCTCGGCCCAGCTCTCCAGCCTATCCAGGTCTCGTTGGCTGGCAGCACAGCCTTCCAGTATATCAGCCACTACTCCCATCTTGGTATCATCAGCGAACTTGCTGAGGGTACGCTCTGTCCCTTGGTCTGGGTCATTGATGAATATATTAAACAGGACTGGTCCCAGGACAGAGCCCTGGGGAACACCACTAGTTAGAGGCCTCCAACCAGACTGCCCAACTGATCATGACCCTCTGAGTTGTGTTGTTGAGCCAGTTCTCAATCCACCTCACTGTTTTCTCATCTAACCCCCACTACCTTAGCTTGTCTGTGAGGATGTTATGGGAGACAGTGTCAAAAGCCTTGCTGAAAGATGAGCTGAACAATGTCCGCTGCTCTCCCTTCATCTACCCAGCCAGTCATGCCATCATAGAAGGCTGTCAGGTTGGTCAAGCATGATCTTCCCTTGGTGAATCCATGTTGACTACTTCTGATAACCTTCTTTTCCTCTACATGCCTGGAGATGATCTGCAGAATGAACCATCTTTCCAGGGATGGAGGTGAGGCTCACTGGTCTATAGTTTCCCAGGTCCTCCTCCTTGCCCTTTTTGAAGATTGGAGTGACATTGGCTTTCCTCCGGTTCTTGGGCACCTCTCCTGTCCTCCACGACCCTTCGAAGATGATGGAGAGTGGCTTAGCAACAGCATCCGCTAGCTCCCTCAGCACTCGTGGGTGCATCCCATTGGGGCCCACGGATTTGTAAGGATCCAGTTTGCATAGGTGATCTCTGACCCAATCCTCCTCAATCAAGGGGAAGCCTTCCTTTCTCCAAATTTTCTTTCTCACCTCTGGTGGCTGAGATGCCTGAGGGCCAGCCTGAGCAGTAAAGACTGAAGCAAAGAAGGTGTTCAGTAACTCTGCCTTCTCTGCATCCTGTGTCACCATGGCACCCACCTCGTATAGTTTCTCCAGTCTTTCTTTTACTACTGATGTATTTGAAGAAGTCCTCCTTGTTATCTTTGACATCCCTTGCCAGATTTAATTCCAAGTGGGCCTTGGCCTTCCTCATTGCATCTCTGCCTACCCTGACAACATTCCTATATTCCTCCCAAGTGGCCAGTCGCTTTTTCCATATACTGTAAACCTCCTTTTTCCATTTGAGTTTCTCTAGAAGCTCTTTGGTCATCCATGCAGGTCTCCTGGCTACTGTGCTTGACTTCTTCCTTCTAGGGATACACTGATCTTGAGCTTGGAGGAAGTAGTCCTTGAATACTGTCCAGCTCTCTTGGACCCCTCTACCTTCTAGAGCCCTAACCCGTGTGATTTCTCTAAGCAGGTCTTTGAAGAGGCCAAAGTTGGCCCTCTTGAAGTCCACAGTTGTAATCCAATTTACAGTCCGTTCAGAAGTATACTGTGAAAAATTCTGTTCTGGGGGAATTCGAGTTTTAAATCATGTTTAGATGCTACAGCTGGTCCCTGCAAAAATTTTACCATAATGGTCTCAGCTTTTTATTCTTAGAATAATTTCAAATGTTTATTCTCTAAACATTTTCAAAACTGTGTCAAATAATTTGATATACTACTTGTATTCATTTGTGTTAATTCTTAATATTTGATTTTGGAAAACTCATCAATGCTGTAATACAAAATCAAATGTTCTTGTATATTTAGATGCATTGTAGAAACAGAAAACCTAGAAGAAAGAGTAATTGTAGTGAGCCGGATAATTGAGATCCTGCAAGTGTTTCAAGAGCTAAACAACTTTAATGGAGTCCTTGAGATTGTCAGTGCTATGAACTCCGCAGCAGTGTATAGGTTGGATCACACATTTGAGGTACAGTGAAATGTTTTCCATTTTTGGTATGGAAGTGTAATGCACTGCACCTTAGCTACACTTAAAAGCCTGTCTTTTCAGTAAAGCAAGTCCTTCAAAGAAGGAGCAAGGAAGGTAAATCCCCTAACAAATGAATCAATCGGGGTGTAGTAGAGAGGGTTTTTTCTTTGGTTTCAGAAGCAAGAAATCAATCCTCACTTAAGAAAGGCAGAAAAAGGTAGCAAGATCCTGAGATGGTAGGTCATTGCCCTCATGGTCACTGACTTAAGTATCAGTGGGAAACTGTTACTCTCAGTATTGTTGCTGGGCTACCCCTTTAACCTGTCTTTCCAAACAACCTGTTTCATCTCTCTTTTTAGCAAATTCCAAGTCGCCAGAAGAAGATTTTAGAAGAAGCTTATGAGCTGAGTGAGGATCATTATAAGAAATACTTGGCAAAACTCAGGTCCATTAATCCTCCTTGTGTGCCTTTTTTTGGTAAGTGTGTTTGGTTTAAATGCGCTGTATCATGCATAAACATTTGGAAAGTATTGAGCTAGAGCACTAAAGAGAGCATGAACAATAGTGAGAAGTCAGTTTTAACAAGACAGTTGGGTTTGAATTTCAGGTGCCCAGACTTTAATTGCATATATGTGAAAGAAAAATGGAAGTGACTGTTAATTGCAGATGTTATTTGCAGTAAAGATAAGTATATCTGCGATATCTTATTTACATATATACTCACTTGTGGTTTGAGCTGTGTTGTGACCATAAATGCCTTAAATGAAAGGGGGTCACATTAGAAATACTATTGCCATTGACTAGTAGAGAAAGAAGGATCCCTTCCCCATCAAGAATTCCAAGCAATAAATCTAGAGTTTTATTTTTTATAGTCCCTTATAACTAGAGTCCTATTTCTATAACAACAGGGTTAGGGAAGAAAGCTGCTTCTTTATCATCAGACTTTACAGGTTTTCTTTCAAGTAGATTGCTTGGAATTTCTGACATTTAGCAAATTGTGAAGTTAAGCACATGGCATTCCTGTTCTTTAGCAAGCTACTTGGATGTTTGCTGCAGATGAGTTCCAACTCTGGACATTACAATTGTCCGGCATAGGCTTCAGGCCGAAAAAAATAGTGTTGATGGCTTTTTTGGCCTTTTACAGAGTGGGGAAAGATATACTCCAGAGTTCTGCAAAGAAAGATAAGATCAGCTAAGAAACCTTCTGTCCTGCTCTAATGGAGTTGAGCTGAATTGAGAGAGAACAACTGAGAGAAAGCACTCAAGTGCAGTGTACTCCTATCTTCCAGAATGCTAGTAGTGCTCAGTTGTGTGAGCTTCCTAAATAATAAAGATACGTAGACTTTTGAGATTTTGTTGCAAAAAAGGTAGCTTTCTGGAAAAGGCATATTAAAATATTTAAATTGTTGCCCTTATTGGAAAATTAGGTGCGATTCTCTTATTGACATTAACAGAGAATTTTTCTAAATAATTAGAATGTGCAAATTAAATTCTTTAAGAATTCTTTGTATTGCAGTCATGTGACTTCCTCCTTTTTTTGTATTGTATGTTGAGAACATCTTCTGTGCACTTTTTAGGGATTTACTTAACTAACATTTTGAAAACAGAAGAAGGCAACCCTGAATTTCTAAAGCGGCATGGGAAAGAACTTATAAACTTCAGCAAGAGAAGAAAGGTAGCTGAAATAACAGGAGAGATACAGCAGTACCAGAACCAGCCATATTGTTTAAGAGTGGAATTTGACATCAGGGTAAGCGGCCTTGTTTCCTTAAGTCCATGCACTGAGCTACTGGTGACTGTCAGCTGATAGACCATAAGGATAGACTGAATTCATATAGATTCAGTCAGGCTGAATCGGAGATGAACAGAGGCCTGTCATAAGATCTCTGTGAGATCTCACTGTAAGAAAGGGCAGAAAGCTCAATGCTTGCAGTTTGGTGTGTTTTGGGTTTTTTTTTACCTCAGTTATTGGTGTGTTGGTAGATAGATCTTACTGACCAGTATTAAACAGGAACAGAAACTACCAGATTCTCGCTGTCCTTCAGTCAAGTTGTGTTTATTTGTACAGTGAGCCCAGCTGTCTTTTTCCTCCTTTGTTACACTGCCGTTATGTTTCCAAGTTTACCTGACAGCACTGCATGTGTTGATGGTGATGATGCTCACATTTTTCTTTCTCCTGGTATTTGTTCTCTTTGGTCTGTGGTGTTCTCTCTAAGCAGTCCTCTCTCCATTCGCGTTTTCTCTTTTGGTATATACTTTCAGAGACTCATAGGACAGTTTATGTTAAGAGGTTCTGCAAGATTTTCTTTTGTTATTTGTTCTCCTCAGGGTTTGACAGAAAGCATTGTGAAAGCAGTCTTCCTTGCGTCAGTGTAAAGATAGACTGCATACAGCTTCTTCTGAAGGTGTTTGAGCTAACCTGGTCTGATTTTTTTTTTTACTGCAGAAGTTTAGTGTACTTGCAGAGCTGATTTTCAGGCCAATCATAGCAGTAGCAATGCCCAGCAAAGGGCTGGCAACAAACAGATTTAATAACTTTAAAATCTATCATTAATTCTGACTCTGGCATTTTCTCTCTTCTCTGGAACAGTTGGGATCATCTGTGCAGTAGAAACAAACAGTACTAAGCTACTAAGATGTAGGTTAGCTGACAAGTTTTCTATCTTCTTATATTTCAGAGATTTTTTGAAAACCTGAATCCAATGGGAAACAGCATGGAGACAGAATTTACAGATTATCTGTTCAACAAGTCACTAGAGATAGAGCCACGAAATGTCAAGCCTCCACCAAGATTTGTTAGTATTAAATCTGTTTTTTTAATTTTTTTAAAAAAAGCTTATGTTTGTCTTTCACAGATAGCAGAAGTCATTTGAGATTTCTAACTTCATAAATACAAAGCTACTTTTAGGTGATCTTGTGGCCTTCTGATTTTGTTCGATGTTATCTTTTTTGTCATTTCAGCCCAAAAAATACAGCTATTCTCTCAAGTCCCCAGGTGTTCGTCCCTCTAATCCAAGGCCAGGTACCATGAGACATCCTACACCCCTGCAACAGGAGCCAAGGAAAATTAGTTACAGCCGCATCCCAGAGAGCGAGACTGAAACCACAGCATCTGCACCAAACTCTCCCCGAACACCTTTGACCCCTCCTCCTGCTTCTGCTACTTCAAGTACTACAGATGCCTGCAGTGTGTTTGACTCAGATCCTTCAAGTCCTTTTCATGCAAGTAGGTACTAATAGATAGTCTACCAAGAATGTGCATATTAGATTTTGTGGTGTTAAACAGGTAAAATCATGCTTAGTCTTATAAAGTGACTACAGAAATAGTTGTTTTTGTCTCCTTGTGACAGCAAAAACTTTCAGTGTGTGTTATTCCTTTTTTTAAATAAGTTTTTATTGTAAAGGGAGAAACTGAACAGCATTTGATGTGTTACATAGAGAGTATTACCTGGTTTTGGATAAACTGTCAAAACAGAAAGCAGAGATATATCCCTAGTGCCCATACATGTCCCAAACAAACATTTGTGGGATTTGCTGCCATAGATACCTGTGGTGAATGTATTCTGTGAGTATCTGTTTGATGGTGAACAATAAGAATAAAAATTAATGTTTTGTGGGTGCCTTATTCTGCTGTCTGCCATTCCAAATTGGTTTCAGTGCACACGGATGCTTTTCCTGCAGAACTTAAAATCAGTATTCCCCTGCTTTAAATCCACCAGGATCCATCCACACCTATTTTTCTTCTGTCTTCACCAATATACAAGGAAGCTTATATTTTATAGAGTGCTTTCAGTAATTTATGGTGGACCTCCCTTGAGGTTTCAAAGGAAGTACAAGGCTAGTCCTGTGTTCAGCTGGTGGCTACAAGGAGGTGAAATGACTTGATGAAAGCAGAAGTTGCTTAGCAGAGAAGTGATACTGCTTGAGTGTCCAAGCCAGGTCTCTGGAATACCTCTTCAGAAGAAGACGTTTCTTCATTGTTGGGTTGGCCCATTGGCTGCAGGTTCAGGATATTGTTTTAGTTCTGTTGTAATACAAGAAAAACTTTGTGGTGTGGTTTTCACCTAGAGGATTACTTAAGAATGTAGAGGAACTGATGGCCATAGAGATGATTGCAGCTCAGAAAAGCAGTTTGTCTGGAAGCTGCAAGTTAGAGGGTTGTTTCATTGTCTTTCTTTAACACCTTGATTCATGCTGCTTTTTATGAGCAATTACTTTATTATTTATGATACCTTTATGAGCAGCAATAAAGGAAATATACTGAGTTGAACAAAAGTTCATCATTATCAGGATTTTTTTTATGTCCGCTAGGATCTGCTTCTGTGTCATCCATAAACTTCACCAAAAATTCAGATGAAGCTCATGTTCCCCCTCCAGTTCCTCCACGACGAAGGCCAGAGTCTGCCCCAGCTGAATCCTCCCCATCAAAAGTAAGTAAAGACAAAAAAGGACATTTTTTCTGAGAGCAGAGGGCAGGGTATGATAGAAAAGTAACTCTTAAAGATAGTACATGTATTTTTGAAGAACTTTATGTGAAAGAGTAAGCAGCCATGTATTTCAAGCCTTCACAGCTCTCCCTCATTATGTCCTGATCCCAAACGGATGAAAATTAAGAGATGGGACCTAAATTTAGGGTTAGAAATGTTGTCTCGTCTACTGCTGATATGCTCAGGCCCTCACATTGCCTGTGAGAACTCAAGACTTTAGGTAGATGTTTCTGTCTGCTATAATGGTACCAGAGTATCACTTTGGGGTGTAAAAACTGAAGAATAGTAGTGGTGGAAAGTGGTGTACACACCTCAGTCCTCTGAAAAGGTTCATTAGAACATTTGACCCTGATGCTGTGGTGCTCAGTGCTTTCTTTCCCTTCTTGATTACTTGTCCTGTCTGCATGCCTGCTCGAGCCATTGCCACATTTTCCTTTTGCATTTGTCTGGCATTTGGGATCTGATCCAGCCTTTGTTGCAGACAGTGTTGAATGTCTCTTGATTTCAGTGGGAGATAGTTTGTGACTTCAGAGAATTGGGTGGATTTGAAAATCCCACTCAAAATTATTTTGGAGCGTGTATGTCTTTGAAGAGGGCTTCTATATGGCTCTTTAGCAAGTTGTTGTTTTCAGTCTACAGGTGACTGCTGTCAGCCAACAGAGTTTAACACATGACATTCCTACCAAAATGTAATTGAAAAACATCGTATATATGATAGGGTGTTGGAGACCAATTACCCTGTTGCTGTGGTCTGCAGCTTGGGAACTGTTCACTTCATAATTCTGACTACTTAATTCCGTCTTCTGAGTGTAGTTTATTTTTTTTCCCTGTTCAGCATCATCTGCCTCTCCCTTTTCCTCACTCTCTTGAAGAAATATCTGGTATTATTGCCCACCCCAAGTGCATGTTACTGGGGAGGAGGTAGAAGATAACCACCACCTACCCAGCAAGCAGACCTTGAACTACTGTGGAAATTGTTGCTTTGACCATTCTTTGCTTTGCCTTTGTCCCTCTCTGTACATCTTCATTCCTTCCATCCTTGGCTGATAACTCATGTATTGATATATCCCTGCTCTCCCCCTGCACATCCAGTCTCTTGTCTCTTCTGTCTGCATCACTCTTGAGAAATATGTTTTTCAAGCACTGCCACTCCCTTTTGCTTCCTTATTCCCCAAGTTCTTTCTGAACCTGCTTGCTGTGCCTCCTCTTTAACTGGGTAAGAGCAATCTGCAGGGGAGGAGCTCTGCTTCCATTTCACAGCAGGGTCCTGTTCTTTACTACTACTCTAAAATTTTATTGAATGAAGTGTTTGTGTACCTCAGATTACTTCTGCACACCTGGACAGCCCACCAGCAATCCCTCCTAGGCAACCAACCTCTAAAGTGTATTCACCAAGGTACTCAGTGCCTGACCGGACCTGCATCTCTGACCCCCCTGAAAGCCCTCCTGTATTACCACCACGAGAACCTGTGCGAACTCCAGATGTTTTCTCTAGCTCACCACTACACCTCCAACCTCCACCACTGGGGAGAAAAAGCGAACTCGGTAACACCTTTTTCCCAAACAGTCCATCTCCGTTTACTCCACCTCCCCCTCAGACACCTTCTCCACATGTAGCACGGAGGCATCTTCCATCACCACCTTTGATACCGCAAGATGTGGACCTCCATTCTGTTGCTGGACCACCTGTTCCTCCACGACAAAGCACTTCTCAACATATCCCAAAGCTTCCTCCAAAAACTTACAAAAGGGAGCACACACACCCATCGATGCATCGAGACGGGCCACCGTTGCTGGAGAATGCCCACTCCTCCTGAACTATCCCTTGCGCTGGGAGTCGCATTTTCCTGGTGCTACGTCTGTTGCTGGCAATGGATGCACTGAACCTGGTGGTGCCAAGGAGTTGGGATGTGTATGCAAACACTAAAAACTCTCCAATAGATTGGAAATGCAGTGTACAGAAACGGAATTGCAAAAACAGACATTGTAGTGGAAAAACCGTTTAACTTGCTGTTCTTGTTTTAGTATGCAGGACATTGTTCTAAAGTAATTGGACAACTGATTGTATCAGAAAAAAAGCAGACTTGAGAGACTTCTTTGGCCAATGAGCAAAGACTGTGTTTGTGTAATGATCAATAATGTCCAGTACAGGAAGGAAAACAGTCTTGTATCCATCAGTTCCATACAATGGCACAGTTTCTGGAATGAAAACATTATGCACTTTTTTTAAATCTCAAACAGGGAACTTTATATCCTTCTTAATTTTCCTTTGCTTTACTCCCTGCTTTAAAATACTTTCCTAAAATTATGAGGAGGACTGTGAGGAAGATCTGTGGTACCTAACCAAGCTAGAATTAAGGCAAAGCACTGTATTGCGGTCCTGTTTACAAGTTGTTACAATGAGTAGTAGGGGGTACCTAGGCTTCACCAAAGAGGTACTTTATTATTATTTTCTGAAATATTATGGTGCCAGTTCAAAAATAAATTTTTGCCAGGAAGCATAATGTCTAGTTATTGCTTTCTTTAGATAGAGCAGATGAAAGTCTTACATCACTAAGATGACAGCGTATTTTTTTTGAAAAGCAGCACTATCATCTGAAGTAAACTAGTGGTTTATACTAGTATAAACTAGTATACTACTACATTTAGAAGACTGTTAATCTCTGCTAGGTTATGTCACATTCTTTTTAAGGTTTACTGATAATCCATTTCATGGCTAGTAGCAATTCTTTTTCAGTCATGCCATGAAAACAGTCACTCGTGAAAAGGAGCACTCACTGGTCAACCTCCATAGCTATTGTCATGTTTTACTAACAATAGATTAATCAGCATACATAGAATTGCCTTGCAGTTGCATAAATCGTGTATATAGTGAACGTTGCATAAATATACTTGCAGATTGTTTTTAATTTAATTGAAATAAAGATACAGATATGTTTGGCTGACATACGTTAAATTATTACATGGACAAATGTAGAACTCAGTTTTTCAGTTAAGCACTGAAGGGGATAAAAGCACATGTTGTGGTACACATTTTTCCTAGGTCAGTGTATGTATTTTAGTAATCGGAGTCTAAAGAGAAGTCAGTTTTGGCATGTGTTACAAAGTAATTTAGTAATACTTGAGAAGCTGGGTTACTCCCAAAGTGAATTATTACACGTTATAAAACTTCTCACACCACCTGTATGATGCTTGTTAGAAAAACTAATATTTACAGTAGCTTTCTATGTCCAAAAATACACATGATGGAACACATACTGGTATAAGTATCATGACATGGATTATCCATAAACCTGTGTACTGCTCTTCAACTCTAGACAATACTGTGACAGTAATGCATGGCAGTTATTGAAGAAAACAAGTTCTGTAATCTCCACTGCAGTATGTAGGTGAAGTGTAAAGTATCTCATCTTCAGTTAATGTAGCTCATGGGTCAAAGTAAAATTCTATCACATTTTGGTTTTGGAAGAAGAATACATTTCAGCGTCTTGGAAAGCTATGTCATTAGAGATGGTGTTAGTTGAATTATGAAGATGGTGTTAGTCGAATTACAATGGTAATCACCTCTTATTTAATGTTTTTTGCAATGCCATTGATCAGTGCCTCTTGATCTTTTAGTGTGGTCATTACATTTTAGAAAGTGTTCTGATTTCATCAACAAGAATAGCAGTTTTCATCATAGTGAAATGTTTGAAATTTGTCTATTGTATTCCTTATTTGATGTCTTCAACAATGTTGTTTTGAAACGTTTTGCTGGCAAAAAAAGAAAAAGTGAAGATCTCTAAACCTTGGCTTCAGGGGAGAACATTACATGGGACCTTTGTAAAAACCTTCAAGCTACAGGAGGTGTAGTTTAACTTACCAGTTCTTTGGATATAAACACCATGATGGGCATACTGTTGGCAATGTCATCTAAATTATTAGCTTATCAATGGATTACCAGGGAAAACTCCTTAAATTTAGACTTTCTGCTCTATATCTCTTTTTCTGTACAGTTTTGTCTGTGCTGTTTTGCAGCCAAGGCAGACGAGGCAAAAGGAATGATCCAGTGGTTAGGTCGCTCAGCTAGAAGTAGGAGGAGAGACCTTACATGGATCCTGCTAATCAACAGATTTCTTGAATGTCAGTAGGTCTCTGTTTCCCTTTTGAAATGGGGAATGCTTTTTCACATCTTTCTGGTTGAGGGTAAAAGTCCTTCACTGGCAAGGTACTCGGACAATGCTGATAATGGTCACCGTGCAAGAACCTAACTTTAAATGTGCTTTGGAGCCCAGCAGAATGGGTCAGTCATATAGTGCACAAATCATGGTATTAACTCAGCTGCAAAAAGGAAAGATCAGGGTGAGAATCAAACCTGTTGCATTTAGAATAGGAGTTTTGAGTACAACTGCTAAGCCACTGGTTTGTCTAATGACAGCTTTATTTGCATTAGTAATTATTTAATCTGGATTGTCTTATTTGGACCATGTTTGCATCGATGACAATACTTTTCACACAGAAAATGAAATCATTTTATTGATGCTATCTGTCTCCTTGGTAAAATGACCCTGGATCGTCTGGCGTGTCCTGGGATGATGATGTGGTGTGGACAATGAAACATGCTTGTGTGGAGGCTAGGTGAGTCGCTGTATTACTCTAGAATGCTGACATATGGCTAACAGTCAGTCTAAACAACTGCAGATGGTGTAGTTTACTGGTTATAGAGGTCAGCAGAATTTTCTAGATATGGTACTTAGCAATTTGTGCTGTTTCACCTCAAGGTTTCTACTTACATATATATATATATAGTCTAGTGCAGCAGTGGAGCATAACCTGGGCTTGTTCATCTTCTTCCAGAGTGTCATGGTTGTGTGTTAACTCAGAAAAGCCCTCTGGGAATTTGGAAGTGCTAGGATTCTAAGTGCAAGGTCCTGCACCTGGATTGGGGGAACCCCTAATATCAATACAGGCTGGGGGGTGAAGGGTTTGAGAGTAGCCCTGTGGAGGACCTGGGGGTGCTGGTGGACAAAAAGCTGGACATGAGCTGGCAGTGTGCACTTACAGCCCAGAAAGCCAACCGTATCCTGGGCTGTGTCAAAAGAAGCACGGCCAGCAGGTTGAAGGAGGTGATTCTGCCCCTCTACTCTACTCTGGTGAGACCCCACCTGGAGTGCTGCGTCCAGCTCTGGAGCCCTCAGCAAAAGAAGGACATGGACCTGTTGCAGTGAGTCCAGAGGAGGGCCACAAAATGATCCGAGGGCTGGAGCACCTCTCCTATAAAGAAAGACTGAAAGAGTTGGGGTTGTTTAGGCTGGAGAAGAGTCTAGGGAGACCTTATAGCAGCCTTTCAGTACTTAAAGGGGGACTCTGGGAAGGATGGGAACAGACTTTTTAGTAGGGCCTGTTGTGATGGGACAAGGGGTAAGGTTTTAAAGTAAAAGAGGGTAGATTGAGACTAGATATAAGGAAAAAATATTTACAATGAGGGTGGTGAAAGACTGGAACTGGTTGCCCGGAGAGGTGGTAGATGCCCTATCCCTAGAAACATTCAAGGTCAGGCTGGATGGGGCTCTGAGCAACCTGATCTAGTTGAAGATGTCCCTGCTCACTGCAGGGGGTTTGGACTAGATGGCCTTTAAAGGTCCCTTCCAACCCAAACTATTCTATGATTCTATGATGATGTAAGTGCCATGCGTTTACTTTTGTTCAGCGTGCTGCATGGAAGGTCAGCTGTTGTGCTGCCTGGTTGACCCCAAGGTACGTACTGTTGCCATAACATTCAGCAGCCCAGACAAAGTTTTTCTATAACTGTCTGCTAACAGAGAACATTATCCTGCTTCAGGATTGATGCCATGGAAGCATTTGAGTGGTCCATTCTCAAGAAGTCGTCTCCAGTGTGCACTAACCATTTTTTCTAACATGACCCTCTCTTAAATCAGGGAGGAAGAGGTCTGTCTCAGAAAGAGTATGTTTATGCTAATGCACTGGATTTAGATCCTTCAAGATTTAGATTGACATCATGGGGTGTTTATTTTTCTTTTGTGTGTATCTTAAATTAGACACTCTGAATTAGGTCTGATTCAAGCTTGGTGATTTCACTGGAGGTACCATTATTGCAGGTAGTAGATTATTGTGTTTCAGGGAGAAGGTTTTATTTTGTTACATACAAGGAAATTTCTTTTCAGCCTGAAGAGGTGCTGGAACAAATTTGCATCCCAGCAGGCTGTGTGGTGACACCAGTGCATTTTAATAAGCATCAGTTCCCTTTTTTGTGGCTGTTGTCTCAACCTCTTGTGGCTTTTTACAGAGGCAGCCTCTACTACTGATATTTCTAGCATTGCTGCAATTTAAGCTCCACTAAAAAGAGCCCATCATTCATTAATGTTTGTCTTACAAATTATATGAAAGTTAAACAAAATGTTTCTCTATGCTTTGCTGCTCTGAGCGGTGCAATTAGCTGCAGTATATTAAATCCCTCCTTGACTTTCTCCTTGCTGCCTTTTCCAGCCAGCAAGGAGGGACTTGTTCAAAAAGACTGTTTTAATATTGTATTAAAAAGTTTTCAAATTCTTATGGGTTGTCCCCTCACCTCAGAACACGCTTTTTTAGTTGTTGAATTGTCATTTCAAAACCTAGATGAGGCATGGGCTGAAGCCTTTTTAACTGTTATTCATTAAGGAGAGAATCTTGTGGCCCAATATAGTTGTAAAAACAAAAGTGCTTTTAACTTACTTTGTAAATTCCATGCCTTATTTTCCATTTTAAAAAACACCCTTAAGTGCATTTTTCTGTCAACTGTGAGAAAATCTCCCTTTTGCCTTCAGTGGAAAATAGTGCATTAAGTAGCCAACTACTGCAGCATTATAAGGCAAACAAAGGCTAAGCCACTTTTTTTATATATATATATACTTTCTAGCCAGCAAATGTGAAAACCTGTACCAGGTGGCTGGAAAGTTGAAAGGGAAAAATAAAAAATTATATGCCAGATGCATGACAATTTTAGTAGCTGCCAAATGTGCCTTTTATCAAAGAACATCTGTAATATTTTTAAAAAGAAGGGTAGTTGAAGGTAGACAATCAGGAGTGCGTGTTGCTGGAATTGCTTTGGACAAATTTGTTCAAATCTACTTCAGAATAATCCTTTGTGAAAAAAAATTTTAGGTTCCAATAAGTTTGTTCCAGTATGTGTGTATGTTTGCCTTTGATGGCATGATTACTTGCCAAAATGAGTAAATGTTAAAAGCTATGTCAGTCCAGTTGTAAGAAGAAGGAGGGGGAAAAAAAGAGACATGGTAAACTTTAGCTGACACATCTGATGACGTATGTACGTAACTGTCTGTAGGTGATCTTTGTATGCTGTCTCTGCAGTGGTATTCAGATTGCATTAAGTGAAAATTTAATAGTGGCTGTTACCTTTTGGCATTAAAAGATATGTTCTAAAAATAAAAAAAGAAAAGCCTTACATATCCTAGAAGTGTACGCTTTTGAATATGTAAAATACACTGAAAATCCTTGTAGTCTGAGACTGGCTTTCTTAAGCTTAAATAGTGTGCTTTGCATTAAGGAAAATCATGAGTCTGCTACAGATGTAGGTTTTGCTTACGATAGTAAAATACTAAAAGGCCCAGTAGCTTGTGAGCAGAAGAACTAGATGGAGTAGCAGACAAGTAAGCAAGGTGTATGTAGAGTCAGGGAAACAAAATAGCGTCTTTGAACTGTGGTGTTCTCTGCCACAGGGTTATTCATTGTAGGTGTTACTCCAGCCTCTCTGCCTTTCTCTTACAACTTACTGTGTCAAACGATCCACAGTCTATGGGTAAATACTGTCTCTTGAATTTTACTGTATGAATATTTTAGGTAGATAATTTCATATAAAAGCCTACATTTCATATCTTTGTTGAATCGGATCACAGTAAATAAGGGGACATTATGTTTAATATCTTGTATCTGGCAATAGGCAAAACATCTGCTTCCAAAGAACAGAGTGAATAAATGAAAACCACTTGCAAGTAGAAACTGCTTAATATTCACAGTAGCCGCCTCTGTCTAATGCACCCCACAAAACTAAACAGCAGCCAAAGATAGCACTATGCATGCTCCAGCTCCTCTCCTCTCCAGGCATGAGCAAGGGGCCTAACAACTTTGTCTAGAGTTTGGAGAAAGCAACTGGATTCCTTGGAACCTGTTGAAGTGGTTTTTTGCCCTTACTGAGGAATATTTGTACTTCTACATGTACATGACTTGTACTGAGGTGAAGATACTCTACGAACTTGTACAGGAAGCCAGGACACGTTGCAACTCTGGGGAAAAAAAAATAGGAGAAAGTGTCTAAGTTACATAAACACAGAAGTAGCCTCAGTTATGCTGGCTTAGAGGAATGAAGTGGTGAGAGGATACATTTGACCAGCACTGAAAGTCAAACTTACCCATAATCTGAGGACAGTAGAGGGTGGCTGACTTAAACAGGGAGTGTAGCCATGGAGAGGTGATCTGGAAGAGTCACAGCCATGGTGAGAGCATGTCCTGTTGCAGGTTTGCAGTTCCCCAGCAGCTAGCTGTATTGGGCTGTTGATTCAAAATTCTGCTGGCGTACTCCAGTCTGAGACCCCTGTCCTCAAGTGACACAATGTTGCAGGGAGCTAGAGAGCAGGAGGAGGAGGAATGCTACACACACCTGCAGGTGCTGCGTGGCATGGGGAGGTGTGAGCACTGCAGGATGAGTTGTCCCCACTTGTGGTGTCATTGTTTTGGACCTGCTGAGAACGTGGCAAAGGTAAGATAGTGTTAATAGTCAGAACTGGAATTAAGATTTTAAAAAAACTTGGTATGTGATGGATGTTTGTTATATACAGGAAGATATTAAGATTTTTTATAGAGTTGGGTAGTTGAAATTACAGTGGTATGTATGTCAGTGGAGGAGGCTCAGGGGATTTTTTTGTGAAAGCTCATGTGTCTAACAGAAGCAGCAGAAGGAGTAAAGGAGATCGAGGAAGGAGCTGAAGAAATGTCATGGTGAACTGCACCAACAACAGGATCTTGACCAGAAGCCTAGAGAGTGAGTCAGCTGAGTGCTGGGTAAGAGTCTTGGAACCAGGTGTATGGAAACAGTCTTCTCACATGTCTGTGTGTGCAAGGGGAACAGCATTTTGTAAGTAGTGTTGCCTCAGGAAGGGACCCGAGAAACATGTTTCTTCTTTTAATAGATGCAACCTTACAGTTGATTCAGTGCAAAAGAGACAACAGCGTTATTTAAAAGCAACATTTATTTGGCACAGGAAGAAAAAATCCAGAGCACACATGTACGCTAAAGGTGAAGTTGGATCAGATCCTGCAAGAAGTTGTGTGTTTTTGTGGTACTGAGCATCATTCATTCATTTTATTTACATTTCCAGATTCTGCACAGGTAAAAGGACATCTCAGTTGATAAGTATAGGCCTGGAAGTAAGAATGTCTACAGAATCAGAAAGAAATAACCATCAATTCTGACCATGCCTTAAATCACTAAAACAGAAGCTAAAATCCACGTGCATTTTACAAGCAAGGGTCTGCCCCTTTGGAAGGATTTCTTCACCCAGAAGATACTAGCAGGTTAGTTTTCCCCTTTGTCCTGTTCCTGTCCTGGCATCTGCCTGACAAGTGTGAGGAGAAAATTTCTTCTGTGAAAGGTAGAAATGTCATTATATATGAGACCAAAGACTCAAGCATCAGAGCCCTTGACAGCGTTAGTACATTACAGCGGAAACTCATCCATACTGATTATAACTCTGGTTCCGTGGACAAACAAGTAGGTCTGTCTAAGGCTAATTCCTTTGCAGAACAAACAGGCTTTGCTGATGCTTCAGTTGCAAGTATCTGGCTCTTCTTACATATTTCTATCCTGGCCCTGCACTGTCTGACTGAAAGCTGCAAAGTCCTAGGAAGTGTCTTTGTGATGCAGTTGCCAGTCAGCACAGAGCAGTCCTGACTGGGAAGGGCCAGGGAATTTGTAATTTAATGAGGGTGTAAGGGAGAAAGCAATGGAAGGGGGTTTTTTTGTCATTAAAAAAAAAAAAATCTTCCCAGAATGGTTTCCAAAAACTGGAGGGCTAGCAGGGAAGATGATACTATTTTCCTCTTTGTAAAGAGAAGTGGATTTGGGGGAACTATTTTGGGCCCAGTAAAATCTATGAGACAGGCATCAGCTAAAATATTTTAATATCTGGGGTTTTGCTTGGTCAGTTTCTTGAAATGTTGGGAAAACCTGGATCGAGTTAAAGGATGGATTTTTTCTGTCTTAGGTGGCTAACCCTTTTCACACATACCTCTTTACCTCCACCAGAGGAGGAAAAGCAGATGGTAGGTACAGGTCAGTTGAGACTATGGGAGAGCTATAGGCCCTGCATCTGCAGTGGGTGTTAACCACCGCAGCCAAGGACACCTGCTCTGGGCCCTCCACGTACCATTGCTCCTGCCAGGGGAGCCATGCAGCATGATGGTTGCTCTTGGCACTAGAGTCAGTCGCCCTTCTGCTGGTGTTGGCATCCCAAGCCCCTAAAGCAGCCTTGCATATTTCCCCCAAGATGTTGCTGTTGGCCCCACAGAGACAGTTCACACCTCTTCAGGTGAAGCTATTCTTTATGACAGACCAATGTCCCAACCCTGCCAAAATAAGGTGATAAAACCATATTTCCTTTTGAAACTGCCCTCAGCATGCCCCAGCTTCAGCTAACACCACAGCCCTGTACCAACAGTGCTCTTGCTGCTGGGATGTGGCATGGATATCACACCAGAGGGCTGTGTTTCTTTCCATACTTTTTTTTAACAAAAGCTGTAGTCTTCCACAGAGAGAAGCATTACTGAGGGTTTGTCATGTCAAGATGCAAGGAGCGTGGCATGTGTGAGGCCTTGTTGTGGAGGAAGAGTATCCTTGCACAAGGAGGGCTTGTGACTTTGAACATGGGGCACCATCAACTTTCCTGCCCTAGTGCCTAGATTTTAGCTAGAACTGCTCCAAAGCATGGTGCTGCGCATGACGGGGCTTGTAAGGTGGTATCAGGCAAAAGAAAGTTAGCAGAGAGTGTTACAGGTGTATTACAGATCAGGAGCCAGTTCACTGGGTGACTGTGTCAGTGTCTGCATCAATCCATAGTGGGGATAAGGTAGAGAAGAGTCTTTGTCTCTTGCAGCAGGCCCTCGGCTCAGCCTGCGTCACCTGCCTGGAGACACAGGCAATTCTGAGAGCAGGAGCAGAGATTCGTACAGCAGGAGGCAAGTCAAGAGATGGCACACCACACAAAAGATGAAGGAGGATTTGGGGGAGTGATGCAAGTCCAAAAGAAAGGATGCTGCTGATTAAGCAGTACAAAGCCCAGGTGCTTCAGCTGATGCTTATTAGGCCTTCTCAAACCAGCAGGGTAATCAAGCTGGCTTCCTGGAAGACATCTTTGATGGTGGTTTTTCTTTGGGAAGTAGAGGAAGGAGGGGAATTTCAGACTTCCGGCCAGGATGCCAAGGCAACCCCTCTGTTGTGGGTGAGCCCAAATTAGACCTGGCTTGAATTTGGAAGAGCAAAGGTGTATGGCAAATCAAGCAGCACTGGGGGATGAGGGGGAGAAGATAGTGGGATTCAGCCAAAGTTTTCCAAAACTCCAAGGAAAATTAAGTCAGGCAGGTGCGAAAGCTAGCAGTTTCCTGTGCTTATTGGACCTGCTGGCTGAGCTCCACTTCAACCCATAGCCTGGCCCTGCCCTGTGCTAGGAAGAGCAGGATGCAATTGTAAGGCAGTTGTGACAGTCTCCTCTCCCCCACCCCTCCACCTACTGTGTTAGTCAGGGGGGATCTTGGGGCCTTGCTGTCTGTCTCCACCCTCAGGGACCTGGGGAAACACTGTTGCACTTAGGCTGTGGCCTGCCTTTCTTGGGGCTGCTTATTTCTTTTTGAAGAGCTTGCGGAAGGAGCTCCGGAAACCCCCCTTGGGCTCGTGCCGTGGGTTGTGGTCGCTGAAGGATGTTTGCTCATTGTCATCCTTCTGGCAGAACCTGGTGTTGTCTTCTGCATGGAGCTCCTAAAAGGGAAAAGACAATTTAACCAGCATTTGCAACCTCACATCCTTGTCCCCTTCTCTCTCTCTGTCTCTGTGCTAGGAGGGAACTGGTGGGTGAGGAGGTGCTGGCTGGCAAGGCTGGGAGACACAGGTCACTCTGGCCTCAGCAGCACTTGGTACCTCTGCAGAAAGCTTGTTGCTGGCTCTGAGGCTGAGGCCATGGCAGAGGAGTGGAAGCATAAGCATTGTTAGAGGGAACTGGAGCCTTTCTTGATAAGCTTTTGTCTAGGGGGAGCTTACTAGCCCCTTTTGCCAATGAGGGAGCAGGCCAGCATGGGGAGTTGAAGGAACTTCCCACTCTCTCCTTGCTCATGAGCTTTGTTTATCCTAGGGCAGGAAGGTTTCAGGCTTCTTGAGCTGATACAGTGTGAAAGACTCTTCTGTTGGGTCTGCTGTTGCCTGGTTTTATCTGTGGGGCAGAAGGCTTTATTAGCACACACACCTTACAGTAAATGTGCTACTAAATTATCTTGCCTCCTTTCAGGGGAGTGCTGAGTTCTTCCCAGCAAGGTCTGGACAAGTCCCTTTTCTTTAGTTCTGCCCATCACTGCCACAGTGGTCTCCTTTGCTCTGTGGGAGAGAACATGTCCTGCAGTTCTGGACTAGCTCCACATCTGCAGCCAGCTCTGTGCAGGTGAGTGCCAAAGAGCGCACAGGCTCCTGTTTCTGTGGGGGCTGTGTCCCCGTAGCTCTTCTCCCTCTGCTTCATCTCCCCTGCTCAGCCATTACCACCTCCTTCACTCACTAGGCTTTTTTCTCTCTTTCCTTTTGAGGTTTCCTTGCTGCCTTTTCAGTTAGGCTGTTGGAACCTTCCTCCCATCATCATCTGCATCTACAGCATCATCTGCATCTTGCCTCATTTTAACAGGAGGGTGGTTCTCCAGGCATCACTGAGAGAACTAGCTAAGCACCTCACAGCACCCTTGGCTTCTCCTCAGGAAGTGTGAAGGGCATCTCCCCCCGTCACTGTGACAGCTCAAAGCTGACTCTGAACAGGTACTGAAGAATGCAGAAACATTGTTCCTACAAGACCTGGTGTCCCTGAAGGGCTAGAGTGTCCCGCCTGCCATGCCAGTGGTTGTTGGGCTCTGTTTTCAGACAGACTTTAGCATGGGTCTATAATCCATGCAACAAACACAGGTGAAACAAAACTGATGGATCAGATCCTTGCTGGTATTAATGGGCTGAGTTCAGCTGAGTCATGCTGGTTTACACCAGCTGAGGATCTGATACTAAATTCATTGGTTTTCTTAACCCAGCACTCTTCACAGCAGGAAAGGCACCTTTTTAACTGGGTGCCACCCTATAGCACTAATTTCAAACAGCTTTGCACATATTCAGTGACCCTGATCAGATACAACATTTACATGTGGGGGAAGCTCAGTGACAGCTAGAGACACATGAGAGGCTATCTTGTCTCAAGGGTGTTCTAGCTGTCACTCAGTCAGCTGTGTGCCTCAAGCCCATGCTTGTGCCCGGGGAAGATGTATGTGAAAAGGAGCTGTCTTGTCCCTCCCTTGGGCATGTACATGCAGATGAGGACTTTGAATGTGTGGACTTGGCATGTTCTGCCCTAACTGTATCTCAGATCTTTCTCCTGCTGCTGCTGCTTCTGCACCACCATGTGCTTTTTTTTTTTTCTCCTATTTAAGCCTCCTTACTTCCAAAAAGCTCTGTTTTTCACCCGCTCCTCTCTGTGGAGGGAAGTAGCTCCTTTGGGAGCTTCGAGATGAGGCTGAGATCATGTGAGGTTGGACATTCCTCTCCTTCTGCTGCAGCCGACTCCCACTGCTGCTCCGTGTGCTGTAGAGTCTTGTGCTCACGCCCTCAGCGCTCCTTGGCAGCTCCTTCAGAGACCTGCTCAGCTGCTTGCCTTTGCTGTGGAACATCTCACGCTTGTAAGTACTGCTACTTACAGGAGTGCAGCTCTTAGGCAATGGCTGTAAGGCATGATCTGTCCTCTCTGGTTCTGATGTGAAGTTAACAGGCCTAAGGAAGCAAATGTCTAAGCTGGACTCAGAAGAGGCTGGGGAGCAATTCTCAAAAAGAGTGAGGTTTTGGAAGGCATCATCTTCATAGGGGCCTGGCAGGGTAAAAACTTCCCCAGGGTAGTCGAACTCTTCATAGCTTGGTGCAAAGTTCCTCGCATCCTGCAGCAGCTCCACAGAGGTCCTGATGGCTCTCTCAGTGTTTCCCACCGCATCAGCTGGTGGTGCTTCGTACTCCATTTCAGGGATGGATTGTAAGGGGGCAGTCAAAGCCTTCAGTTCCTGCTCTGTGAGCTGAGAGGATGCAAGGATGTTCTCTGGCCTCTCGTGTTTTCTACTTTCCATTTCCCAGTCAGGGGGCTTTACAGCCTGAATGTTCTCCATCACGGTTGGCTGGGGCTTCTTCATCTGGGGCATTAAATGCCTTAAAAATAAGAAACAAAACAAAAGAAAACAGAAGGAAGTGGAATACTAAAGGATGACCAAGAGACAGCATGACAAGCCCCCCTCCCCCGTGACTCCCCAAGCCCCTTTCTTTTCCTTTTAAGGCCAAAAGGTATTTTCATATATTGGAGAACAGTAACAGAGCTGGCACTAACAGAAATTGTCTGGCTGGGTTAGCAAGAGCAAACTTGCAGGAGTAGAACTGCTTATCCAGTAGCTATGGCTGATTTTTGTACTCTACACCATGAAATGAATAGAAATTGAGATGAGAACCCAACTGCTCAATCTCTCTCCTGTTCATATGCATTTTGGATTTTTACATTCCTTCTCTTTCTCTAGCGTAGGGGCTGTGTCTTTCTTTCCTGTTGACTGATTGTTTTTTCAGATGGACAAGGTTCCTCTTTTGGGTAGGGTGACTCTGTCTCCAGAAGTGTGTCAGGAATAGTTGGAAGGCTCCTACCATCATGTGTTCCAGGTAAATCAGCAGAGTACTGCACTGGATCAGGTATTAGGTGCAGGGTGGGTGCCTCCATGGCCCTTAATGAACACTACTTAGGAAACTCCCACTGCCATCTTCTGGGGACATAATGAATTGAGTGGGGGAACAGAAACCTTGTGATGTTCAAGATGTGCAGAGCTCGCCATCTGGGGCAAAATAACCCCAAGCATCAGACCAGGCTGGGAGATTTGGGTTGAGTGGCAATCCTGGTATGAACTTGGGTTTATGGCAATCCCAGGGTAAAGATGAGCTGACAGCATGTTCTCATGGCAGACAAGGCAAACCCTGACCTGAGCTGGATTAGGAGCTGCATGGCCAGCTGAGCCTGGGGAGTTATTTTCCCCTCTTCTGTTCAGTGCTGATGAGGCCCCACCTGGACTCATGTTGGGTCCTCAGTTCAGGATGAATGTGGGGAAACTGGGAAGGTGCCAGCTGAGGCTGCTAAGATGGGAGCCTGGAGCATTGTGTCTGTGAGGGGCTGAAGTTTCGCTTGGGTAGTCTGAGGAGGAGGAGGCTGTGGATTTATCTAATAACACTACCACCTGGGGGGACTTGGAATGATGAAGCCAAACTCTTCATGTTAGTGTGCTTCCTTACATCATTTGACAACAGCTATAAATTGCTGACATAAGCAAAAAGGCAAGTCTAGTGTGCTTCTCTGTTCCTCTCAGTTGGCACCTATCCATAGGCTAGAAATGGCCAAAAATTGTCAGGTGCTACCAGTAGCCCTGTCTTTCTTGAATTAGTCTTATGTGTGTTGGAACCCTTTTGTACTTGCACCTTGTGACAGTGAGTTCCATCATTCAATGACATGCTGTGTGGCAAAGTATTCTTTTTGCTAGTCTAAACCTTGGTTGTGTTTCCTAACTCTTGTAATGCTGACAGTGAATAATGCTGAGTATTACTAAGCACACTGCCAGGCCTACACAAGTGCATGTCGTCCCTGGGACACTGTTAAGACAGCTAGCAAAAGCATTGACAGCCCTGGTAGAGCTCTGAAATGTTTCCTGCTGTAAGCCACATGGTAGTGGATAGCAGGAAAGAGGCAGCCCTTCATCTGTCTATGTATACACAGGGAAATGTCTTGGAAATGACTGTAACTTCATAGTGTAACTGGCATAGTATGGGTGATGAGAGAGTTTTCAGCCTACTTTGAAAGCCTTCTACTAGGACAATAGGCTTACGGGGTTGTCGTGCCAGAGGAAGGTGCTGGTGGGAACGACTGTATTGTCTCTTCAGAGTGGATCCCGCTGTCTCGGATAGATGTTGCACTGGGTGTTGGAGAAACCTCTTGGCTCGTACACTGGGAGGTGAGACCTTTGTACAGCTTCACCAGGGATGACCTGAGGGAGGAGAAATCCATCGTCGTGCTAAGAAATAAGGCAGGGAATGAGCACGAGCTTGTAGAATCATAGAAAACAGGGCTGGGAGGGACCTTAATATTCCCGTTCACCTCTTCCCACCCCAAGGAAGCACCTGTTCCACCTAGTCTGTCCCAGTCAGCAGGGTGTCCTACTTTCTGTCCTGTTCTTAATGCCTCTCCTGATAGCAGTCCCTCCCCAGCAGTCTGCTCCAGCCCTTTACCACCCTCCATATTTGGAAGCTTCCCTTGAACTTTGATCTTCTCCTACTCCCCCAGTGAATCATCACAAGGAACAAAGGCAACTAGATTTTGATTTTAGTAAAGTCTTGATTTCAAGGAACTCTTCTGAACCACAACTTGAGAATCTATGTTCAGGGTCATTTCTATCATAGTTCGTCTCAAACAGGTGATGGGAGGCTTTTGTTTCTCCCACCCCACTCCCCCAGTAAAAAAAGTTAACACTATTCTTTCTCAATCTTAGCTTATGAGGACTTCAGGCAATAGTCTTGGCATTTACCAGGGCCCCAGGCTGCCCAAAGCAGCTAAGTCCCCATGTATTCTCCCACTGGGGAGTGACTTTACCATCAGCTTAAGGAATCAAAAGTTCCCATGAAGCATGTGGCTGCTGTGTTTAGAAGGATTAAACTGATTTTCCTTTCACTCTCTGAGTTAGACAGAAGGGCCCATCCCAAATCTGACCTCAGAAGGCCCTCAGTAGAGGGCCTTCTCCAGCATTCATATGCAGAGGGCTTTGTTTTATTTCGACAGAGCAATGTGCCTGTTGATCTTGCCTGGACCTACAACCCATCTTTCCAGGCTTCTCCCACACCTCCCTTTCCCTAGTGATAGAGAAAATGAGCTGATGTTGTGCTTACTTCTTCAGCTTTTTCCTCTTCTGTATAAGCAGGTCTTCATTGCATTGGAAGAGAAGGCTATAGTGTGAGATGAAAACCCGGAGGCGTTGCACACACACCAGCAGCAGGTAATAGTCAGGATGCTCTTGCTCCGTGAACTTCAGGACATTCTGGGGCACAGAGGAGAGCAGGCTGTTTGGAGGGTGTCCTTACCCTTTCTGGGGAGGAGGTGCTGTTGGGACCATGGATTAGTGGTCTGGAGTGCCCATGGCACTGACTGCCCTGTGGGAGCACAGTGGGAGCTCTTCTAGGCAGCACCAGTTTCTGAGGGACTTGGACAGGGCCTGCCTCCTACTACTCCCAGTGCAGACACACTGTAAAAAGTAACCACTGTAAATGTAATCATGGGATGCGTGGGTGATGCACTGGCTGAGTTTAGAATTGGATAAATAAACTAATCTCTTGTTTTTATAGGGCTTGCTTTCTGTGTCTGCCTCGTCTGAAATGTTTTAGTACAATTCAGATAACCCTCCTGTGAACGAGAACTCTTTTTATCAGCAAGGTCTGTGTAGGAAAGGTGGTTGGGCCCTAGGAGCCTCTAGCCCTCTCAGTCTGTCAGCGAACAGGCATGTGGACCACTCAGTGAAGAGGCCAGATCTGTTACAGGACTTAGATCGGAGCTCATTGCAGGTGTGCCCTATCTCTGGCCTTGTGTTCTCCCAGAGCAGTGGGCAGCAGAGCTTTCAGCTTCCCAGAGGACAGAAGTTATTTCTGGCAGGCCAAATGGACAAACTGCAAATAGAAGCAAGCTTCAGGTAAAAATGATGAAAACTAAGTAATTCTCAGCTGGCTTTCCCTTTCAAAGTTGGGTTTGGTTTGTGTGTTTTGTTTTGTTTTTTTCCAGAGAGCCCACTGGGTTAGCCAGAAGCCCTGTAAACCAGCTATGAATACCAGCTCTGAGTTAAAAGTCACATATTGTGATAAGATTTCAACAGTTTCCAACCTGGCGCCCTACCTGTAGATGAATAAGGTATTCAGGGATTCGCTGGACTATATGGAAGAACAGAATGTAGAGATCAGACTTGATTTCTTCTTCTACCTGAAACAGAGAAAGCCACTTCAGAGTCTCTCCCACCTGCAAAACATGCCTGCTTACAAATGGTTATGGGGTTTAATAAGTAGTTATGCTGTAAGTAGTTACAACAGTTCACAGAAGCACACCGGTCAAGTGGCAGTTGTACATAACAATACACTGGTCTTCATCTCGCTTCTGGAAGGGATACTTGCAACTCCTTCCACCAGCAGTATTAGTCCTAAGGATGGAATTCCTTAGGTTTGGGATTATAAATGAGGGACACTCAGCCTAATTAAGTAGGGGTCTATGTTTAAAGTACACTAGTTAAGTTTCACTGAAACCCCAGGTAGAAGCTGTTGTTGAGAATGAAGTTTTTAGTTTAGGCTCAAATGAGTTAAACAAAATGAGACTGACTTCTAAATTAAGATGTCTTGGAAGCAAGCTAGTGTGGTTTAGTTATTGCACTTTAAAACTAACTTTCTATTTAACTTTTTCCTAGTGTAAACCAAGAATCAGGGGTGTGAGACCAAATACCTGAAGCTGAGCCATAGAGACTGTTTTCTCTCTAAAGCACTTACAGCCTCACTCTTGATCTCCCTGTTTGGATGAGTCCTCCATTTTCCATTTGCCTGGGACAGGTCTGGGTAGCATGTTCATAGGCAAGTTTTCTGGGAGGTTTGTTCTGGGACATTATTTCATGTCACAGCAGAAATATAGCTTTGGTTGCACACAGTGATGAACGTGCCTTTTGTGGGTGCATGTCAGCTGTGGCAGCATTTGGGAAACTGGCATTTGGTAACAGAAACTGGCATTTGGTAACAGAAAAAGTGGATTGGCAGAAGAGTCCTATCGTGGGCAGGCATAACAGGAAAAGATCCAAGCTTGCATGTTGCCATTACATATCTGTGAAGCAGGCAGGAAGTTTACCTCCTTCAGGATCACCACGTGGATCAGAGAGATGCATTCTGGCAGGTCCCTCAGGTAAGCAACATAGTAGTCCAGAAAATTATTCTTAGAAAAGAAAAATAAGAAAACAACAAACTTAAGAGAGATTTTTGGTCATAGAGCCTGCCAGAACGAAAAACTGTTGGTTCCTCACCATCACTCCTGCGAGCTCATCAGTGCAGCAGAGCTGCTAACTGTGTGAAACTTCAGGGCTTGGGACTTCTCAAGAAAAGCTGTTGAGCAGTGTATAAAGCTTTATAGCAGATGGGAGGGGTAGAGAGGCTGGGGATAAGGAAGCTTTTCTTATTTAAGACTCATAAAATTTATAAAGCATCAGATGGGTTTTCACACATCCTTCCAGGAGAGGTCCCACTGCTCACCCAGGGTTAGGCAGACCACCCTGAGAAGGAGGTGCTGTTTAACTTGGGACTACAAACCATATGGGATAAGGGGCCTGCCCACCCACTTGTCATAACTCTGAGAAAACTGTATTGGGGAAGGGGAGCATAAGAAATAGGCTCTTTTCACACCCTCACTGTGAATACAGACATCCAATCTGTCAAGGCTTGTGTGTGGCTCTTGCAACCAAGTCTAGGTCTCATGCATTTATTATAGGGCTGTGCTATGTGACTGCATGCCCCCATGTGGGTCTGGCATGGTGGGTGGGCTCCCTGACCAACCAAGTACTATGACAAAGGGGCTACCATGCACTGGGACTCTGGTCAAAGGAGGCTGGCTGAAAGGTCTTACCCTAGCCACAGTTTCACAGCACAGACCCTCTGCTGCAAGGTGTCTTGGCCACCTGTGGGCCATCAGTACAACATAATGAATCATAGCAAAAGAGTCCAGAAAGGTCTGTAACTTACCTCATCATTTGTTAACTTTAGGAAGATGTCTCCTAGGATCCCTTGTCGTGGCCAGCTCAGGACTCGCTCCTGTAGAGCGTGAAGTAAATCGACATGCTGCTGGACCAGGTACCGCAAAGAGTTGGGGAAGAAACTGAAGGGAGATGATATCAGACTGGTTACACACAGCAGAAGCACAGTCCTAAGCATGTACTGCTGAAGTGTGCATTTGTGGGTGGTCAGCACAGGCTTGCATTAAACACAGGTATTATTAACCACTTTTATTGGAGTCCTGGCTGCACCAGAGGCCCTGTTTTGTCTGCTGTGTACGTGCAGGTAGGCTTTCCAGTAGGCTACTATTACAAAGTTATGAAGTTTTCTTAGGCTGACTCTCCAGTGCATTGTGTAGCTGACCAGAATTTGAAGAACTAAAAATTCCAAGGCAATGCTGCTGTGGCTAATTAAGAAGGACCATGATCCTGAGCCATCCCACAGGGTGCTTGGAGGAAAGCTCCCCTGCTTTGTATGTTGTTTCATTTGGCAGACCCTTTAACAAGCCAGTTCTTTGATGCAGAGCTGGTCAAAATGTGCTACTGCCTTTCTGTCATTTCATAGTGATTTCATCCAAAATTAGAATGAAGATGTCAAATACTTAAATATTTTGCCAGATGGTAAGGTCCCTGGGAAAAAGTGTAAAAATAAAACCTGACTATCAGGCTTCAGTTTGAACTCTGTGTGTCATGTAACTGCTTAATTGAGTCCTCATCAACTCAGGTACCACATGTCCCACAGTGGACTTCTGTCAAATGACTGCTTGGATGTGGGACTCCTATGGACAGTGGAAAGAGGAAAAAAAAAAAAAATGAGAGCTAGCAAGAACTGGGCTCCCCAAATGTGCTTAGGGGCTGGGAACTCCCAGGCCAAAACTGAGTGAATGGGGAGAGCTGTAAGAGCTATCCCATCTTGGGAACTAAGACAGCTGCCACAAGGGATGGCCTTTGCAAAGAGCTGGGTTTAACTGCTAAGCTAGGTCAGTCCCACTGTTTTTGTATGTGTGTTTAAATACATGTGTATGTCTGTATATATTGATACTTGATGGATGGCATCAAGTATCAATATATACAGACATACACATGTATTTACTTGATGGATGGCAGCCACTAGCTTAAGCCCACAGCAGCTTCTAGAGCTGGAGCTGTGGACTGGGAGAAGCAGGCAGTGAATGCACAAAGTTCCCACCCAGGCAGGAGGCATGCAAAACAAGAATAGGAGACTGATGGGACTCCAGAGACTGAAATGAAGTAGTAGTGAAATGGTTTGGGGTGCAAGGTGGACAAGATGCAAGGACAGGCAGGAAAGTCTTTAATCACTGCAAAAACCTTCCAGTGCCTCCAATTTGCAACTAGAAATAAGGTCTAAGTGTTCAAAGATTTCTGTGCAGATAAGGAAAAGTGGGAGAGAGGATGATGCAGAAAGACTATTGACTGAAGACAATTCCCCAAAAGAGAGAGCACACTAAATCAAATACCTTCTCTCTTTGGTGCTTCTTTTCACATCTGGCCCTTGCAACGTGGCCTTGATCTTCAGGATTAAGGAAAGGTTGATGACATATTTCCTTTCTGACTCCAGAAGCTCCAAAGCGATGTTCTGCCTTTTGGCTTCCAGAAGATAATGGTTAAGTTTAAAAATAAGGAAATGCTGACCTCGGTGACAGCCTCATGCTAGACTGGTGGTCTGACATTAAATCACGAAAGGAGAAACTGTCGAAGTGACACTAATGTCTTGTCTTTGTGTGTCTACTTTCCCAAAATATAAAATGCTAGCCTGATTCTACAGCATTCCCCAGACATGACTGGAGCTACAGTTTGCCAAGAAAGCTCCAAAGCAAACGTGCGCTCCCCTATGAACGCTATTTTTACTAAGAATCACAAAACAAGCAAAGACCAAACAACTACCAGGGATTCACATTCAGTTTCCTGCAGAATGAGGAGCTGTATTTTTCATCTGCTTAAGCAACTATGTCACAATCCCATCAGTACCCTGAACCTGCCAGGTCTTGGAAAAGAGAATGGGTGTCCTGGGTGCAAATCAATTCTGTCAGTGGCACAGGCCAGGAAATACAAAGGTCAGAAGGCTTGGACACCAAGGCCCTGAGACATTTCCCCCTAGCAGGAGAAACTGGCATGTGTTTGTCTCTGTAGAAGCTGATTACCAACCAGCTCACACCAGATGTGAATGCAGCTTTGAGCCCCTCTAGCCAGAGTTCTCAACTCCATCCTTACCAGCCAAAGAGGGTTCACATATAATGTTGTCTGCTGAGCTGTATCTGCTTTGGCCCATGTCTTTCCCTCTCTCTGGTTGCTCTTTGGAAATATATTCATCTCCCCAGTCCTTGGTGTCCTTGGGCTGCTTCCACACTGTTGACGGCAGATGCACTTTCGACTGCCCCTCTGTTGTCAAGGCGGGCTTGAGGCTGTCATCTGTCTCTATGGTTGCTCCTGCAATGACAAACAGCTGTATGGGTCCTGACATCTCAGCTGACAGATTATGCTACAGCAGGCAGCTAACCTGCATTATCATCCATTTAAAGTACAGGAAGGAGAGTTTGAAGCATTCTTTGTGCTTCACAAAGGCTGTAGCCTTGTAGCATTAGTTTACAAACAGAAGTGCAATTGGCGAGCACTTCAGCAGGACAAGGTTTGCACTCTTCCAGCATTTATTTTCAGGCCAAATAAGGTCCAAAATTAGACACCTGTTAGAAAAGAAAAAACATATATTCCAAGTATGGTTTCACTTCAGGGTTTTGGGACATTTCAGGACTTGGTAATATGACACTTATTGGCAGGTATTGTAGTAGCAGAAAGTATTGTTATAATTTGGATTAAAATGCCATTCTCAGTAGTTGCATACTGTCATGGCTCTTAAAATTTTTATTAGTGTGGTGTGATTACACAGCAGCAGCAGGACTGGTAGTCTGAGGCTATTGAATCACAGAGAAGGTAGGGGCGGGTGCAGGTGCATTAGAGCCATTGGGTGGAATTGCTTTAATGCAAATACTTGAATTTGGGTTGCAGTGGACCATTTTCCGTAGCTTTTGTCCTCTTTTTTTTTTTCAAGTGGATTCAAGCAAAAGAGCCGTACAGAACAGTGAGTGCTTCTAGTGAACAGTGCAAACATCTAATGGTTGTTCTCATGTGTCCTTTTGCTGGCCAGGATCCTTAGTGTCCCCTTACTATACCCTTCTCTTCTGAAAAAATTTTATTTTTACCAGAAAAACTCCTCTGTTACTATTCAGACATGTCTACAAGGAATCTGGAAGCTGGTGGGTGAAGAAACAGCTCAGCTCACCAGTTCCACTGGTGTGTAGTCACTGCAAAGACCATCTCTTCCCAAGTGGCAAAATGGCATGCTCATTATTCATGGCTGTATCAGTAAGCCTCAGTTCTTCCTTTCTGCAAAGGCACTTAGAACCTGCAAAAGCAGCAGAAAGGTATTCCCTGCCAAATTATCAATCCTGTGCATTGTCTTTCAGATATTTGGCACTTCAGGGACTCAGGTTTGCCCTCATATCTCAACTGCAAGTATGAAAATGGAGGTACACAGCAAAGTGAAAGACATTCCTGTGAAATGTGTTCCCTGAAATAATTTCTTCAGTGCAGTAAAGCAAGCACTCTAATTGAATCATTATCCTACTGTTTTTTGACAGTTCAATATTTTCCTACCTGGACCTGCTACAACTTTCACCCTTCCTTCTCCCATTGGCATGATCCTGGAGTCAGACACTGTTGAAGTACAAAGGAGAACTTTACAAGAGAAGACAGCTGTAGAGCAGACTTCCTCCTGCCAAGCCCAGTCAGTATAGTTAAATCCTCCAGTCTTTCACGTTTTGCTATGGAAACACCCCTGTTAGATCCTCCACTAAGGAGGGTCTTTACTGTTGTGGCTCTTGTTGCGGTCTTTGTTTCAGTAGCACCTGCAGGCAAGCTAATGTGGGGGTCCCTGTTGTGCTTGGTGCTGTATGTGCTTGGACTGCAGAGCAGTCTTGGCTTGTCCTTCCTCAGTAAGTGCATGTTGGGTAGAAGGCACCCAGCAGGCAGAACAAGAAAATGGAGGCCTGACACAGAGGCATGGCTGCTATTTTGGGTGGAATGGATCTTATGGAGGAGTGGAGGTGTGATACAACTGGAAAGAAATGGGCAGTGAGAGAGATGGATGTGCAAGAGGGTTGTGAGGGTAGAGGGGGCATGACTGGCCAGATTCTGAGCAGAACAGAGTAGAAAACAGCACATGGTTTTCATCCAATATCTGCCCTTGTTGACATTTTAAATGTATATGTGTTTAGCGTCTTCCTATCTGAAGAGCAATAGAGTGATAGACCAGTTTAGACCCCCAAAGTTGATTATAGGAAAAAAGGCTCTTGTCCATCACCTTTTCTTTGATTCCAACCTGCACAAGCGTTTGGCAGTTGACAATGTTTTCCTGCTCAAGGTGTAACACTAACACCATGGGGTAGCAGCTTCTGCAGCTAACAAGGGGCAGTGATTCTCCTAGCAGTGTGTATATGCAAGGAGCAGTGGCACCTGTATCGCAGTGTATCTATGTGCCAACTCCTGTGTCCCCTTGTCAGATCAACCACTGGTCTGTGCCACTAGCATTACAGGGAAGAAGATCCAGCCTGCTTCCCTTTCCTTGGAGGAGGCAAGCAATTGCTTTTGGGACAGTGTTCACAGAGCAGCATCTCCTGAATCCAGGCCAGCACTAAGGTTGCTATCCTGAGACACTATGCTGAGGTGTGTGCACAGACCCAGGAGCAGTGTTGCCAAGGGGAGCACCCCTGTTCTCTTTTTGTGCTGCTGGTACCTGAGGAAAACTTGATGTCCTCTTACCCTAGTGGCCTTTTTCTGGATTTTCTTTTCTGAGGAAGGCACTGCATTTGCCTACTCTATTTCCTACCTTTTTCGTAAGTCACGTTGTGTAAAAGACTTGTAAAATCTTCGTTGATCAGCACAGGTTCTGGGAGGTTAATGGATCGAAATGGGCTGCCCTGGAGAGGGGTAGGCACCGTCTGTGACCCATGATCATCCTTCTGTGCTCTTCTGTACAAATACAAAGAATGAGACGGTTGGAAAGTATGAATGCTACAGGTGAAGCTCCTGTACTACAGTTGTGGCAGATACCAGTATAAGTACAAGCAGGGTCAGAAGTAGGACAACTCCAGCAGAGACCAGGAAAGGAGTTGGCTTTGATGGAGTTGGCTTTGATGCAGTTCATGAACAATGTTCTGGAAGTAACTTCCACTGGCTACAGGATAAGGTTATTTCAGATCTGTTCTTTTGCAGAGCATATTTCATCTAATTAAATGGCTTAATTAGCTAAGGGGCTAGCCTAGATTTGCAGTGTTTGCATCAAGGCAACTGTATACCCATCATCAAAACTCTGTTTTCTGAAGAAGGCTAATCAGGGCCAAGCTTCATCACAGCAACAGTGTGGCCTAGCAGAGTGCAAACATGCTTCTGCTCAGAGAAGAAAAGGCTGGTGATAGGAAAGCAGAGCATGACTGCACCATCAGGAGCCTGCTGAGTCCTGCACACATGGAAGGGGAAACTCCAGTGGTATTGTCTGGATGGGGGTGGCTTAGCAATAGTTTGTAATGGTGGAGGCTCCTGACTTTCAAGAATATTCCTGCCCCAACATGGCTCCAGCAGGTCTGTGTGTTTCACACAGGCCCCAGTTTCCCTGAGAGCTGCTGGGACTATTTTTCCATTGGAATCCCAGTGAGGTGTTGATGTTTTTTCTGCTGTGTTTGCTCTGTGGGGTGTGTGTCTAAAAGTCTGGGGTGAACTGAAGGCTAGCGCTTCCAGTAGTAATCAGGGTTGATACACATGTCCAGCCATGAAAAGATTAAGAAATTAAGCTATAAGGAAATGAACAAAATGGACACCACTGCTAATTAGTGCTTCCAGAGCCCTGGGGTTTGGGCCCTTACTTAGCTTTCATTTTCCGTGATTCCCGCCGCTTCTCTTGCTGCAGCTGCTCAATTTTCTGTTGCATTTCCTCCTGTTTGGCACTGATTTCTTCAATCATTGACTTTGCATCGCTGAGCTCCTCCTGAGAAACAGGCAAAAGCACAGCATTCCCAGGGTGCCCATCAGCCTTACATAGCACAGCTTTGAATGCTGCTGGTGTGCGCTAGAGATGCTTCAGGGTGCTGCAGAGAGCAGCTCTGTGATGAGACACTCTTCCTTTGCAAGTCCCGTGTGTAATACATGCCATGCACAGCATGGCAATCCTTAATTCATCTACGGGCAACTCACCCAAGCTGGCCTGATGTCACATGATTAAGGCACTGGTGGGAGATGGAGACATAGGGCTTCATCCACCACCAGCTGAAAGCACTGGGCGGACTCCTACCTTTAATGGCATTTGGAGGTGGGCCTGAGGAAGCATGTTTCCCTCTGCAGTTCTCCAGCATGTGAATTCACATGTTGCACTTGATTCAGATCCCAGTGTGATCACTCACATATATAAGCTTTTGCCAGTCAGGCCTTCGAGCTGCCTTTTTAGCCTGGTTTCCTAAGGAAATGAGGCCCTCCGTAACCTCCTTGTCAGCACATCCTCCCTCAGGCAGTTTCAACCAAGCCTTACTCAGATGTAGAGCTCTCTGATGCATCAAGTTCCTGCAGGTTTCATCAATGTAAGCGGCAGGATGGAGGAGGGAGACTCAAAAATTTCTTGTAAAACAAAGGAGAGGGATTTTCCCCAAGCAAGAAGGTGGCTTCACTGGGAGCTCAGCATTTGGATGGTCAACATGGGCATGAGGCAGAGGGAGAGCAGCCTTTGCCCTTCCTGTTGCTTGCATAATTCCTTGTACCTGGACTTTAAACCCCCTTTTTCCTCTGTAACAATGTCCTGGATAACCCTGCCTCTGGTTGCTTTGAGAACTCTGCCATGTGCCTTTACACTTCTTTTTGTCTCCCCTTGCTCACCTGGGACCACAGGGCTCCTTTTGCCTGGTGCCATCCTTGTCTCCCTGTCACAGGGTCAGTAATGGGCTCTTCCAGTAATCAGCCCTCTTGAACTTCACAAGGTATTATTGACTCAGCAAAGCCCCATGGGGAAAATTTAACATAAAAACAATAAAACAATTCCTCTGCCTGCCTCCTCACAGGCAGTCATCCAGTTTCTGCATGGAGGCGCTGGCTGGTTTAAAGTGTACATCAAGCCTTCTTGCTGTGCTCTCTCTCCAGTCCTTTGTCTTTATCCTCTTGGGCCAGATCAAACCAAGCAGCACTTCCTCCCAGCTGTGTGGGAATGCAACTTCAAAAACCTTAGGGTTTTGTGTTAATTCCCTGCTCCCCAGTGGCTTTGGTTCCTGCAGGAAATGCAGGAGACCTGACCTAGGGAGAGGTATGGCACAGTGGCCCAGCGGCAGCCTGTGAACAGACCATATGCATGTTGCATGGCAGCCCAGAGCAATGGTCACTTGTGCCCAGGGTAGCTCGCAGCGCTGCCTCATGGCCCATCAAGAAAGCTAAACAGGCCAGGGCACAGGTTATGTTTGGGTTGGATAGTTGGGGTAGACACAAAGCCAAAGGAAGTGCACCAGATACATCTGAAAATTGCCAGCACATTTGTTTTTGCAAGCAGGAAGGATTGATGGAGGCAGGGGAATGCTGGCCCATGCCACCCGAGCTAATGTGGGAGGTATGCAGCGTCCCCCCACCCCCCACAGGTCACACTCCTACCTTAAACGTATTGAGGGAATTCTTCATCTCAGCCACTTTCTCTTCCATGGCACAGCGGCAGCTCTTGACCTTCTCCTCGAGGGCGTACTCGCCATGCTGGATTCGCGACAGCTCCTGCATTGCTTCTGTGAAACCCGCCTTCAACTCAGAGGCTAATGCCTGCAACTAGAGGAACCACAAACATGGTGGGTTCAGTCCCTCCTCCCAGATGCAGATGGCTGTGTCCCTGAGGGTCACCCATGGTTCAGAGTGGCATGAAGGCTGGGTGTAACCCATCCTGTAAGGTGCTGTCCTCTTTCTCCTCCTCCTGTCATGGCTGGGAGACATGGGGGGAGGTTCAGCCCCTGCTGCAGCCTCAGTACAGAGTAGGAGGTTTTTGTCTTGGGCAGTCAATATGCCCCTTTTTAGACTTGGAGTTTTACCGAGCTCCCTGGCAGTTTGCAGCCTGTCAGTCTGTAGAAGGAGAGGACAGCCTGAAACATGCCAAGAAGGTTTGCAATAACAGCAGCCAGATTATCCAATCCCCAAAGCAGCTGAGCAATCAAGAACATGTCCATTTTTGAGCAAGTCCTCCTCCCCCACATGCTTGTGGGGCTGGTGCTTTCCCCAGACAGGTCTAACACCTCCTCGCTCTCTAAGGGCTTTGGAGAAGCTCTGTCCTTGGTCAGCAGGCCCTCTCCAGGGAGGAGGAAGCTCTTTAACTCCTGATGGGGAGGGAGCAGGAGGTTTTCCCCTGGCATACAGCAACACTGTGCCCGCTCTCCCTGTTTTCTGTCCCTAGAGGCCCTAGTGCTGCTGGAAGAGCACACAACCTAAGCTGGAGGCAGCCGGTTGATAGCTGGGTGAAGCAGGAGACAGACTGGGGTGAGCCAGGCTGGCAGAGTGAGCAGACAAGGCAGGTGGGCAGTGAGGGGCAGTAGGCAGCTTGTGGAGAGCTAAGCAGGGACACCCTCCTCAGGGGCAGCTCGGGGTGGCGATCCTGGACTCTGCCCCACTTTAGTGAGCAAGGTGCTCATTCTGCCTGTACAAAGCCCACAGCGAGGTCGCGGCCCAAGGCGCTTCGGTACCAGTGGTTTTTACCTTTACAACAGAAATTCGGCCTAACATCTGGTTATAAACTGAGTCCAAAACTGGAGCACTGATGGTAAGAGGACAGCCACCCCGGGGAACTCAGGCGCTTGAGTCCTGTAAATGGAGCAGAGATGGCTTCCGATACCTCAGGGCAATGGCATGCACCATCCTCCTCTGATCAAGACTGGCAGCGTCTTTACAGAGGATGTCTGCCTGCCATCCCCACTCCTAACCCAGTGCTTACCCCACAGTCCCCAGTCTGGTCTGGCTGGACACATGTTCACAGAGCTGCCTGGGTAGGAGTGGGACTGACAGGAGCTGGGGTAGGGCAGAGGGGAGAAGGAGGCTGAGGACATCTTCCCTTCTCAGGCAGTCAACCCTAACTCCCCAAACCAGCTGGAGCTCCAGACCCCTTGGTTCAACCCCTTCACCCACCCTTCCTGACCACAGCGGACACCTTCCTGTGACACAGAAGTGTCACAGGAATTGTCACCCTGTGCCCTGTGGCTGTAGCCTGAATGGTTAGAGGGACTGCTTGGGGCCATGGCTGCTTAGGGATGCAATGACCTTACTGGTTCTGATAACTCAGCCTAGTGGGGAGGGCCAGATGGTCTTAGCATCATCAGATATTGTAACATGCGTGCCTGGAGAAGTGGGGGGATATAAAGTACTGCAACTGTGCAAAATGTTAATATTCACATTCCTGTTCACAGGTGGTCGCCACACTTCCACACTTCCATTCTGAGCTGACATTGCCAAGGCAGAGTCTGCCTGCTAGCCTGCATCAGGGCTAGACATCACTCACTTTCCTCTAAGTGAAGAAGGGTGATTTGTCAGATCCATCCCTTCCAACTGAAATATACTATTCTCTTCTATCCTGTGCTATCTTATGCTATCCGGTTTAGAGATCTGCTTCAGGATTGGAGATGTCACAGCCTCAAGTCTTGCTAGCAGTGGAGTAGTCTGGAAGCTGGCCCTGGACGTAACAATGTCTGAGGAGAATAAGCCCAAAATGAAATGTTTCTGCCCAGAAGCCTGGCCATATCCTCCTTGGATGCTTCCAGAAAGGGGGCAGACTAGACAGATCCTTTGTGAAGGGTAGAGTAATGGGAGTCATTGGAGATGTAGAGGTTTCAAAGTAAAAAACCACTAGGCATCATCAAAAGTCAGCAAAAAAGGACCACTGCAGAGACTGTCTATTTGCACTGAAACACTCTGTGAAAGCAGAGTTCAGGCAGCCAAAAGAAAGATTAGGACTAGAGGCTGGACTAAAATATCCTCTGCATCTAAGAGCAGCCACTTGTTATTTTGGGGTTCACTGTGCCCAATCTCTGTTTTTGCAGACACAGTAATAGCTTAGTATCTTTGTGTATTGTTCCCAGTGCTCCAGACCCCAGCCTGGATCTGTCCTGCCTGGTACATCCTTCCTCAGCCCCGTGCAGCTTGCAGTGGCTATTTCAGACACTGAAATGCATCTTATACTTGCATTTCCCTTTGCTGCTTGATGGATGAAAGCAGCCAGCAACACCAATCAGCCACATCTGCTAGGGCTTGTATGGCTGAACATGAAGTGTTGAAACCCTGAGAACTCCCTCCTCTGCTCCTCAGAGCATAGAAAGGAACCACAAACAGCCTTGTGGCACTGGATGCATGTTTGATCCAAAACTGAGTGGAGTGGTACAGGAACAACATATTATCTTTAAACTGCTGCCAAGTGCAGTGTAGTGCTTGAGCTGTGGATTTTAGTTTGAGCTCATTTCTAACAAGCTGTAGAAAAAACATCCTTTAAATCCCATGGGCTGTTAAAACAAATGGAAGCCATTGAAGCATCAGCTCATGCTTGTCTTGCCCAAGTGATTATGCCTACAGGACTGGAGAGACATTTCACAGGTTTATGACCCCCTGGAAAGTCAAGCCAATTCAGTGTTTCTAAAGTGCAACACATACCAAAAAAGACAAATTTTATACTACCATGGAAACTTGGCAACAGTTTAATGGTAGTGTGTTGCCCTGGCTCACCTATTCATGGGAATAAATACATACCTTAACAACTTATGTTGAACTACCTAATGCTTAGAGGATAAATGAATCTGCATGGTCACAGTCCCTAGAACCTGTCCAAGGACTGTTCAAAAAAAGCATTTAGGCATCTAAATAATTTAGTAGAAGATACACACACTACACTGGCCTTTGGAGTGTGGCCCTCAAACCTGACAAAGCAATGCAGTGAGGAATCCAGCACCATGCATCTATAGCAGATTGTCTTTCTTGGGGGCCATGACTTCCATTTTACTTGCTACCCTGATGTTTTTCAGCTCTGTGTGGAAAAACTATGCAAGTAAGATCTTCAGTGAGACCAAGTAACTGTGCTGTGCTCTGAGGGTAGCTGCCCCCAGGGAAAGGAAGCAATCTCCTCCCCGCTTTGGATGACTCTGATTAATAGGACACTGAGAAGCAGTCACCTGTGACTCTCACTTATCTTCCAGCCCAATGAGAATATGAACTCTCTGGCAAAGTCCACCTGGAGAGTGATTCCCAATATGGAGGGGGGAACCGTGACACGGAGGAAGTAATGGTGGCTAGAGGGAAGGAGAAGGGTGGGACCGACATACATACAAGGAGCATTTCTCAGCCTAGTTTTGACTTCACTTTGCAAGAGTGGACATATTTTTATGTGTATATAATGGCTGTGAAATCACCTTTGCTGAGTCTCTACTTGTCTCACCTGCTGTATTAGGTGGACAGGACTAATGCTGCTTCCAGGACCAGAGGCAGCAAAACTGCAGAGCCTCCCCATCCTCCCTCAGTGGGTGCCAGCAATTTGAGCTATTTGCAAAAGATAGTGACCGTCCCTGCAGCCTAAAGCTTTGTTCAGACTTTGAGGCAGCCCAGGGAAGATGGTCACAGCCAGGAGATGGGATGGCTTATGGAAGGAAGGGCTGGGATGGAAAGTAGAGGGCAGAGCCTTGGTGAGCTGGGTTTACTGCCCTGGCTGCCACTGAGAGGATCAGAGGGCACCTTTGCTTCCACAAGTAGCTGTGTCCCCACCTATGTCCCCCAGTACTAGCCAGGCTGTCAAGGGCTCTGTGTTTCCAAAGGGATGGCTGTTTGCATCTGCTGCCTCAGCAGCTGCCTAGGGTCCTTATACTAGAACAGGGCCTGCTCTCAGGGACCTTGAGCTGAAGCCTGTAAAAATCAGTAGAAAACAGGCTCATGATAAAGAAATACTGCACAGGAATAATTCTGCTGTTGTATCATAGAAAAGAGCAAAACCTTCTGTGGCCATGAAGGAGTACTGTCTGTGTTACTTCCCCCAGCTTATCTACTGTCCATCACTTTGCACATCTTATGTGGCTGATCTGAAGAAGTAAGTAAACATTGCATCATCCAAAAGAGGGCTGCCTGAGGACATGGCCTGAACCTAATCTGGCATAAAGTCCAACACTTGCCACAAAGCCTGGATCTGATTTTTCTGAGCTGCATGATGTATGCTTTTACCAGGGAACGACTAATTTCTAGTACAGCTGCTAACTCATAAGGACAGCACTTCTACAGCCAAGCATTAGGAAGGCTTGCAATGCCTCATAGCGGGAAGGCAGCTGATTTACAATGGTAGAGAACCTGGCCCCTGGAGTATATCCAGTATTTATATTCATAGGCAAGGATGGTAGGAATAAAGGCAGAGAAGCAGGGTAAGGACAGAAGAGAATGATGGAGATACTTAAAGGGGGCTGCAAGCTCTTATCAGCCCTTGTTTCACATCTCTGCAGGCTTTTTTAGTAAGTGCAGTGTCCATAGGGCTCTCGCTGAAGCAGAAGAGGACAGCCAGCTGGTAACTTTCATTTAAAGAATGCATTAGGGTATCCACATCTCAGCTGGGTTTTTCTGGAAAGCAGCACGTGTGTGTGTAGTGTTCACAGCACACAGTCCCAGCAGCGTGCTAGCTTTCCGTGCATGCTGGATCCACTGTGCTGTGCCCTTCAGCAGGCCAGTCGCAACTCCTGCTTGGAGCTGTCTGAATGGGAAAAGAGTATGAGACAAGAGAAGCACTGACTAGTTACTAGAACGCAGTATCTTCTCCGCTTGCTATGGTGCACTTACAAGCAATTATGGGCATTAGTGTTGCAAAGGTGACAAGGGAGGTCTCAAATAGTTAGGGTTTCCAGTTCAGGGCTATGTTTCTCTTTCAGACTACGGTTCCATATTGAACCAGACCAAGGTTTAAAGTGCTGAAAACTCTGTTGAGTTTCCTGCAGACTGCAAATGCATAGGAAGCATCACTGTGGAAACACTGAAACTGCATCTTACAGGAAGAATGCTCCCTGTGTTATGGTATAGACAATGTTGTTGCATCCGTGGTGGCTAATTGTGGCAAGAATATAAACTTGAAGAGTGACCACAGACCTCTGGGAGTCCTAATCGCCTTTTGCCAACATGGGCTCAAAGACAGGGTTTCCAAGCTCCTGGCTGGGAAGCCAAAGACACGCGGCAAGATTCAACAGTGTGGCCGGCCCAACTGCTCTGGGTTATCAGGCAAGAAGAGCACCCCATGGTCCAAGGAAGTGTGAGGCTGCCAGGATAACCCAGAGCCCTGACCCAGGAGACTTGGCCCCCTGATGGGTAAGACACTCCCAACCCACATCAATCAACACATCCTTGCTTCTGGGACAGTTCATCAGGTTTGGTGAAAGCTCATCAGAGCTCAGCCATGAAATCTCCCTCCAGCCCAGTGAATTGATATTCTCTAATTGGTGCTAATGATGCCATCTAGTTAATTAGCTGAGCTCACAAATCAACTGTCTAAACACAACTGGTTGTGAGCAGAGAACTTTAACTGAAGTGTCTTTTAAGATGAGGCCCAAGATGTGATATGTATGACATTTATTAATGCAGTGTGCACATTTTAGTGGCCAGGTTCCTTGTAAGTATCTACATTTTTCCTTCCGCTTAATTTAACTTTTTAACTACGGCTTATCTATTACTAACTCTTTAAATTCTTGAAGTGAGTTACAGCATTTTGCTCATCTTTACCTGGGAAATCTGTGTTGCAGGGGTACTCACAGGCACACTTTCAGTCTCTCCTGTGGGAATAAAGAACTTCAGTCAATTAAAATGACTTATTATGGTTGCTATAAATAACTGGAACAGAGGGTTTGAAGTCCCTCTTGAGGTACAAATCAGTTTTAAAGGACTCAAGTCTCACTTTAGAACTTGTGAACACCATATAATTTGTAAAATAAAACAGGAATGGCTCACCTTAATCAGACATTAAATTCACCTCATTTGCTGTCCTCTGTCCAAAGCTGATCCATGCAGAGGTGAGAAACCTTGTATGTGCAATTAGGACTAAATTGCTCCCTGTGAAGTTCAGTTCTGTGTACCAGCCTTAAGTAACAGGTTTTTCCCCTAAAGCATTACTGATTAATCTCTCTTCTGAAAGTGTGAATTTTATGTTCTACTGTATTTGTACCTATTTCTGTTATCTCCAAAAAAGGCAGATCTGATTTGTATATTTTAAACTCTAAGTTATATTTTATCACAATGCATTCCAAGCAGTAATCATGTTTTTGTAACACCAACAAAAAAAATCTTTTAATCAGTTTCATCATTCCTAGGTTTTTGTGGCATTGTGATCCCACTTGATCTTGTACAATGGAACTAGACTTAATATTTCTGAACAGACTTAGCTCATGGAGGATCTTATATCTATTTTGCAGCAGTGTTTCGTACACTGCAGAGATGTTATCTCTAGACATTAATGGGTTCTTGATTGAAAGCAAAAAGTCTGTATTTATTATTTCCTCTTCTAACATTGGTCTCTTTGTGCAGAAACCTTCAATTATCCAACAGAAAATATTGCTGGTTGTGCCACCATTGCACTTTGAGGGAATTGCAGCCTAATGGCTGTTGGTTCCCATGTTATTCCCTATGTCAGGCTCCCTGGCTGGCCTTCACTCCCAGAAAACACCATGCCACCCAGTTCCTCATCTCGATTACCACCCCTTGGCAATGTTACTTCACGAGGTGGGTTTTCTCTTTCCTCGAATAATTTGCTTCACCAATGTCTGTATCTTCATGACTGGTGACCCCATGCCCAGTTCCAGGGGCAGAGAAGCTCCCTCTTTCCATGCTGGCTGCTCAGTGACTTACCCACCTGGGCCTTTAAGACTACAGAAATTCAGTCCTGCAGAGACTTGAAAAGGGTGCATGGAGGACTCTATGCAGTCAGTAAGCGCATGAATTAGAAAGCTGAAGCCTGGGAGTCAGAACTTTACAAGGCACAGCTATGTTCTGATTTCTTTACCCCTGAGGGGGAATATGGGTTACCACCAAGGGCACCTATGAGTTGGCCCTGTTCTGATCTCTAGGATTTGTCCTGATTCAGAGGAATGTGAACAAATTCCCCAGTGATTCACAGAAGTAAGAGGCAGAGGAGGAAAGACTGTGTGCCCCTCTCTGCCATGTGCCACTTTCTTCCTGTGCTCACTGGTCTTGCAGCCATGGAGTTGGGTAGCAGGGTCAGACATTGATGCTCCAGGGAATATCCTCTGAGGTCCCTCCTGGGAAAAACAAGGGGCAGCAGGCTGGCTGGGAGAAGTTTGGAAGAACAAACTGCCAGCTGTTTGGGGTCAAAACTCAGCAGCCAGCCTGCACCAAGTCCCAGGCTTCATCTTTTAAATGACAGGTTATTTTCATTTTCAGCTTTGGCACTTGTGGGTCTTCTTTTCAGATTTTCTCTGCAACCCCACGAACTAGAAACTGACTTTTGGCCTGAAGTGAATGATGAAACTTTCTCGTGATGCCTGGAGTAGAGGCTTGAGGAGCCAGCTGGTGTGTACTGCAATCCTCCTGAATCAAGAAAACTGAGGTACATGTCTCTTCTGATGTAAATGTTACTGCTGGGGTCTTACTGTGGGATGGTAATGACTGACTGGAAAGAGCAAGAGGACATGTTTCTTAATTAATAGCACAATACAAACCAGATGCTGGGAGGACAGGAAGATGCTGTTTTTGCAAAGTGGTGGACCTATTGAATGGTGAGCTTTGTGAAGGGCTAGAAGTGTCAGGTAGAAGAGTGGCACAGCAAGGAAGAGCCATGGTCTCTCTTCACATTTTCTTTGGGTATTTTCAATCTGATATATAACATAGAGGGTGAAACCCAAGCCCCACAGAAGTATGTAGGGATCTTTCATTTGGATTTGCATATGGATCACTCTCTAATGTCCTTGGACATACTCAAAGTGAGGAACTGCTCCTGAGCAAGGCCAGAAGAGGGGAGAGGATTGCAGAGGATCCATGCTACAGTCATTTTACTTCCCACCTTTGCCATGAGCATGAGCATAAGCACTCTCTGCATGTATCCTGTCAAAACCCAGGTCATTCCTATAAAGTCACTGCTAAGAGCTGGAGCAGAGGAGGCTCCTCACGGTTGTACTGTGGGAAGCAAGGGGCTTTGTGGTTATCTCCCAATTTCTGCAGTGAACATCCACAGCCCATGGGGTCATACCAATTAATTGGAAAAAATCCCTGAGTTAATTTCCTTTTCAGCCTGCTGTAGTGCAGGGGCCTAGGTGCGCAGACCTAATTTAGTCAAATTGGAATAATAATAATAGAGAAATTAACTCTTCCATTACCTATGCCATGAATGAATGTTACCAAGCATTTTTTAAGAGGAAAAGAGATGGTCAAGGCTTTCTCCTCAGCTGACAGTTATGGGCACTCCTAAACATGCTCCCCCTGCTCTTCATAGTTTCAAGAGTTCCTCAGCATATGGACATAGTCACCTCAGAAGTGGCAGGGCAGAGCACAGTGCTTGCAAGGGGTTTCGGGTGGAAAGCAAGTATCATCAGCCTCACATTCCTCTGCAAGAAGACCATTGAAAGCCGATAACCACTAAAACCCTGGACCTGAAACCCCTGAGCTTTGCCAACATTCTAGGAGTGCTGCTGACTGTAGCAGGACTGGTTACATGCAGGCAGTGGGGCCTGGATACATATTGGTGCTTGCAAGATCGGGACTGGTGCAGAAGTCTGGGTTGTGGCACTGACATGAACAAGAACGCCTTGCAACAAAGCATGTGGGGGAGGTAAGCAGATCCTCATCCCAGTGCCCTCGTGTAAGACGTAGCTTTTGACAGAAGTCTCTGTATGTCCCAAGGCAGAGGTAGGTCCGAGGCAAGAGAAGGGAATGACTTCTTATGTTGGACATTACATATGCCACAGGATTATTTTCCAGATGGGAGAGGGAAGTGTTTCTAAAACAAGACTTAAAAAGTTCAAACCCCAGGTATTTCTATTAAACTAAAAGAAGGGAGCATTTGCCTACAGCTGCCATGGCTAAGAGGTGCTCTCAGGGGGCTGGCTGGCAGCTGCCAACAGACAGGTCATGTGAGAGCAGGTTTATTCCTCGCTGTCTTTCATACTATCAAGAAGTGAAATAAGAGGATGCTTTACCTTCTTGTTTGTTTGAGTCCATGGCTGCTATAGGGTGTACTTCCTCGCAGGGACTCCTGTCCTCACTCTGGAGGGTTCTGGCTGGTCACTGGGAACATCCCATGGCTTAGAGCTGCCCACATGTAAGCCCTGTGATGGGTCAGCTGGTCTGAACCCTGAGTGCAGAAAGATGCAGAAAGGGTTTATTGAGCAGAGATGCTCAAAGTTCAGAAAACAGTGGGAGAAGGAGAGATTTGAGAGAGAATGAGGCATCCTAAAGGTTTGTTTGGGTTCACAGTGCCTCCACAAATAGAGTGGGCACCAGTACAAACACTTCCCTCCCAGCCCATGGCCATTTATGCTTTACGTGGATGGGTGATAAAGACTTGTGTAACCCCACAGAGACTATTTGCTCAGCAAGATGCTTCTTGTATGAACACAGAAACAAAATGAGATGTATTTTGAATGGCACTTGAACATCTTGCACAGGTGCTCTGCATCAAAGAACCAGCTTTTTGCTGTGCAACTAATTATCCACAATGTCCTCCAAACTTGTGTTTGGGCCACACAGATAATTGCCTTCACAATGCTGCTGCATAATCCTGCTGGCACTTTTGGATGCACTTGTGCTGCCATGCCTGCTTTCTCTGTCAGTTGTCTCCCCGGCTTTTGGAGGCACAGGACTGCTGCAGGGCACCTTGATGTGTAGAGCTTCAGCCTCTCTGGAAACCAGGGCCAACAGAGCATGATGCCATGCCCAAGTCACTCCCTTGGTAAAAAATCTCATCAGTCTGGTAATGGGGTTAGGACCTTGGGAACAGTCTTAAGATAATGCCTGATTAATGACGCATGCAGAGCCCCAGAAAAATGGATTGCACCAGCTCATACTTCTCTAACCAGCATGGACACTGCCCCACATCCACACTTCCTCTCCCCAGAGTTTAATTCAAGTCTGCTTTTGTCCAGTCTTACTGGGAGACTAGATGTGATTTAGGAGTCTAGAATAACCTCCCACCTCCATTCCTGTTTGACATAGATATGCCCAAAGCTGATGTGAGTTATTGTTAGCTTTGGTAGAGGTTTGGAGGGGCCAGCGCAATTACAGCACAGAGCTCTGCTCACGCAGCTCTGCCAGGAGGGCTGTAGTGGTTTGGAGAAGCATGGGATGTATTCAGTGAAGTAGGCACAGAGAGGGCCATAGCATTAAATAGATGGGAGAGATGCAAAAGATGCAAGAACTCTGGGTGACTTTAAGGAAATTGCTGCAGAAGCAGGCGCTTCTGGTGTAGTCAGTGTAGCTTGGGGGCCACACACTTTCGACCTGTCAGCTTTCCACTGTGGAACTCCCAAGGGAGGAGGGTGGTGGCACCATCCCCGAAATGGGGGCGATGCTGAGCATTTGTGAGCTGTGGCAGGGGATACCTCTTGTGGTCAGGCTGCGAGCGGCACAGCCATAAGCATACCCAGCTGGCCTCTTGCTGAGGGTGTGGTGTGGACTGAAAGGCTTCCAGCACAGTGCTGGGAGGGACCTGGGGCGTAGCATCTTCTTGAGATTGAGGATTAATGAAAGCATAAACTATTTATTTGTAAGAGAGCTGCTTGTGAGATCTCTTCCTAAGAAGATCCACTGTCTTTTCAGGACAGAGGATCCTTTGGAGGCCCATGTGGAAAACCTGATCAAAGGACTTTGGATGTGGGCTTTGTACAAACAGGCTGGGAAAGCTTCTAGGTGGACACCTGGCCACAGTGAGATAGATGTAATAGTTTATTAAATCTGTTTTCTATCATCTGATAGTGTAAAAGTTTTTTTTTTGTTCTGAAGACTCTTAAGGTCATGGCGGAGTTTAGATGGGCAGGGACCTCTGGAGTTATCTGACTCAAAGCAGGGCTAACCCCAAAGCTAGATCAGATTACTCAGGGACACATCTAGTCAAGGTCTGAGTAGCTCCCAGGCTAGAGACTTCTCAACCCTTCTGCTGTGTGCTCCAGCCCTCTTCAGCAGGAAAAAAAAACAAAAAACAAACATTTCTTTTTCTGATAGGTATTCCAAAGAATGGCAAGAATGCCATTTGCTTCAGAAACACATAAATATGCAGTTCTTTTTAAAGTAGCTACATCTCCTCTCTAGTAGTTTTGAGGAGAAGGTACTTAAGTTTGGGTCTCTGAGCAAAACAGACTTTCAGCTTCAATTTCAGTAGCAGCTTCTTTTATAGCAGAGTTGTTAAACTTTTCTCCCAGTTTAGACTAGTCAACGCCATTGCAAGCTTCTGAGGCTTTTGTTATTGAGCCATTGAACTGGGACCAGTTTGTTTAACACTGAGAACTGATTTCAAAATTCAGAATCATTTTTGCAATATTGGGGGAAAAGGAACAAATAGGAAAGGCAAAATAGATATGAAAGAAACATAAACCTCGTCTGTGATAAACATTTTCACTGAAAACAATGAAAACAGCTTTTTGCGGGAAACTAATTATATTTTTTCTTTTTAACGAAAACACCTACATATTTTTACCCATTTTGCTTTTATATTATTAATGTTTTAGCATGCCAGTTATAGCAATATAACAGTATAACATTGTTAACTATTAATAATAATTAACAAACATTAATTAGTATGGAATTAGTTATATTAATATACTATGTAATACACTAACTGCATAGCATACCTTAAAGATTTTATAGTTTTACTATCCACTTGCTAAATTATTCTGGGGATCCCTAAATCTCCAGTGATGTGACAGTCATACCTCTGGCCTTCACAAGGAGGGGGTGACCATACCCTGCCAGTACCAAGAACATTTATTGTGGGAGCACGTAAAAATGAGAATCTCTAACCCATACTGCTGCCCAGCTTTAAATGGGGAGTCAAGGAAATGTAATGCATGAGTAAACAATGTATAAACAGGTTGCAATGGCAGGCATCCAAGGTGAGGAAAAGCCAGAATTAAAGCATAATTCAGTTTCACCATGTTCTCTCCTTCCACTCTTAGACCAGCTTCTCCCAGGCATCTGGGACCTCAAAATGCTTGTGTGTCTGTGTAGGTCCCACTTTGGCGGGTCCCCCTGCTCAGTGCATCACCAGGGCTACGCCATCAGTCTCACAGATGGTGATTCAGAGTGAAGGATGCGACACAAAGAGCATCGGTGGCTACCCTCCGCTAACACATGGAAACCTGCTGTTGTCATGAAGGGTGATGCACCTAAGAGGAGAAGCTCACAGGAAGGCATTTCTGCCTCTGCTATGCTACAGGTGATGACGTGAAATGTCTTGGGTCTAGTACAAAGAAAGAGGTTTGTCTGATCTGGAGAAAAATAACCTACAAGAGGCTTTAATGAGAGAGGGGTAATACTTGTAGAAGGGCTCATATGAGCACATGTCATGGCCCCACTACCTATCTTCTGTTCTCATGCGCTTTCAACTCAGGGCCACACAGGGCTGGAGGGGAGCTCTTTGGCATTGTATCTTATCTCTCAGGTTGTAAAAATGCTGTGGGTTCCTGGTATCCGAAGTAACTTTTCCTTATAGAGGGAACTCAAAACAATACCTGTACAGCATGGAGATTTAGCTGAGGAGCTTCCACATCATACTTATGCAGACAAGGACAATGTTTGAGCACAGTCTCTGTCCTCTGTAGAGCACAGGAGTGAGACTTTGAAACTGGGACACCAGGGATGCCGCCATCCCCTCCTGCTCCAGGCACCACCAGGAGCTCTGCTAAATGACCGCACTGCAAAGTAGGTCGACCTTGGTTAAGTGGGTCCAGACAATCTTCCCTGTTTTTCAGAGTAACTGTCTTTTGTGTGTCCTCTAGCTGCAGCCTGCAAGTTCTCTGAGTCACCCCTCAGTTCTTTGTTACATTAAATAATTGCATTACATTGGCTACTTTTCAGCATTTAAGGCTCACTGCCAGACAACATGAATGTATAACATTGCCTGCCTGTCTCTGGTTCTTCTGAATTGCCAAATATATGGAGCAAAACTAGTCAGTCCTTCCTTGTCACTAAAACAAACAAAAACGTGCACCTCACCATGGTTTGGAGCAAATGCTGGTCCTCTGTTGCCCCTGACTACCAGGTGGGGAAGCTGTTAACACTGTCCTCAGCAGGGACTAGGGTTTCAGTCAGCCTGAGTTGGCTGAACAGTGTCTGGCTTGTTCCTAAAGGGTGCAAAAAGGGGTTGGAAAACAGGACTGACATTTGGTCCTAAGACCCTGGATGTGGTCTGCTTGGTCATAAGCTCACAGCAGAGTCTAGGTGAGTAGGAACCCTTGTATGTCTCCTGTCCAACTTCCTGCTCAGATCAAGGCTAACTCCAAACTAGATAAGGTTCTTCAGGACTGTGTCTAGCTCAAGTCTGAATATTTTCCACAGTGGAGTCTTTGCAGCCTCTCTGGGCCCTCCAGTAACCTGGGGAAGAATATTTTTCCTTACGTCCAGTTGGGCTTTCCCTTTGCTGCATCTTGTGGCCATTCCCTTTCACTGTGCAGCTCTGGGACGAATCTGGACTCCATCTGTTTTATAGACCCCCTGAGGCAGTTAAAAGCTGCAAGAGGATCCCCCCCTTCACCTTTTTTTCTCAGTACTGAGCAAGCACCACACCCTTAACCCCTTCCCATATGCACGTGAATGCATGTGCACATTAGTTGCGAGAACAAGCCTTCCATGAAGCTGCTTTCCTAAACTACTGTCAGGTCTCCACCACAGCAGATCCAAGGTTTGCCTGATTATGCCAGCCCACCACGGGGTAGTTTCCTCATAATCAGGGCATGGTTTAGGAGACATGGTAGTGTTGGGTTGACAGTTGAACTGGATGATCCTTGAGGTCTTTTCCAACCTTAGTGATTCTATGATCAACAAGGAGATGTTATTGTTCCTCTGCAAGCTCCCCACTGGACAGGCTCAACACCCCATCAGATGAAGCTATCAGCAGACTGGCTTGGCCTGCAACCCAAGCCCATGTCCTCCCTACTTTAGGGGCAAGAAACAGCAAAGATGTGCTTGTTTCTTTAGAGCTGAGCATTATTAACCCTCCTGCAGCTCTCATCAAGCCAGAATGACATCTCCGGAGCAAAGCCCAGAGAATAGTTTAAGGGCAAAAGTAAGAATTTTCCCTTTTTGTCTCTATCTTCTCTCCAGCAGCCAAATCTGCCAAGCCCAAGAACCAAAGCTGAGTGCCACCTCTGCCATTAGTGAGCGTACATTATTCTGGCCACTGGTGTCTAGCAAAGAATACTGCCCTGGTGCCTTGCACAAGTAGCTGGTGCTGCAGCCTCCCACAAAGCAGAATGGCAGCATGTGAAAGTTAACAGAGCCTGAGGCGGCACCCACTTCCCACCAGATCACCAAGGGAGAAGGCGTGGGTGGACAGGGAGGTCCCAGTGGGTTGCCTTCTTTAGCTGTGCCCCAGGCCCAGGGTTGAAGACTGGAGCGGGTGCCACCGAGTCAGCACAGGGGTGGGATTCCCGCATAAAGCTGTGCATGGGCGGGGGGGGGAGGCAGGTCCCACAGCCTGTGCTGCATTTGTGTGACCATGCTCCCCCTTCCAGTGCTCCCCCACATGGAATGGCACAACTGTGCAGAGGACCACTTGTTAAAAAGACCGACCAAATAGCCCAAGCATCAGCATGGAAACAGTAAAGCATTTACAGCCTAGCCTTGATGGACAACAGTTACTATTTGTTTGGCTTTCTGTCCCATTCTGCTTCTGAAATCATGACATGGATAACAGCGCAGAGGAATCCACATGCACTTTTGCTGCTTCAGTTGTTAAACATCCACAATTTTCCTAAATGCTTGGGATCTTCCTGGTGACTGTTTCAATCCTGCCAGCTGAGATTGCTGGCTGTTTTAAATATCCCACTTGGAGAACAACTCCCAGTCCTCTAAAGAGAGCAAAAAATCAGTGATTTACTCTTGCGCTTTGTCTCCAGCTAACTCTCATGCAGATGTCACTCAAATACTTCAATTCAGCATGATACCTCAATTTAGCTCTTAAATGGTTGGAGCAAAAAAGGTCTTTTTAACCTGGTATTTTAGAGACTACTACAAAATGCAGCCTCACAAGATTCTCTACACTAAGAAGCTAGATCTCCATGCACAATCTTAGATGGAATCAGCTGGAAATAACTGTGCGCACTGAAGATGAAAAATACTTTAAATACCATTTTATGTGCTGCACATGCAACATTAAATAGCTACAACTCTAGCTTTTTCCAATAATATGAGAAATGGTATTATTAATCCCACTCTTCATCCCATGCCAAGTACGTTTTAAACTTACCCCAGGCTAGTTGAAGGTCCTTGAGCACTGGCAGTTGCCAGAGTTGGGAATTAGCGCTGTGCAGGAAAGGAGAGAGAGAGGAGAGCAATGGTAGCTTGACGTTTCCCAGGATGGAACTGTCACATGCTAATCACTGATTTGAAACGCAGGCATAACAAATGCCTTCTAATTATGTAATCTTCGGGTCACATCCTTGCATCCCCATGCAAAAACCAGGACTGTGCGGTTGGAAGAAGATGATACTGACTTTTTTTCCTTTTTAATTAGAATTGCACACTGCTGCGAAGGGAGGCTGAGAAGCCTTGTAGTGACAGGCAGAGGGCGCCGTGTGGTGAGAGCCGGGTGCTGATGTGGTCTCTGCTGCTTCGCGGAGCTCAGAGGCTCTTAAATACCTCCTGTGGCACCCAAGCGAGGCAGCCCATGGTTGGGGACAGGGAGACAGGACCAGCCCCACCCTCCGCTTTCTCAGACACCCTCTGTCTCCTACCGTGCGTGGCCTCACTAGGGATGCCACAGCCAAGAGGGCTCCCCTTCTTTCATTCAGGGGCCAAGAGCAAGGCAGGGGAGCAGAAAACACCAGTACTTGTGTATTTCCTGTTGCTTGTTAGATCTTGAAAAATTTCCTTTGAGTAAAAATAAATAAGGACATGGAGGGAGGTGGGAGAGTGGGAGGCAGCAGCCCTCCACACCTGCGTCATTTCTTCACTAAGGACCTGCAGGGCTTTTTGCCTGCCTGCAGGTAACCCAGGGCCAGGGGTGTCAGGAAGGTTTGAGCCAGTCCAGTAAGTTACTCTGAAAGGTAAGAGCCAGGAGACATAAAAAAGGAGGAATGGTAACAAAAGGTAGACTAATTTCTCCCTGAAAGACAAAAATGTGCTTCAAAGATGCCCTTCAGGCAGAAAACCTGAAATGTAAAACCTCCCAGCCTAGATCAGTATAATTGCTGAGCAGCACAGATAAATGCGGTGATGTGGAATCCTCACAAAGAAAGCTGAAAGGACAGGCTCATACATTAACAAGCTCTGTGGAAGATGCTGCTACCTCTGAAGTCAAGGACAAGAGACAGAAGACACTATTTTTTTTTTGGAGCTGGCTATTTCAGGAGCAAAACACATCAAAAGTGAACAACATAAAATTATAATTCTGAAGGAGTTTGCTGGAAAGTGCATTTTTTGGTGGGTCAAAGATACCTGTGAATTCAACAAACAGTTCAAGCTAGGAAAGATTTTTTTTTTTAATAAATAAAAACATTTAGCTTCATTACTCTGAACAAAACATTTCAAATAGAGATTTTCCTACAGGCAGTTTTAAGAAAAAGGACTGAAAGGCGTTATATTGCCAAATGATCCATGAGCTGCTTTGTTTCAGATGACCCAGTATGTTTCAGTCTGCTGATAATGTGTTGGTTTTTCATCTTGCCAAGAAACCACATGGCCCAAGATTTTCCCGAAACCTAGCAAAATGAGCTGAGTTTTGGAAGGCACATCTGAAAGAATGGCATTTGTACATTGTGTCTGCAAATGGAGTCAAGGTCGGTTTTTTACTAAAACTCTATTTAATATCTAGCAATCAAAGACTCAACACATTTTTTCCTGACAGCACTACTATGTTGTGGTTTGGATTTTGGTTTGGGGTTTTTTGTTTGTTTGTGGTTGTTGTATTTTTTTAAACTAGAAAGCAGTTCTGCTTTGTAAAGCAAAGTATTTAGATTCATAGTGCAGAGACCTTTGATGATGAAACACAGACAAAAATGGAAATAGATTTTTCATTGCATTAGACTTTCTGAAGGAGCAGTGGCAACGATCAGTCTCCCCTGTGCGCCCTCCTGTCTACTTCCCTTCCCAGAGAAAAGCAGCTCTGGTTCACGGCAGAGGTCTGTCCTTGAGCAGTCTGGTACCAAAGCCTGGGGTTTATGGGCTTGACCTCTGAGGAGTAACTGCTGTGTTACAGATGCACTTGTTCTCTGCCCCGACCCCACTATACAACACCTGGCTTAGGTTAAACGTGATCATATGAGTACTGTGTATGCAAAAGCTTCTGTGGGTAGTGAGGTTTGTTTTCTGGGGAAAGTTAGAAAAGCTAGGCATAAATTAGGCGTCATTTGTTGACGACAGGTTTTTCTGAAACAGGGAGAAAGACATTCCTAGGGGAAGTTAAAATTTAAAACTTTTAAATTCACCCTATCCAACTTCATTTCTTTAAGGTTTTCACTTAGGAGACTTTAGCTGATCAGTCTGAAAGAAAAATAACTTAATTGTATTTACTATTGACATGCATCCTCAGGGGTTATTTTTAATGAATACCTGAAGATATCAATGCCTGTTGAAAACTGGTCCCAGCTGTTGAGCCCAGGACACAGAGAGCTGCCTTTAACCCGTGCTGCTGTCTGCACCAAGTAGCTACATTTTCAAATTCTGCTTCAGTCCCACTGCTGCTGAGCTATGAAATGTGTCACTCCATTTTCATCTATAAAGTCTCCTTCACCATCCAGCCTGTAACGACATAAATACAGCCTGTTGAGAATGCAGTCAGCTTGTGGCAGCATGGTGATGTGGGCACTACCCAGGTAAGCAAATTTCCAGGAATCAGAACCTTCCCAGTGTAGCGCAAGTGCCTGCCTTAACTTTCTCCCATATTGTAGCCTGTAAAAGTTTTGACCTACAAAGCATGCAGGTTAGACAGCCAAAGAACATATTCCTTTCTTCGCAAAACTATTTATACCAACATCCTCCTAGCATGTACCCTCTACAGGAAGAACTTCACAGTCCCTGTCATGATTTGAAGTTACCAGGGATTAGGCCCTATGACTATCATTAGGGGCATCTTAAAGATGCGTAAATGTAGGCAGCCAGTTATTGCGTGATCTTCTTGCTGTAAAAACCCATCCTCTCTTACCCTTTCCCCATCCTGTTATGTGGTGTTATGACAAAGTGCAGGGATTTACAGCCTCCTGCAGGGAAAAAAAAGTAACTGCCGTGTGAATTCAGTCCTCATAAACCACGTATTTCTGCTGACCCTTGAAAGCTGTGATCAAGCTCATCATTATACCTGAAAACTGCTATAAAGTCTGTGCATCAGTATCCCTTGCAAATGAGGGAAAAATAACTTTTTAAATCAATTACTATAGATTTGTTTCCCTTGAAAAATGAATCCACCTAGCAGTGACAAGTTACTATGGTGCTGCCTATTTTTGTTCTCTCATGAAAGCTGCAGTGATCTGGTGAACTGACACCTACCTCATGTGAGTAGGTGGAAACTAGCAATCCTGAAACTTGGCAAAATAGCCTGCATTGGGCTGTCCAGGAGTGGCACGTATTAAGAGTCACAAACCAGTATCAAAAAGGAGAAGTCTTCACTCCCTGGTGAAAATGGCAGTGGCTGGCCAAGATTGGATCTCTGCTGCCAAGGGTGCATCTACATCAGCATTTTAGTTAGTTGAAATCACAAGTTCAAATCAGAACCAGCTGGTTTTTGCTACAGGTCAGCTACTAGTGACAAGCACTGTGCTGCCCCCTTTGCGATGGGCCATATTTTCATGAAGGAGTAGAGGCATCACCCTAAGAATTTTTGAGAGAAAATACCTAGAAAGCTACATACATGATCTACTGCTGAATGCCCTAACAGAAGTGATGAGTGCTCACAGGTTTAGACTCCATGCAAAATTCACGTTTGTCATTTAATATGACAGCAAAAGACAGAAGCTCTGTAGATTTTAATATGCCACTGTCACAGAGGTGTAACATAACTCAAGCTGTTCTAAAATTGAAAAAATTGTCTTTAATTTTTCCATAAACATGTGAGTTTGTCATACATGTTCTCATACTGTATCCAAGTACGTATTTCATTGGGTGTCTGATCATTTAAAAATAGAATTAGTCATCATTCTAGTACTATTGTTGCTATTATTTTTGGTTGGCAGGACAAGACAGAACTTTTTTTCTGATGAAAGACCATATATTAACTAACATATATTTTGGATTTATTTCACATACTGGTCTGGGGAGGTACTTAAAGAAAAATTAAACCTAAATCAAACCTAGCAAATTTGACAGGAGTAATTTAAGGAGAATAAACATTAATGTTCTCATGTCATTTTTGATGGCTAATTTTCTCATTAAATTTGCTTTGGGGATTATGAAGTGGGTATCAGATTCTTGTTTTAGGAAAAGATGGTATTCAAAACACACACCCTTATTCAAAAGAAATTAACTCAGCTGATGTTTATATGAGTGCACTAAAATATTTTATTCTGATTGATTAAAATAAACCTCCACATTTTGTTTGTTTTCATTGAACTTCATTGAGTTTCAGTGTACTTTCCTCCACTTGGAAATGTGTAGGTTCCAGCCCATGAAACATGTTGTCTTTGAACTCACCTTCATAAAGTGCCCCAGAAGGATGATCTAGCCTTCCAGTATCATTCATCTGCATTTAATGAGAGATGAAGGATAAAGCAAATGGGTAGTGTTTATGCTTACAGTATCATTTCCTTTCATTACAATATAATTTCAGATTGCTTTCATATTCAGATATGATAACAGAGAGGAAAGTGATTATTATTTCAGATTTAGACAGGTTTTTGCTTCTACAAGGATTTCAGGTAAGAGCTTAGAGGTTATTGGCCAACCACAGCATCCAATAAACCCCTCCTCTACTGGTAGTCTCATAGGATCTTAACAATCTATTCAGCATGGAACTGTTGTCCCCAGCTCTGCAAATAATTCATCTACTCTGACAGCCTGAGGGGTTAACTAAATTTTCCAGACTTTATTTCTGTGGATCAAGGCAGAGCAAGTCTTTCAGTTGTTTGGCCTAGGCCACTAAGCCATGCCTGGGGATTTAAATCTGTGCTGTAAAGCACTTCTATGCCATAATCTTAATTCTTATCATTGCGCTAATATTTATGTAAAAGGCTGAAAAAAAGGCCAGACTACATCTAATAAAGCCACAAGATGCTACCTCCTAATTGCAGGCCCTTATTTGCCTCATTTCATGACTGTCTCCTCTCCAGCATCAACAAAATAAGCAATTTTCCTATACTTCCTAATTCATTCCTGGGGAACTCAGTAACAAAGGGCGGCCAAACAATGGTGTATCTGTTGATGGCCTGAGCTCCCGTTTCATTGTGGGTTGTGCGTGTGGTGTATATACACATGCAGGAGGGCCATGCCTACCCCACAGTGTGTGCACAGCCCATTCATGCAGGGCTTTCATGGTGGCTGTGCTGTGTGGGGCACCACAGGCACTGTGCTGCCCAGGTGTTTCTCCAGGGCCTGCCTGCCAGCAATGACTGGCGAGTTTGCAGGAGCCTCGGGATGCAGCAGGACATCTGAAGACCCCAAGTGTCTCAAGTCTTCAGACTGGGCTGTGACAAGATTGCCAGATGGAAGAAGAGCCTGCAGCGTTGGTCTGGTACTTCTCAAGTTATGACTTTCCTTTCTGTGTCTTTTTAAGGGTCGATATAGTGAGACATGCTCCATTCCAAAGCCGGAGGAGTTTAAAATGAAGGAATACTTAAAATTACCTTGTAATTTTTCCAGCTGCCAATGTACGTAGTTCTGTAGGTGCCAGTGTGGACTCCATAACCATTTCTCTTGAGCCCAAGTCAGGTGTCCCTTTGCACTCCTCCTCTAGAAAATGAAAGTGGTGGAAGACAGGTAGTTTCATTTCAAGACATAGAGCATCTGGGGCAAAACCCTATGAGATGCATTTCTTGCATCGCACAGAGCCATTTTTCCCAGAGCTGACTCCATCTCCTGTGGACAGACTGCTCCCAGAGATGGGCGCTTGGAGCACGTGAGCCCCGCTAGAGCAGACGCCTTTGGGTGCCACACACAGAGTGCAAGGCAGCAGCAGTCCTGTTACCTGTCCTTCCACCACCGAGCCCCACTGTGGAGGTAGTGGGGAGCTGGCAGAGGGCAGAGAAGAGCCCCGTGGACCATCAAGGTGGTGGCTACCGCTGTCTGCAGGAGGACCCTGAGGAAACACCCCCACGGCAGCTTCTGTGTGTCTGGGGGGTTTCTTACACAACTAAAGCAATATGTTACTTGGGTAATAGCCCATTTTTTGCTGGTAAAAATTTTTGCTTTAAACTCCAACCTAGCACAGGTTGCCTGGAGGGGTTGTGGAGTCTTGGTCCATGGAGATATTCAAGACCTGATGGGATGCGGTCCAGGGCAGCCCTTGTGGGTGACCCTCCTGTGCACAGTACCAGGAATCTCTAGAGGGGCTTTCCCACCTCAGCTGTGCGGCTTCAGGGTCGCTTGTCACGTATGTAACCTTCACCCTGAAACCGGTACAGATTTCCTCTGTTTTAATCCCATACACTCAGTCTTGCAAAAGGAATTAGTGCCTACCAATATTTTCTTACCATACTTGTCTTTATTTGGGAATATAAAACACACTTTGAAAACCGCGGCATCTGTTGAGAAAGAAACAACCAGTATCACTGTTAAAACTGCTGACTGAAATTCAAATATATATGCAAAAATATATATTCGGATACACAGCAGTTTGAAACCGCACATAATTATCAGCGTGCTGCTTGAGTGTGCGATTGTTTCCAGGGGAGCCCTCAGCCCTGCTCGGACGGCTCCGTGCAAGGGGAGCGGTGCGGGGGCGGGGAGCCGTGGTTGCCAGGCGGAAGTGTCCGCGGTTGCTGGGGAGGCCGGCGGCCCGGAAGGGGAAGGCGGGCACTTCCGGGTCGGGGAGGCTGCGCTGGGCGGTGCGGAGTGGAGACGTCGCAGCGGGGGGGGTAGGCCCCGGAGGGGTATAATGGCGCCGTGGGAAGCGGGGGTGGGGAGGAAGGGGGTGTGCGGGGGCCCGTGAAGGAGGCGGCGGGGACGTGGGCGGGCAGGGGTTGGGTGAAGTTCCGGGAGCATGGGCGGGAGCGGCGGTTTGGGGACCCCCGGGTGTGGGGCGCGGCTGAGCGGACACCCTGAGGCGGGGAGGTGCGGGAGGGGCCGCAGGGAGGCGGCCCGGGGAGCGGGGTGGTTCTGTACCGGGAGCTCCGTGCTGTGTGCGGGAGGAAGGAGGCTGAGATCGCCCTTTTAGCCTCCCGCACCTACGCCAGGCTGCTGTGAGCAGGGTCAGCTTGTCTCTTAAATCCTGCCCAGCCCTGGTGGAGCTCCGGTGGGGAGAACTGCCACAGAAAGGGAAGTTTGTTTCTTTCGGAGCCCCAAACCGTTGCCGCTCTCCAAGCCCTCGTTTGGGCTATTACTCATGCGTTGCCACATCAGTTCTTGTCGTGGCTCTGGAGGTGCCAGTGCAAAGATCAGGTAATAAGCTCCTGCTAGACTGTCCGCAGCTGCTCACCTGTCCCTGCAATACCTTTCCATTCGCAGGAGCACGGTGCTGGGCCATTCTGTCACTGACAACAACTGCTTGGTACCAACGGCCTTGTTGTGTCAGAGCTGGTGAATATTTTGCTATGAAAAGGAGAAGAGGGCTTCTGTTTTCAGGACAGGTCCCTAATCACTCCCCTGCCCAGGCTCCATGGAGCGCTCTGCCACCTAGACGGCTGCTTGCAGAAGGGGATGGGTCAGGAGGAGGTTAATGTGGAAACAAACTGTATCTTTGGCTTCAGCTCCCCTTTGATCTTTTGCTCTCAGCCCTGCAAACTCCCAGGTCAAAAAGTGGCAGGGCACAGACTGCGTTCTGCTGTGAAAGATCCCCAGAAGGTTTGTCCTTTGGGCTTCTGTGTCCAAGAAAATTTCATCAGAGTGGCAGAGCTGGAGCTCCCAAGCTAGGCAGCACTGCTGGTAGGCTCATCCTTTTGCCAGAGATCCTACAGTTTTTGGCTGAACAGCAGTGAGGAATATTACTTTTAGTTTCTAAAACCACAGAACTTGTTTAACGGTGTTCTAGAAGAATGTGCTTTGCTTCAGGTGTGTATGAATACGCCATTGTACAGATGATTAACTGTGGTTAGAGAGGGTATCTTCTCTTGTCACATGGAAAAACAAATAACGTGATATGTGCCCAGACATTGGCAATGTGCCAAATCATCCTCATAACTAAGGGCTATTTTTTTCCCTTCCTCAGCCATAAACATGAGTTCAGCAGGGAGGAGAAGAGGAAAGCCCAACAGAGGAGGAGGAAGAGGGAGAGGAGGCAGTGGAAGAGGAAGAGGAGGTGGCAGCAGTGGCCATTCAAACAAGTCTCAACTTGGTAGAAATAGGAAATGTTCAACCAAAATCTGGGATGATGGAGATGACTTTTGTCTCTTCGAGGAACCAAGGCTAGAATCCAGGTCTTTCTGTTAATTTGGGGAGGTTTGGCATGGAGATGTTTGGGATACTTTGGGGATTGTTGGACATCTTTGAATATACAGCAGTGAAGGACTGACGATGCTGTTTCAGTATGAAGCAGTTTTTATATGTCTTTTTTGATTAACCTTTTTAATGTTTTACAGCTAGGAAAGTTGTTTTTTTAAAAAATATTACAACCTCTGATTTTCTTCTTTGGTCAGAAAGTAATTTCAGAACATCTTTGATCAGAAAACACTAATAAACACAGGATATTAATTTTTGTATGTTACAAAGCAGAAGCCGGGTCATGGAAAATAAGCAATTGAGAATGAATTTAGTATCTGGAATGTATTCTGAATGATCTAGCTTAAATGCATGGTTGTACTGTAGTCTGAGAACAGCTTTACCTAGCAAAGTGTTTATTGAATTACTTTGGATTTTACATAGGATAAAATGCATCTATGCACGCATGCGTGTGCGCAGATATAGACACACATGTCCTGGTCATGTAAGAATGAACCCAACTGAATAGTCTTTAAAAACTTAAGTGATGGACTTGTCTTATTTTGGTTTTCCTGTTTTGGTTTACAGGGTTGGGTCCTAACACACCCCAAAGCAGTTAAGATCATTTGCGCCAGACAAATAAGTCATTGTTATGTTCTATTTTAATTTTTAGATCAAATGCCTCTGCCAGAAGAGGAGGGCAAAAACAACAGAGACCTGAAGCAAGAATGCCTCTGCAGACCATACATATGACATCAGAGAATCAGAGAAGAGTGAAGGAACTTCTTCAAGAGCTTCAAGGGCAGGAGCTGGCTCCTGAATCAGAGTTAGTTTAAATGGGGGCACTACTCTTCTAGATGAGTATGCTTTATCACGCACACTGTTAGAAATGAAAACAGTATTCCTTTTCCCCTTAGCTTTTAATTTGATCTCAAGTCCTGTGGTTCTGAGTTTGCTTTGTTCTTCTACTGTATTAACTCTGGGAAAGGGGTAGCAGAATCCTCCATTTAAATGGAGGATTTAAAACTGCAGAGTCAGAGTTTTGTGTCTACTCAACAGTATAATTTTGTTTCATTTTAATTTGATAACTCTTTATCAGAGTAGCTGGTTCTGGTGAAGATGATGATGAACCTGATTACCTTGATGATGAACAGTGCTGGTCAACAGACCTGGAAGTTTCTGACATAATACCAAGGTCATCTGCTGAGCCAGCTGAGGACAGAATTGTGGAAAGTGAAGTGTCTTCATTTGCTGTGCACAAACTCTCCAGGTGATGCTTTTCAGTGAATAATATGTGTCCTGAAGAGGTAAATCACTAGCCTCTATGCTGTAAGCCCCGAGTGCTTGGTCTTACTCTTCACTCCAGGGAAGTTCTGTGTGCAGAACTGATGAGTTTGTATCTCCTACAAATTTAATCCTCAACTAGATGAATTTAAAATAATGTGGTTTTTTCTGAAAATAAATCACTCCAGCCTTTCTTTAGTGAAATTTTCGGTACTTTCTGCAAGACAATGAAACAGATATTGGGAAAGCTCAGGCAGCATTGCAGTTGTATGTATGTTTCTTCCAGGTAGGTAATGTTTCAAAACGTTTTTAAGTGTTCTTCATCTATTTTGCTCAGATATGAGTATCTATTAATAATTTTTGCTTTGTTTAAGAGTGTTTTATATGTGAGAGGACTCGGCTTTTTCTGAAGAGTTTAATTTTTATAGTTCAGCTGGGAAATTTAGTCCTGTGACTATTATGTGCTACAGTCAGGGGTGTGAGATAGTTGCCATATTAACTAATTTGTTACCTTAAAGCGAACAGACTAGCATTCACAGACACCAAATGACTGCCTGCCACTGTCATTTAAAATAGCATATTTTGGTGTGGGTTTCCCGCCCCCCCCCCCCCCCCCCCCCCAAGTAGTAATAATAGTATCTCATGTCATACATGGTTCCTTATGGTAAGCCTAATCAAGCAGATCTGTGGTTATTTTTTTTCATACAAGTCTCTGTCACTCGTTGCCATGTTGTCTCTGTTTTGTTGCAGGTATGGTTTTGACAGTGAGCGTTGTAGGAGAATACTGAGATCCTGCAATGGTAATATTGGGGCATCACTGGAGTATTTGCTATTGCAGTGCTTTACCGAAAGATATGGAGAGAAGGTGCAGGTTTTTCCAACAGCTGCTGAAGCCAGTCAAGAAGAATGTTTAGAACAGAGACAAGAAGAGGCTTTTGCCCTCCGCTCAATCTATGGAGAAAAATTTGTAGAAAGAATTCAAAACCGTGTTTGGACTTTTAGTTTGGAATTGGAGTACCTAGAAAACAGGCTCAGCAAATCTAAACAAAAGGGTAGTTGTTCTAGGGATGCAGCAAAGCAGACTTCAAAGGAAATATGTAAATTTTATCTTCAAAGAGGCTGCAGGTTTGGTTCAAAATGTAGGTTTGGACATGAATTCCCTCCAAACCACTCACTGAAACCAGCCAGGAACTCTGTAGATGATGCTCATCTCAGACCTAACAGTGATGGTCCCGTATATGAACTTGAAGTAAGATTTCCTGAAGAAAACAAGTATCCACTCCAGGCACCTCTTGTGGCATTTTATTCCACCAATGAGAATCTACCTCTTGCTTGTCGTTTACACATTGCTGAATTCCTCTATGGAAAGGCCTTGATAGCTGCAGAGTCTAATGAGCCAGTGGTGTACACCTTAGTGGCTTGCTTAGAAGATGGATCTGAAATAAGTGAATTACTTAAAAATACTCACCACAAGTATAGTGTTCCTCCTGTGTCCCTGCTGGCAACACCTTCGGTAAAGCTACAGACAGAGGGTACATCTGGTTCAACTCAAATGTCTGAAGGTACACCAAATTTCCCTCTACGGTTTCTGGGCTAAGAATAGTCAAAAAGATTTAAAAAAAAAAAAAAAAAAAGGCAGAGAACCCAATTCAAGCATCTGTTCCAAATCTGTTTCTGGAGATTAAGGTCACGTGGTGAGCCATATCCATAATCTATCTGTGCCCCAGGAAGTCCCTTCCATAATAAAGCTGCAGCAGAGAGGTTTTCCGCTGGTGAGAACTGAGTTAAAGGAGCACAGAGCTAATGAGTTTGGGCTGGCAGAGTGAACAATGCCTATTCCCACACAGTCAATAAAATGCCATTGAGAGATGTGGTGTGAGCTCACTAAAACTGACCAGAGACGTGTGCTTGGAAGGGTGCAGGGAAGGTTGTTTGCAAGCTTTGGTGCATCTGCTACTCATCAATTCAGAAAAGTCTTTTTTAAAAAAAATTACTTAAAATTACCAACCCTTCCTCAAAATTAATTTTGTAAAGGTGGATTTAAGGGTAAGTAAATGTTGCAAGTGGTTTTAGAAAGTTGTTCAAAGCGTCATCCCTTTTTTTGCACACAAGTGCAACTAGGTTGATTTCATGGGGAGATTTGGGACTGTGTCACTTACAGCAGGGTGGCAGCAACTCGTGGCATAGATGATCTTCAAGCTCTCAATTCCAAAACTTTTATCTAGGACAAACTTTCTTCAAGAGAGTTTTCAAGAACAACTGCATCACATTTTAGAGCACCTAAATAGTTACAGCCTATCTTTTTTTTTGTTATAGTAAAACAAATTATTCCTTTTTTTAACAGCTCCACAGAAAGACATCTTTGTTACAGAACTTGAAATCAGAGATTCCAAATAATCTTCCTTTATGTTATAAAACCTTCCTTATGTTATAAAATACCTTGTTTAGATAAATGTAGCTTTAAAACTTTCAAGGGCTGACTTATTGTCTGAGCAAATCCCACTTCATTTGGTAGGCAGTAGGCACCAAAGTGCCTGGTCCAGTTTCAGCCTTAGTTTAAAAGTACTCTTCGGTGGCTTAACACTTAATATTACAGTGTAGTTTTAATTAATTGAAGCCAGTGCTACCATCACAGCCTTGTGCTCCATAATAGTGGTCATGTGGTGAATTGGAGAGTGGAGCTGAGATACATGGAAAACGTGCATGAAGGCAAACCATTTACCAGTGTGGTTCACCATGTGGCCATCCAGACCATGGTGTTGCAGAGCACAGCTGGTGCAGGGGTAGTGACAAGTGGGTTGGAGTTGGAGAAGTTGTGGTTTGTGTGATGGGGTGAGGGGAGGCTTGCTGGTAGTGTTGAACTAAATACATGTCAAAAACAGCCCTGCAGACCCTCGGCTCCAGTCTTAACAAGGCTCTTTGTTGAGAATGCTCCTGGCACGTGTCTCTTTTCTGCAGTGCTGATGGGTTCCTGTTCCTTAGTAACAAGAATACCTAACTGTACGTTCTCTGTCTCAAGCCTCGACAGTGTCGGAGCCTCAGGAAGAAGAAGAGGTGGCAGAAGAGGAGGAAGATGATGAGCCTGAACAAGTTGTTGTGGAGAATGAGAGTTATGTGAACCTCAAGAAAAAGCTTTCCAAAAAATATGATGTGCAAGCAAAGTCTCTGTATAATGAAAATGTTAAAATCTGCAGGCAATTTCGGCTGAAGAAGGTATAATGTACAGAACAGAATATGTTTTCGTGCTTACTTTAGTTAAATAACTATTTAAGCCACAGGCTGCTGTTTCAAACAGTTCTGTTCCACTCCAGTGGTGTTCTTACTGCCATACTGTCTGGTTTTGTGCATCAGTCTTCTAGGCATTTCCAGTCCATGTTGTATGAAAGACAGAAGCTCCCTGCATGGCAAGAGAGAGAAACTATTCTTGATTTGCTGAAGAGGCACCAAGTTCTTGTTGTGAGCGGCATGACGGGGTAAGAGCATGATTGCACGTACAGACTATATATCAAAATATATACAGAAGAACGTGAAATATGTATCCATGTCCTGAAAAGGTTACAGTTGTGATGCATCTGTGACTAGTGACAGCAGTCCTAGGTGAACTTCATGTGAAGGATGACACTAATGAAACAAAGCAAATATCAGGTGGAATGTAGTCATTTTAATTTACATGGATAGAAGGTGTTGGGTTTGTGGGGCTTTTTAATTAATCCCTGGTTTTGTTGTGCAGATGTGGGAAAACTACTCAGATTCCTCAGTTTATTTTGGACGCTTCATTGCAAGGATCTCCAAGCAGAGTTGCAAACATCATCTGCACTCAGCCTCGCAGAATCTCTGCTATTTCTGTGGCTGAACGTGTAGCCAAAGAAAGAACAGAAAGGATTGGACTCACTGTTGGATATCAGATCCGTCTAGAAAGTGTAAAGGTATATATGCTTTGTTGGTTTTGGTTTAGTTCTATTGAAATGTGCTTGGTGCTTCTCTAGCATACAGAATCTTTCCCCTATATCTGCCATATAGTGAGATAAGCAAGTCTGTATAACCTGTATTTTATACTATATTATGAAACATTCTGTATTTTATTTAATCTCAAGTTGCACAGTTCACTTGATAGAATGAGAGTGCAATACTGTGTCTTGAATTATTTTGTTTTCTGTTGAGACAGATGAAGGGGTATGAGAGTATGAGTAATACTTCTGTCCTCTGGGAGGCTACTGACTTCATTTCCACTTGTCTCCATTTCCATTTGTTTCTCAAGTGGAGATTGAAGGGTGCAGCCTCTGTCAGCCAGCAGGGGTGGTTGAATTCAAACGGCTGTTTTGGAAGTGAAATTTTGTCTATGTTGCAACTGATTGCTTTTTCCAAGAACTATGTTAAAAAAGAGACTCACCAAATATTTCTAGGGACAGAGGTCTGAGTTGTTTATCAGAAAGCAACTTTAACAGGAAAAACAGTCCAGATTTTCTGTTTACTCCTTATAGTTAGCAATGCCCCTTGGTAAGAAACAGATGCTCTTTAAGTTTTAATCAAGAAAGAAAAATCACTCAGCCGATCTCCAGCAGAGATTGCTTGTTCCCTTTCTGTAAAACCTGGCGCTCAGCTGAAACTGAATGCTTTACAGTTAAGTTTACATGTAAAGTTGCACAAAATCAACTGAATGCTTTGTCTTACTCTTTAAGTCCTCAGCTACCAGACTCTTGTACTGCACTACAGGTGTGCTGTTGAGAAGGCTGGAAGGAGATCTGACTTTGCAGGGAGTCACACATGTTATTGTTGATGAAGTTCACGAAAGAACAGAAGAAAGGTAAAGAATCTCTTACGCCATAAGCAAAATGAAGAAACATAGTCAGAAGGATAAAGGTGCAAGTAACTGAAGTCAGACATGTTGATCATGTGGCAGTAACATGGGATGGTGGAAGGAGTCTGGTTTTAGCTTCCTGTCTTTGGGCAGTTGGAAGTTGTGTTGCAGCAGCTTGCAAAGAAAGCAATTCTAAATTTCTGTGCCTCCAATCTGCCATCACATCCAGTGGTGTTGAAAAGAGGTTTTGGATGGGACTGGAGGGTTAAGTAACTTTTTAACCACAGTTGTCTTGTTCTTATTCTTCCCATGTTTCAGCTTTTGCCAAATACCCTAATTCTTCACATGCCTTTTAGGGAATTACTTCTCCTGATGCAGGATTCAGTAGAGCACCTGCAAGGGACAAGTCCTCATGCTTTCTTCCAGTCTATAGATTTTACTAGTTCTAGACAGTCTCATCCTATCCTGCTACAGCCTCCTGCAGTTTTACCCCACTTACTTGCTGATGCCAGGAGAAAGATAGTGTCTTTCAGTATCTCGGTAAACTAAGTTGCAAGAATCCTTTTTTTAAATGTTTTCCTTGTAAAACACTACAGTGCAGTGGGTTTCCAGGATGCTTTGACCGTGATCCATTATACCACAGCTCAGATAATATTTTAGCCTTATAAAAATGGCTCGTATCTCTGAAGGATTATTCTTCTCATCTAAAATCACTTCGAGCCAGTCTTCTAGGCATACCACAAAAGCTATAAATACGTAGGGAAGGGAAAGTTTGAATAACTCTTCTAGTGAGGAAGAGGAGCAAAAGGGACCCATCTTTTACTTTGAGTTAATTTGTTCTTGTGTTGTCATCAATGTAATTAATTTATAAGGTAGCTGGAGCTTTTTGTTGCTTAAATGAATTTGCCAACTAATCCTGAGACACTCTAGTAAGGGACACCAAAAAGTAAGTAGATTGCCTTCCATTAATTTACTGCATTATTAGCCTCCAGCCATTCTGAGAAGCTCATGCTTCTGTGATGGTATCGCTATTGAAAACACCTGGAAGGTGGACAGAATGGGGAGAGAAAAAGGGCCTCTGAAAATTAACACTGAAGAAATTCAAATGTCTTTTTGCTTGTTCTCTTCAGTGACTTCTTGCTGCTGGTTTTGAAGGACATAATGGTTCAGAGGCCAGACCTATGCATTATACTAATGAGTGCCACCTTGAATGCAGAGCTTTTTTCTGAATACTTTCACTCCTGTCCAATTATTAACATACCAGGTAAAAACCACTCATTTTTATTATCTTGTCACATTCATTGTTTTAGCAGTTTGTTTTCGTTATTTCTTGCAAAGTGTTTCTCAATTAAAGTGCAAGGGGCTAATCTGCAAAGTGGCAAGATGAAGATTTGCAGAAGAACTATGATTTCAAGGGCTTAAAAGGAAAGACCAGTGAGATTTAGGAGAGAGGAGGCTTGGAAATGAAGTGGGTTTTTGTGCTGTCTCTGTACCAGCAGAATTTCCTTCCCCAAAAGACAAAAATGACTTGATGTGCACACCTGGGTCCCTGAACTAGTTTCACCACAGCTGAAGACTCTTCTCTGTCCTTGTGAAAAAGAAGCAGTGAGAGGATCCAGCTGGATGTGTACACATTTAGCCAAATGTGCCTTTTAAATTGTTAAGTTATTACATGGAGCATGACAGAAACACGTAGCCTCATGGATGTGTTCCTGTAAGTATATCAGTGCTTCTCTGACTGCGTAGGTGCGTGTTACCAAACCATGCTTAAAAAATATCCACTGTTCGTCCTAGACAGAAATAGAATTGAAGAGTGCAGTATTGATGAGAGCTGTGAAGCCAGTGTATGACATAATAACCTGTGTGAAATGATAGCCATCTTCTATTTTTTTTCTGCATGTTGGATGGCACGTAGGTTTATTCTCATGTTTCCTTTTAGGTCGAACATTTCCTGTGGAT